>NC_091444.1:73055809-73381280 GCF_964237555.1 Oryctolagus cuniculus | reverse complement strand
CAGAAACGCATTTATTCTCACAATATCATGAAAGCACAGCTTAAGGAAAACTACAGGAAGAAAGAAACTGAGTATCTAGTGCATGCCTGAAGCATTAGGCTTGAAGTAGTGTCAAAGTGAATATATTTGGACAACTTTGCTCCCTATGCTGCCGGCATAAGATCTAAAAATATTTCAGTGACAAGTTCAAACCATTTATCCCCAAACACATACATTTACCTTTTTGAAGGTTAACATTCTGATTGCCTCACTTAAACAACTTGAAATCAGCAGTAATTGAAAGGCATATGTAGTTACTATCATGGTGTCATTATACATTACAGAGTTCCTCCAAATACATTTTAGATACAGATGTATTTTCATTCAAATAATCTTAAGAACTTTTGGACCATATTACCACCTTAAATGGCTGCATGTTCTGCAGTGTCTGCTATCTTCCTAAGTGATACTGCTTTCAGTTAGGGTTTACTCTACTGCAGCCAAACTTAACATCCATAATTCAGTACAGTAAATTTACAGTAGAAAGCATAGTCCCTGTTACCAAAGAGCTTAGATTCCAACAGTGGAGACATATACAGGAGCAGGTAATCTCAGCGCAATATATTTTCTCCTATGAGAGACATAAGCAAAGGGTCTTACAAGGCATGGAAATGAGGCTATCTAAGGTATCCTGTTGTCAGTAGCAAGTAAAAAAGGGTCTGATAAAGAGGACATAAGGTGCTACAGATGTATTGCTTGCTAGAGCATGCGTGTTGATGAAAATGCAAGATAATCCAGAACACCATGCCTGCACATCCACACACTCTCTCTCTCCCTCTCCTCCTCCCCTTCCCTCTCCCTTCCCCCTCCCCTTCCCCCTCTCCTCCCTCCCCTCTCATACGCGCTCTCTCTCTCTCTCTCTCTCTCACACACACACACACACACACATACACTATGGTAGCAATTAGGAATGTCAGTGTATACATAGCAAATTAAGAAGTAGAATTAGATTTTCTACAGAAAAATGTAAGGGCTTGGAGATACTGTGATAGCATAAAAAGAAAAGACCTACAGGTTTTAGGATATGTTGTGAAGAAACTGACATGTCAATGAAAATGCTCAAGCTTATCATAATATACAGATTGGAATTCCTAGCTAAATAAGACTTTAGGGTTAAGTTGGTTATCAGGAATGAACAGAGTAAAAGCTGCTGATTTTGTGGCTTACAGATAACAAGAAATGGTTTTAAGAAAGACTCAATTTGAACAGGAAAGATTGAAATAAACTTATGATGAGATATTTGAAGAGTTTTTTTTTTTTTCAAGTTTAGGGATAAGAACACACAAAAAATTGAGTAAAATATTTACATCCAAAAAAATGACTATGTAAGTTCAGACACTATTCTTCAAACCTTAAAAAATATCAATATAAAAAATATAAACCCTTAAGGACTTATAAATGCAAGTTTAAGACAAGCAAATATTGCTATTTTCATTCTGTCCAAATATAAAAATAACATGTATATTGCTAGTTGTTAAATCAAATATAATAAACATATAACACATAATAAACAATAAAATCTGTTTAATGAAAATTAGAAATAGGTAAGTCACAGAGAAAGCCTATAGGAAAAACCATCTATTTTCAAAGACATTAAAGGAAATAAACAAAATTGATGAAAATGATTCTACAGAAAAGCTAACAACTCTCAGCTTGACTGGAAATGCACACTATTATTATTCAAACCCTTTTATCTCTACAGATTTTTATATAAGCTTTAGTTTCTACATAGAAACTACACTTGACAAAGTAAACCTACCTTAGCAACAGTAATATATTACAAATATAACATATGCTTTGCATACAGTTGAAAGAATTAGATATAAAATATCACTTGTATGCTCTGAATAATGTTGTACATAGAATGTGTGGAAAATTCCAGAGATATTTAAAATAGACTTATAAAAATGGAGCTTGCAATCTTTCTGAAAAATAAGTGTGAATGTCACAGGAAAAAATGCACTTATTGTGGAACATCATCAGAAAAAAGGAGATAGTTTTTTTCAAATACCTAAACAGTCCAACAGACCCAGAACAAAATAACGACCTTAAGAAGATTAGGAAAGGACAATCTGGTACCCAAGTTTATATAAAGAGAACTGATGTCTTCCGCATACATCAGGGTAAGGGCTGTTTTCCAACTTTTGCTTTTCTTTCTTTCCTTTTTCTTTTTCTTTTTAATTTACCAATATAAATGCAGCTCCAATTGTCACTGACAATTGCAAAGATGAGTGATATCAATCCAGAAAATACAATCATGTGGCCAGATCAATGACGATGTCTTCAGGAAAGACAATAGTGTACATTGTGACTTTATTTCTGGTAACTTCCTGCAAATCAAATAATTTGGTAAAAAAATTCTACTTGTGATATTTGTCAATTACAGTAATTCTGTATAGTCTGTCAAAATAAAAAAAAAAACTAACATTCTATAGGAATAGGAGAGAGAGGAGGAAGAAGGATGGAAATGCAGGAGGGGGGTGGGATGTTCACAAATTTGTATATATGAAATGCATGAAGTTTGTATACCTTAAATAAAAGGTTTCTAGATTAAAAAATAAAAATAAAAAACAAACATTATAAATGCTGAATAATGTTAATAATAAAGTTTTATTACCAAGCTGGAAGAAAGGAAAATAATCATCACTTCAAAGTCATGTTACCTTTATTTATGTTCTTGTATGTAACTGATGAGAAGATGAGGAGGATTTCTAAGATGGCAGAGCAGGGAGGGAGCTTACTGCTTACTAGAGCTTACTGTTCCAATCCAGGAGAAGGTAGTTTAAAAAAAGTAGAGAGAGTGCAATCTCAGGGAAGAGTTAGGGAGAAAATGGCTGAGGAAATTCTATGGAAACTAGAGGGACATGATGGGTCTACGTGGAAGGTGTGGACAGGTACATTATTCCAGTAGCTGAGAGCCTACACACCAGTGTTGGAAAGTGAGGTGCAACCAGACCACAGCAGCCCAAGCCACTAGCACTAAAGCTGCAAAAAAAGCTTAGAGGGAACCCAGCTTAGAGCCCTATGAGGGATAGTGTACCTACCATGCTAGAGGAGGAAAAAAAATAAAGAGGAGGACGCATTTTTCTTTCCCCAGTCACTTTGCAATGGCGTCCTATAACAAGTTGATAGAGCAGGAACCATTTTGGACATACATATCAGCTGGGCCAGCTCGTGCCCCTGCCGAGCAACCAGCAGAGTGGAGACTACTAACTCTGGTGAGCAGGACTAACAGGGGCTGGGAGCTTGTGACTATGGGAGGCTTTTTTTTTTTTAACTTTCATTTAATGAATATAAATTTCCAAAGTACAGCTTATGGATTATAATGGCTTTTCCCCCCCATAACGTCCCTCCCACCCGCAACCCTCCCCTCTCCTGCTCCCTCTCCCCTTCCATTCACACCAAGATTCATTTTCAATTATCTTTATATACAGAAGATCAATTCAGCATATATTAAGTAAAGCTTTCAACAGTTAGCACCCACACAGAAACAAAAGTGAAAAATACTGTTTGAGTACTATGGGAGGCTTTTGTGCTGGGATTGTTAAAAAAAAAACTGAGGCTGTGAGGGAGGAATCATGGTGTGGCTGAGACATTGGGCAGTCGCTGTGGAAGACTACACAGGCTCAGAGCTTCCTGGTTACCTGGTAAGGAACACTGCTGGGAATCTGAACTTACACTGAGGACTGCACAGAAACTTTGTGTGGTCCTTGGGGCAGAGTGGACGAATATTATATCCGATGGGGCTAGTGCTCAGGCACTGGATCCTTTAACGAGATGAATTCAGCTGAATAGAATAAGCTTCTCTTCTGATAAAAAAAAAAGGGGGGGGGGGAGGGACAGGAGATTTACCATGCCAACCTGGGTATGTTACCTTAGACACACTCTTCACCCTAGGGAACTGAACAGAGCTCCCTGGCCACACACACTACAAGCCTTTAGATGTTCACTGCAAGCAGACACGTCACTGAAATACAGAGGCATAGTACAAAGATAAAAGCCACCACAGCAAAAAAACAAATTAGAAACCAATGAGTAGCTCCACAAATGCTGAACAACAAATGTCAAATTCAAGAAATAAGAATAAGGATGAAAATACGATGTCCCCAAAACGATGTAACATTTCATTACTAGATTGTGAAGGTGATGAGATGGAAGAAATGCAAGAAATGGAATTCAAAAAATTGATCATAAGAATACATACAAGTAATTAGAAGCAAATACTAGAACTACAAAATCCATATAGGTCATGAAAGAAAAGTTCTCCCATGAAATTGAGATCTTAAAGAGAAATCAAATTGAAACAAAGGATATAATAGAAAAAATAACAGATGGAGTGGAAAGCACAGGAAATTATACAGTCAAACAAAAAACAAGAGCAATTAGGAAACTAAAAAATAGGATACTATCAAATGACTCAGCATATGGATTCTAGGAGTTCCTGAAGGTGTGGAAAAAGAGAAAGGATTAGATGGCATATTTAGTGAAATACTAACATAAAACTTCCCTAGTTTGGAGAAAGAAATGGACATCCAAGTATAGAAAGCACATAGAACTCCTAATAGATATGACCAGAAAATATCATCACCATGACAAATTGTATCAAACTCACAATTAAACATAAAGATTCTAAAATAGGTACCACAGAAACACCAGATTACTCTCAGAGGATCCCCAACTAGACTCACAGCAGACTTCTCATCAGAAACCCTGCAGGCTAGGAGAGAATGGAGAGATATATTCCAAGTCTTTTTTTTTTTCTTATGAAAACTTTTTATTCACAAAGAACTATACACTTACTTCTATTTGGCATAATTCAATAACCAGACTGGCTAGAGGGTATCAGCTTCATTGTGCAGAAGAGCAGAGACATTGTTCCCATATTTATTTAAAAAAAAATATTTTTCAGAGGGGGAGAGAGGTTGGTCTTCCACCCATTGGTTTGTTTCCTAAATGGCTGCAACAGCTGGGCTGGGCCAGGTGAAAGCCAGCAGCCCAGCATTCTCCATCCAGGTCTCTCACAGGGGTGGCAGGGAGCCAGATCAGAAGAGGAGCAGGCTGGATCCGATTGGTGCCCTTACATGGGATGTCCACATTGCAAGCAGCCACCTTAACCCACTGTGCCACGACCCCAGCCTGTCCTCGTATTATTATGACAGATCTGAGGTACAAGGCCTGTGTTTTCAGACTCACAACTGTTTTTCCATGACTTGGTAATACATCATTTTAAAGTAATCCGATTTCACATAATGTTTTACAGTATAAGAGTGACATCTTCTGCCAGGTGAACTCTGGAGCCAACCATCCTAATTAATTACCTCACAACCTGGCATGTTTTAATGCATTGTTTTACTGCTAACTCATTTCACAGCTATGTTTAAGGACTCCATGAGCCAAAATTAAAGCAAAGTTGATTTGAAGGGACCCAGGAACACTGCCCTAAAGCAGGTTTTCCTGTTTAACTTAGGCCTGGCACATCCTCACCAACTGCTTAGATCACAAGCTGAGGCAATTTAGGGCTGGACCGCTGATGAAAGATAAAGATGTACTGACTGACTAACCCCTCCCTCCCCAGGATTAATTTCCCCATAACTCTTGTTGCTGCCTATTATGTCATCAACAGTATAAAATGCAAGACTTCTGGGGTCTAGAATATGAAAGGAAAAGGTCCAACTAAGCTGTTTATTTGGGGCCTTAAAAAGCCACAGTGCAAGAGAGAAAAAACTGTCAACCCAGAATACTATATCCTGCAAAGTTCTCATTTATGAATGAAGATGAAATAAAGACCTTCTATAGCAAACAGAAAATGAAAGAACTTGTCACCACCCATCCAGTGCTACAAAAGATGCTTAATAATGTGCTGTGTATGGAAACACAGAAACATGATCATCAATATGAAAGAAGGTAAAGGCAGAAAATATCTCAGTAAAAGTTCAAAGGAAATTCAAAGTAAAAATTAAGGATATTTTTTGGAAAAGAAGCAGGGCAAAGTTATTACTTATCAAGTCACCTTGAATGTAAATTACCTCAACTCTCCAGTTAAAAGACACAGAATGGCTGAATGGATTAAAAAACAAAACTTATCTATTTGCTGCATAAAAGAAACACATCTCACCAACAAAAATGTACAAAGAATGAAAGTGAAAGGATGGAAAAAGATATTGCATGACAACAGAAACCAAAAAAGAACTGGTGTAGGCAACCTAATATCAGATAAAAAAGACTTCAATGCAAAAAGTATAAAAGAGACAAAGAAGGGTACTATGTAATGATTAAAAATTCAATTCAACAGGAAGATGTAACTATTATAAATGAATATGTACCTAATAATAGGGCACCTGGCTATTTAAAATAAATGTTAATGGATATAAAGGAAGACATAGTCTCCAGTACAATAGCAATGGGGGATTTCAATGCCCCATTTTCAGTAATGGACATAACAACCAAACAGAAAATCAGCAAGAAAACAACAGATTTAATTGACACAATAGACCAAATGTACCTAACAGATAACTGCAGAACTTTTCATCCAACAGTTGCAGAATATACATTCTTCTCACCAGTGAATGGAACTTTTTTAGGATTGATGACATACAAAGCCATAAAGCAAGACTCAGCAAATTAAAAAAAAAATCATACCATGCATCTTCTCTGACCACATGGAGTGAAGCTGGAAATCAGCAACTCAGGAATCTGCAGGACATATGCAAATACATGGAGACTGAACAACACGCTCCTGAATGAACAGTGGTTCATAGAAGAAATAAAAAGAGAAATCAAAAAAATTCTGGAAACAAATTAAAATGACAACAAATATATCAATACTTATGGGATACAGCAAAAGTAGAGATAAGAGGAAAGTTTATAGCAATTGATGCCTACATCAAGAAATTGGAAAGGGACCAAATAAATGAGCTATCAATGCATCTCAAGGATCTAGAAAAACAACAGCAAATGAAACCCAATACTAATAGGAGAAAAGAAATCATTAAAATTAGAGAAGAAATCCACAAAATTGAATCCAAAGAAGCAATGCAAAAGATTAGCAAAACAAAGAGCTGTTAAAAAAAAAAAAAACATTGAAACACCATTGGCCCAACTAACCAATAAATGGAGAGAGAAGACCCAAATCAATAAATTTAGAGATGAAAAATGAAATGTAACAACAGGCACTACAGAAATGAAAAGACACTACAGAAATGAAAAGAATCATCAGAAATTACTACAAAGAATTGTATGCCAATATACTGGGAAGCCTAGAATAAATGGAAAGACTCCTGGATACCTACAACCTACCTAAATTGAGGCATGAAGACATAGAAAACCTAATTAGACCCATAACCAAGATGGAAACTGAATCAGGAATAAAGCTCCTCCTCACAAAGAAAAGCTCAGAACTCGATGGCTTGAATGTATGGCAGAATTCTACTAAGCATTTAAAGAACTAACTCCAATGCTTCTCAATTTATTCAAAACAATTGAAAGGGAGGGAATCCTCCCAAATTCTTTATATGAAGCCAGCATCACATTAATTCCTAAACCTCAAAATGATGCAGCAGAGAAAGAGAATTACAGACCAATTTCTCTGATAAACATAGAAGCAAAAATCCTCAACAACATTCTAGCAAATCAAATCCAGTAACACATCACAAAGATTATTCACCCAGACCAAGTGGGATATATCCCTGATATTCAGGGATGGTTCAAAATTCTCAAATCAATAAATGTGATACATTACATTAACAAACTGCAGAACAAAAACCATATGATTGTCTCAATAGACGCAGAGAAAGCATTTGATAAAATACAATGCCCTTTCATGATAAAAACTCTAAGCAAATTGAGTATAGAAGGAATATTTCTCAACACACTCAAGGCAATTTATGACAAATCCATAGTCAGCATATATTGAATGCAGAAAAGTTGGAATTATTACCACTGAGATCTGGAACCAGAGAAGGATACCATTCTCTGTAATGCCATTCAATATAGTCCTGGAAGTTTTAGCCATAGCCATTAGGCAAGATAAAGAAATCAAAGGAGTATAAATTGGAAAAGAAGAAGTCAAAATATCCCCATTTGATGACAACATGATTCTATATATAGGGGGTCCAAAGACTCCACTAAGAGACTATTGGAACTCATAGAAGAGTTTCAAAATTTAGCATAATATAAAATCAATACACAAAAAATCAATACCTCTGTATACACAGTCAATACCAGAGCTGAGAAAGAATTTCTAAGATCAATCTCATTCAAAATGGCTACAAAAAATGAAATACCTTTGAATAAATTTAACCAAGAATGTCAAAGATCTCTATGATGAGAATTACAAGGCATTAAAGAAAGAAATTGAAGATATAAAAAAAGAAAAAATCTTCCATATTCATGGATTGGAAGAATAAATATCATCAAAATGTCCATTCTTCTGAAAGCAATTTAGAGATTCAATGTGAAACCAATCAAAATACCAAAGACATTCTTCTTAGATCTAGATAAAATGATGCTGAAATTAATTTGAAGGTCCAGAAGACCTCAAATAGCTAAAGCAATCCTATAAAACAAAAACAAAGCCAGAGGCATCAGAATACCAGATTTCAAGATATAATACAAGGCAGTTATAATCAAAACAGCCTTGTACTTGTACAAAAACAGATGGATCAACCAATGAAACAGAATAGAAACACCATAAATCAATCCAAACATCTACAACCAATTTATTTTGACCAAGGAGCTAAAATCAATACCTGGACAGTCTCTTCAACAAATGGTTCTGGGAAAACTGGATTTCCACATGCATAAGTATGAAGCAAGACCCCTAACTTATACCATACACAAAAATCCACTCAACATGGATCAAATATCTAATTCTACAATGCAACACCATCAAATTTTTAGAGAAAATTGGGGAAACCCTGCAAGACATTGGCACAAGCAAAGAGTTCTTGGAAAAGACCCCAGAGGCACAGGCATTCAAAGCCAAAATTAACAAATGGAATTACATCAACTTGAGAAGTTTCTGTGCTGCAAAAGAAATAATCAGGGGACTGCCGCTCTGGCACAGCAAGTTAACGCCCTGGACTGAAGTACTGGCATCCCATATGGGCACTGGTTCTGGTCTCGGCTGCTCTTCTTCCAATCCAGCTCTCTCCTATGGCCTGGGAAATCAGTAGAAGATGGCCCAATGCCCTGGGCCCCTGTACCCATGTGGGAGATCTGAAAGAAGCTCCTAGCTCCTGGCTTCAGATCAGCACAGCTGCAGCCCTTGCAGCCATGTAGGAAGTGAACCAATAGATGGAAGAACTCTCTCTTTGTCTCTACCTCTCTCTGTAACTGTCTTTCAAATAAATAAAATAAATCTTTTAAATAAAGAATAAGGAAAGTCAAAAAGCAACTGCCAGAATGGGGGAAATTATTTGCAAACTATGAAACTGATAAAGGATTAATTACCAGTATCTACAAAGAGATCAAGAAACTCCACAACAACAAAACAGACAACCCAGTTATGATATGGACCAAGGACTTAAACAGATATATTTCAAAGGATGAAATCCAAATGTTGAACAGACAAATGAAAAAATGTTTGGAATCAATAGTCATCAGGGGAATGTAAATCAAAACCACAAGGAGCTTTCACCTCACCCCAGTCAGAATGGCTTTCATGCAGAAATTAACAGACAACAAATGCTGGCATGGTTGTGGGGGAAAAGGTACCCTAATCCACGTTTGGTGGGAATGTAAACTGGTAAAAGCACTATGGAAGACAGTAAGGAGAAACCCCCAAAATCTGAATATAGACCTACCATATGACACAGCCATCCCACTCTTGGGACTTTACCCAAGGAAAATGAAATCAGTAAGCAAAAGAGTTATCTGCACCTCCATGTTTATAGTAGCTCAATTCACAATAGCTAAGACATGGAGTCAACCTAAATGCTCGTCAACTGTAAACTGGATAAAGAAATTATGGGATATGTACACTATGGAATACTATACAGTGGTAAAAATGAAATCTGGTCATTTGCAACAAAATGATTGAATCTGGATAACATCATATTTAGTGAAGTAAGCCAGTCCCATTGTTCTCCCTGATCTGTGAGAACTAATAGATTAACTAAAATGAAATCTGTAGAAGTAAAATTGAGACTTCAAGAAGGGATAACTTGAGCTGCCTTTGTCTTGACTGTTGAGGAACAGCTTCATCTTTTTGTTTTTTTGTTTGTTTTTTCTTCCTACTATTTGTTGAACTCTTTACTTAACATGGAGTTAATCATATGTGTAGGGGGCCGGCGCTATGGCTCACTTGGTTAATCCTCCGCCTGAGGCGCCGGCATCCCATATGGACACTAGTTCTAGTCCCGGTTGCTCCTCTTCCAGTCCAGCTCTCTGCTGTGGTGTGGGAGGGCAGTGGAGGATGGCCCAACTGCTTGGGCCCCTGAACCCACATGGGAGACCAGGAAGTAGCACCTGGCTCCTGCCTTCAGATCGGCATAGTTCTGGCCGTAGCAGCCATTTGGGGAGCGAACCAATAGAAGGAAGACCTTTCTCTCTCTCTCTCTTTCTCATTGTCTATAACTCTACTTGTCAACTAACTAACTAAATAAATAAAAGACCCTGATGTCTAGGTTATTGTTTTAAAAAAAATCATATGTGCATACAGTCAATTGAAAACAGGTATTAGTATAAATAAGATTGGGAATAAGAGAGGGAGGAGGAAGTTTGTAATTGTGAAGCTGTATAGTTCTGCATACATTCCTATGGACTTCTAAGTGTACAGTTTAAAAACTGATCATGGGACTCCAAATCCCATTAAAATTGGTGGTAAAAATGCCATCTTCATTGTTAAAGTTAACATATTAAGTGTTAAAGTGAACATATAGACAGGATTAAGTGTTAAAGTGATCATATAAAAAGGATCAAGTGCCTGGTAATAATAATAACAGAATTAACAAGGATAGAATGTTCCAACTTGGAAGCAGTTCACACAGCAGACTCATAGAATGACAATTGTATTAAGTAACACTCTGACCTCAGAATCAGCCCTTAAGGCTTCCTGGTCTGGCTGAAAAACCTGTGAAGGCATTTCAGGCATGGAAGGCCAAGACACTGTGGCAAATATGTTTTACCTGAAGGACTGCTGTGAGACCCCAGCAGAAAGAATTGGCCATCAAAGAAAGATGTACTCTTCTCTACAGGAAAGAGAGAACTTCCACTTTGTTTCTGTCCTTATCCAAGTACTGACAGTTTGTAGACTCAAAAGGCTTCCAGAGCCTAAGCAGTTCATGTCAAGAGCCTCAGGTGCTCACGAACACCATACATAAAAGTGTTAATTGTTAAATTAACAACAGCAGTCACTGTGCACTAACTCCCCATGCAGGACCTCTGTCCTCAGTTTGTTTTATTATGAGAGTTAATTGTAAAACCTGTTCTCAAAGAGTTTTGTGTGTGCATGTGTGTGCAAATTGTTGAACTCTTTACTTAGTATAGAGTTGATCTTCTGTGTAAAAAGTTAACTGAAAGTGAATCTTAATGAAGAATGGGACTGACAAGGGGAGAGGGGAGAGGAGGAGGGGTAGAGTGTGGGTGGAAAGGGAAGGTATGGTGGGAAGAATAACTATATTCCTAAATTTGACTTATAAAATTTGTATTCCTTAAAAATAATTAAAAACAATTTAATTTAAAAAAGAAAAAAAAAGATGATACAAAAGTATAAGAAGCTCATCGATATCTCTAAATCCTTACTTAAAATATTTGATTCTTAATTCCCATATATAAGCAAAAAAGTTTTACAAAAAGAAATACAGAGATATATAAGTGGGAAATTCCAGAAAGAGTTTTATTTTTGATTAATCTTGGTTTGGTTCTTCTGAAACAGAGGCATGTGATAACAGATGCACAGTGTGGAAGCATTTATGACTAACCTAAATGTTAGGAAATGTTGCATAAAATTAAATTAATGCTACCAATGCCTAAGGTAAGCCTATGTATAAGTTAACAGGCACATGAGAACTGTGTTCTATATAGCAGGTAGCTGCAGCTCAAGTAACCTGAAAGAAAAGGTATGAATGTTTCCTTTATTTTAACTTGTTTTTGTGTGTCACTGCCATACTAAAAATGACTGAAACACATATTATTATAAGCTATATAACATCTTAAAATAACTAAAATATATTTTTAAAAATACAAGATATACAAAAAGCATTTACTCTGTGGTCAGTTGTTGTCATAAGCCATTGACAATTCCTTGCACTGATTTTTTAAAATGCTCTTCCTCTTGTGGAATTCAATATTCCTGCAGAGCTGAGCCCTAGTCACACATTAATGCTTGATATATTCTCTACAGTATACCAATAGACTCTCTTCTCTGCGACCAGAACAACCCTATGGTGTATAATAACTGAGAGCAAGTCATTCATGTGTGGAATTAAGGGAGACTGAGATAGAAAATACAATTGAGTTTAAAATGAGAATGTTCACATTGTGCTTTTTAAGGTTTAATTGCTGCTAAGATGTTGCTATCAATTGTATTTTTAGGTACTATCCTCTAGCCTATGACAAGATGTATAGGTTTTAATATCAGTGATACTTTGTTAAATAATCACTTTCATCTCCCTTGCCCTCCCCCAACTGCTCACAGAATTTTAAAGCACATTTTTAGAGTTAGCCTCAGAATGACCCTCCAAGGAATGGATCTCTGGACATCTGGGAAAAGGCCATAAATTGAAGGGGGATGCAGGTTATGAAGGTGCAGTATTATTTTTCTTAGATTCAGAAACTCCAAGAGTAATATTTGGCTCATGAAGACTAATGATTACCACTGTAAACTTAGATAGGATTAAAGCAAAAGGATAATCTTGCAATGACTATTCATAAAAGTATTTTCCGTTAAACAATGAGCAAAAAACAAATTTATAAAAATGTATTTGAAATGCAGAGGGGGAAAGAAAGGGAGCACTCTCATCCACTGGCCCACTCCCCAATCTCAAAATGGCCAGGGCTGGGCCAGGCTGAAACCAGGAGCTGGGAACTCAATCCAGGTCTCCCAGATGGGTGTCAGGAACCCAGTCACTTGAGCCATCACCTACTGACATCTAGAATCTACATTACCAGGAAGCTAGAATCAGGATTAGATTTTTTTTTTTTTTTTTGGATAGGCAGAGTTAGACAATGAGAGAGAGAGAGAGAGAGAGAGAGAGAGGTCTTCCTTTTCCGTTGGTTCACCCCCCAAATAGCCACTACGGCCAGCACGCTGCTCCGATCCGAAGCCAGGAGCCAGGTGCTTCCTCCTGGTCTCCCATGCGGATGCAGAGCCCAAGCACTTGGGCCATCCTCTGCTGCATTCCTGGGCCACAGCAGAGAGCTGGACTGGAAGAGGAGCAATCGGGAGAGAATCCGGTGCCCCAACAGGAACTAGAACCCGGGGTGCTGGCACTGCAGGTGGAGGATTAGCCAAGTGAGCTGTGCCGCCGGCCCAGGATTAGATTTAAGACTCTGGAACCCAGGCACTCTTATATGGGATCCAACTATCCCAACCAGTATCCTAAATACTAGCCCAATTGCTTGCTCCAGGGGAAAAATAATTTTAAATATCCATTCAGTATGCTTCAGGCATTGAGAAAGGTACCAAGAAATGTTTAAACTTGAGCCAACATTCAAAAAGAAAATTATGTATTGTTTTATATATATATAATGTAATACACACACATATATTAAGTAAGGAAATGGCACTCAAGAGTCAATGGTCGGGGCCGGCACCGTGTCTCACTTGGTTAATCCTCTGCCTGCGGCGCTGGCATCTCATATGAGTGCTGGGTTCTAGTGCCGGTTGCTCCTCTTCCAGTCCAGCTCCCTGCTGTGGCCCCCAGTGGAGGATGGTCTAAGCGTTTGGGCCCCTGCACCCACATGGGAGACCAGGAAGAGGCACCTGCCTCCTGGCTTCGGATAGACGTAGCACCAGCTGTGCCGTCCATTTGGGGAATGAACCAACAGATTGAAGACCTTTCTCTGTCTCTCTCTCTCTCTCTCTCTCTCTCTCTCTGTCTATAACTCTACCTGTCAAATAAAAAAAAAAAAAAGAGTCAATGCTCTTAGTTTTCTCTTTTCTTAAAGATGTATTTATTTGAGAAGCAGAGTCACAGACAGCAGGAGAGATAGAGAGAGAGAGAGAGAGGTCAACCATCTGCTGGTTCACTCCTTAAACAGCCACAACAGCCAGAGCTGGAGCAATCTGATGCCAGGAACCTCTTCCTGTTCTTTCACTCGGGTGCAGGAACCCAAACACTTGGGTCATCTTCCAATGCCTTCCCAGACTATTAATAGGGAGCCGGATCTGAATTGGAGCAGCCTGGACTTGAACTAGAGCCTACATGGGATGCTGGTGCCACCGGGAGAGGCTTAACCTACTGTATCACAACACTGGGCCCTCTTAGTTTTCTCTTATGTCTATATCCTTAATTGTTAAATTATTGGAATAAGATTTATATTATACATGGAGTCAGGGTTAGAAGAACCCTTTAACGAGAATTTAATGGATCACTTCATTGGAGTAAGGAAGGAAGTGCTGAGCTGGCCTTGCAAAACTGAGAATTTATTTATCAAAGTGGACAGAGAAGGAAATTTCAGGATAAGCAATAATTATATGCTTCCATTGCCCCTAAACTTCTCTTGGTTCCTTCCTACTACTTTCTTTGCTTATGTGACATTTGCTTTTAAAGCAAATAAACTTTTATTTGATGATGCTTTAGTAACTTAACGGATGGAATTTGGAGTTAGAATCTCTCTGGAACACCACTGATATCAATACAAATTACCCATCCATAATTCCAATTTGGAGGTGGGTGGTTCAATAAAAGAAGAATTCTTGTCTTAGTGTGAATTCTGCTGGATATCTGTAGATAATCAAATGGCAGTTTCACCCAATTTAGGGAAATGCAAGCCCAGAAAAAGACACCCACTGATCAAACTAGGAATTAAGATTTGGATTCTCCCAGAAGGCATTCAAATTCTACTTCAAAGGGGCAGAAAAACACAGCTGGAGGAGTGGAGAAATGATTCAATAAGTAAAAGCAGCCAAAATTATTTGAAATCAAGCTAATACTATCATATTTGCAAGATAATTACCACTGCAGACAAAACGAACATAATCTTGAAGGAGGAACCCTGGAAGCCAGTGTTACATACATGTCATAGAAATAACTCACATAACAAACAAAAGCTCTGGGCATTTGCATATTAACATCTATGAGTCATTGTTCGAGGGCTGACTGTGGAACACATACATGTGAAGGAGCTGATAGCATCTGCTACAATGTAGCCTTGTATTGCTTAGATTCATTTATTACCTAAATGCACGTCACACTGTTATTTATTTTTCAAGGAGATGGTTGTATACAATTTCTTCTAAAAAGTAAAAGGAGGAACGTTATAAAACAAGAATGCTGTTGCAATCAGCTTTGGTCTTACTAGCAGTGCAATGAATATCCATCTGTCCACTCTTGCATATTCTGTACTCTCTTCTTCACAGGACAGCATTCCTGAGAGCCTAGCATGCTTGCTATGGTTTCTGCATTTGTTAATTTATCGATTTCAGCAGGCACAGGAACACTCCAATGAATCTTCTGTATTCCAGAGTCTTTCTCAGTCTCCACAATGCAGCAGCAATCCTATCTTCTCTTGCTAATCAGAGTCAATCATCCTCTCCATTATAGGAAGCTTCATTTTTTTTTTTTTTGTATAACAATCTTCCAGGAATGCAAAGTGGCCAGTTAGCATGCATGGATTTTGCTTTAATGGAATTCTCTCTTTCTGGAAGAAACATATGTTGGAAAGCAGAAACTAGTCGCATGCATGAAAGCAGATCACAGGATATGGTGTTAATGGTGAATGGGGTTAATCATGTCTCTCAATTTCTATACCTAGGTATTCTATCTATTGGGGAAACAACAAAATAAAATGACTGAATTCAAAGTATATACTGAGTCTTGAAGGTCAGCATCTTCACTCCCACATATCCTTCTAGGGCTAGTGTTTTACTACAGAACACTGGGGAAACTCTGAAAGCCATCCCACCCCTGGGAATTTACCCAACCAAAAGAAATCAGAATATAAAAACATGATCCATATTTCCATGTTTATTGCAGATCAATTCACAATAGTTAAGATATGAAATCAATCTAGAAGTCCATTAGCTGAAGACTGGACAAATAAACTGTGGTGTATATGTATGCATGTATGTATGTATGTATGAATACATGTATGTATAGAATATACTATAGAATGTAGAATACTGTACAATGGTAAAAAAATAAATAGAATACTACACAATGATAAAAAAAATAAAATGAAAATCTGTCAATTGCAACAAAATGGATGCAACTGGAAACCACTATACTTAGTGAAATAAGCTAGTCTCAAAAACACAAATACTATATGTTTTCCCTGATCTGTGGTAAATAATAGAGTACCTAAAAAGTAATCTATTGGGGTGAAATTGACACTCTGACAGCCCTTGGTTCAAATGTTGAGGAAAAGTTTTGGTGTTTCTTTATATACTATTTATTGAACTCTTTGGTTAGTGTAAGGTTAATCTTACGAGTATAAAGTTAACTGAAAATAGATCTTTGTAAAAAAATAAGAATGAGGATAGGAGAGGGAGGAGGAAGAAGGATGGAAGTATGGGTAGGAGGGAGAGTATGGTGGAAGGATCTGTATATATGAAATACATGAAATTTGTATTCCTTAAAAAAATTTTTTAAAAATTAAAATCCAAAAAAAGGAGAACAGGAATTTCTCCCAAATGAATGGAAATTACAAAGAGTTCAGGATGGCTAATGAATCTAAAAAGAAATTTAAAAGCTAAATTAAAAAAAATTGGTACTTTTTTTGTATATATTGGTTTTATATTCTGCAACATTACTGAATTGGTTTATCAGTTCTAACAGCTTTTTGGTGGAATGTTTATAGTTTTCTATGTATATCATTATACCATCTGCAAATCACGATACTTTGATCTCCTCCTTTCCAGTTTCAGTGCCTTTTTCTTTATCCTCCCTAATTGCTCTTGCTAATATTTCCAGTATTACATTTAATAAAAATGGGGGAAAAAGTATACCATCAACATAGCAGAAGAGTGCTATCTTCTCCAAATTATCCAACACATGTCCCCTTCATGCTGAATTATGTCAGAGAGAAGTAAATACCCTGAGATTTAATACCGCTGAGGCATGATTGTTGAAAGCAAAGTAAGAGTTGGTTCTTACACATGAAGATTACTGAGAAGAGTTTCTCATACCAGGTTTTATAAGCAGCACTGATCACTTCTAACACAGACTCAGAAGTTAGCACACCAGCTAAGAGTATAACTACCATCCATTGATTCATCTCTTCTAAATAAATCCTGAATATATTTTTCATCTGGATGCATGCATATATACAGGATAAATTCCCACAAGTAGGATCACAGGGTCAAAGGGTAATGAGAATATATATTTTGCCAAATTCTAAATGAAAGATCTCCGCGAGTGAGATCCCAGTGGAAAGAACAGGTCTTCATAAAGGAGGTACCTTTCTCTGAAGGGAGGAGAGAACTTCCACTTTGACTACGACCTTGTCTAAATATGATCAGAGTCAGTGAACTCAGGGGGCTTCCATAGCCTTGGCAGCTCATGACAAGAGCCTAGGGTGATTACTGAGGCCATAAACAAGAGTGTCAATTTGTTAAGTCAACAACAGGAGTCACTGTGCACTTACTCCTCATGTAGGATCTTTGGCCTTAGTGTGCTGTACATTGAGATTTAATGCTATTACTAGTACTCAAACAGTATTTTTCACTTTGTGTTTCTATGTGGGTGCAAACTGTTGAAATCTTTACTTAATATATGCTAAACTGATCATCTGTATATAAAGAGAATTGAAAATGAATCTTGATGTGAATGGAAGGGGAGAGGGAGCAGGAAAGGGGAGGGTTGTGGGTGGGAGGGAAGTTATGGGAGGGGAAGCCATTGTAATCCATAAGCTGTATTTTGGAAATTTATATTCATTAAATAAAAGTTAAAAAAATTAAAAGTAGAAACATCACATGATCTATTAATTCCCAATAGATATATGGGGATATTTATAAAAAAGAATTAAAGTCAGGAACTAGAGGAGATACCAGCATTCACATGTTGACCAAAGTATTGTTCACAACAGCCAAAATATAGATACAACCATGACAGGAATGGATAAAGAAAATGTGATAGGTACATACATACATATAAGAGAATTTGACCTTTTTATATTTCTTCAAAAATCTTGTAGAATAAGGATATAAAAACTGGCCATTGGTCTAACTCTAAAATATGGGCTGTTTTTTAAAGGATTTAAAGCCAAGAATTACTTTTTATATTGTTGAAGGGTTGTAAATAAAGTACAAAAAGTAAACTCAAAAGGAAAAAAGATCAGCATATGACCAATAATGACTAAATTATTTATTATCAGGCTCTGTGTAGAAAATGTTTGTCAAATCCTGTTCTGAAAGGTTATCATTGAAATCATCTTCTATTAAATGTTTGATTGTTTGCCTGAAAAACAATTACAGTCTGGTGCTTTTTGAAGAAGATCCTTTTAGCTTATTACAGCCTAGATTTTATGTAAATTTTTTTCAGCATTTCAGTCAATAAATTATACTTTGTCATAAAAATTAGCCAGGTAATCTACATCTTTATATTTAATCACTCATAGTTTTCAAACCTTTCTCTTTATACACTTTAAAATTTGCCATTTCTATGGTTAGTTCTCATTGGTTTTTTAGTTAGTATTTTTTTGTTTCTCCCACTTTAAGTTAGGTAAATGTTTACACCTATTTTATGTCACAATTTTATAAGGGAGCAAGTATACTATAAATGATATGGAACATTATATTTAGCACAGTGTGGCAGTATATGTTAGAATTCAGGGAAATGGTGAAAAAAATCAACAGAAACCTGATTCCTTGGGATCCATCTCTTTCCCTTTCTCTCTCTTTCTCTCTCTCTCTCTGCCTTTCAAGTATAGTGAAAATAAATATTTTTAAAAAGGAAAAATTTACACAAAATATATACACAAATATTTTATGTTAAATAAGAAATATCTCCAAATATTTTAAGCCTTTCTTGTATAATGTGTCACAAGATCTTAACTAGAACTTCCTTCCAACTTCAAGTAATATTCCCTTTGCTTTTATGATACAATCAACTGGCCAAAGCTCCTAGCCCAGTAATGTGTTTCCAATTTTCATCCCAAAGAGTCTGGACAACTATAGTTCTTCCTGTCCAGTGGTACTGTACTTTTCCATTAACTTTCATCACAGGACACTGGAGTGCCAAGTTGTACATAGGAGATCTTTTGCATTTGATAAGTACTGTTTCTCACCTCCATTGTATTCCCACATCCAACTGCTTATCCATAGTCAGGATCAACCAACCAAGTCCCTAAAGTCATCCTCTTCTTTCCTTACAATCTTCTGACATTAGGAGTTCAATATAGGTAAGTTCAATGTCCCACTAGTTCCAGTTATATGGAATCAGGTGTCCTTTGACAGTATCCTTCTTTTCTCAGAAATTAAGATGTCTAGATTGGGGCAGGTGCTGTGGTGTAGAAGGTTAAGCCTCTGCCTGCAATGCCAGCATTCCACATGGGTGCTGGTTCAAGTCCTGGCTGCTCCACTTCCCATCCAGCTCCCTGCTAATGTACCTGGGAAGGCAGCAAAAGATGGCCCAAGTATTTGGGCCACTGTACCCACGTGAGAGATCTGCAAGAAGCTCCTGGCTCCTAGTGTTGAATCAGTTCATCTCTGGCCATTGTGGCCATCTGGGGAGTGAACCATGGGATGGAGGATTCTCTCTCTCTCTCTCTCTCTCCCTCCCTCCCTCCCTCCCTCCCTCCCTCCCTCCTTCTCCCTCTCCCTCTCCCTCCTTCCCTCCTTCCCTCCTTCCCTCCCTCTTTCCCTCCTTGATTCCTTCCCTCCCTCCCTTCCTCCCTCCCTCTTTCTCCTTCTCTATACTTCTGCAAATAAGTAAATGAATCTTTAAAACTGATGTCTGGATCCTAAGAGCAAAAATGTGTACAGATAGCAAGCAAAAATGCAATACTGGATTATATGGGGCAAGAGAAGAAAAACTTTCATTACCACCTCTTGATCCCCAAGATCTATGAACTTGTTCCAGTCCTACAAGATGCTGCCACTGGGATAGCACCACATTTGGGTCTTCAACAGTGTGGTGGAATGAGAAGGCCAAGCCAAGAAGGCTGCTGGCAAGTGAGCATCAGTTACTCAGGAATGGCTTTAGAAACCCCCTGGGAAATCCCCTGGCAATGCAGCCTGCCTGGAAACGGGCTGTGACTGGTTAGGGCATAAACAGCCCCTTGACCGGATTAGCTGCCTCAGCTATAGAAGCTGCTATACTAACTGAAATAAACGAGTCTTCAAGCTGCTCACCTCTAGCTCCCAGGGTCTGGGTCTATGTTGTGGCTCCACGCCTCTTGCTCCCACCACACTCCTTCTCTCTGGACGAACCCCCAGCAACACCTCTGTACAATTCTGTCAGTGATGTTACTTCAGGATGATGAAGAATCTTTTAAGACCAGTAAATTTTGCAAGCATCAGCTCATTGCCAGGCTTGATTTTCTTTAAAAGAACTTCCTTTTTCAAAACCAGTGCTGTGAGGAGAATCATAATGGTGAGTGAGGCATTTTATAAGCTTATAAAAGACTAACAGAAATATTCTTGACAGCAAAACAAAAATTCTTATCTAGAATAAGAGTATGTTCTCATGAGAACCAAATGTTCCCTTCCATAGCAATAATCTAAATAGTCGATGTCAAGAGGTGATTCATTTATATC
Organism: Oryctolagus cuniculus; assembly: GCF_964237555.1. Taxonomy (NCBI): domain Eukaryota; kingdom Metazoa; phylum Chordata; class Mammalia; order Lagomorpha; family Leporidae; genus Oryctolagus; species Oryctolagus cuniculus. Next base: position 73,360,381 of record NC_091444.1, on the reverse strand, counting down.
AGTGGAAAACAGTGTCATAAAAGGAATTCAGCATTAGCTGAAGTTGAATCATCCTTGAAAAGTTGAAGTCCATATTGTGGAGTATAACCACAACTTCCATCCCTGCAGCCATGGGTACTATGCTCACAAGCTAATTCAGCATGGACAATGGGCCTGGGATGAGGTTCACTGGCACATACACAAAATGCCTTGTCTTTTCCACCTGATTACTAAGATCTTATCCTCTGCTCTGAAAATTTACCTGCACATTCACATGGGACACACATATCTTCACACTCAATGTCCACTCAGAGAAACTATCTAAAACTCTAAGATCAACATGTTCCAATTGTGTGTCTTCCAATCCCTGATCATCCAGTCAAATCACTTGTCACTGCCTCTGGATTGCTATAGATCTGTATCTCTGCCCATGCTTCCTTTCAAATAAAGTTAACAACCAGGATGCATTTTAAAATCCAGCTGATTTATGGAGGATTAAGATGGCTGAATAAAGAAGGTCTTCAGCCACCTCAGTCAGGACAAAATTTCAGAACAAATAGAGAACTGCATTTGTAGAAGATTATCGATGGGAGAGCCTTAACACTAGGCTGTTGCTGCCACCACTCCTACCCAGTTCCCCAGATAAAAGATACCATTTTGCAAGGGAAAGGGTATATATGAAATACTAGAATTGGGGAGACTGAATGAAGGAACACTTTAGTAAAGAAGCAACGAGAATCACAAACAGCACAGATGCTTAAAACCAGCACAGAGAAACAAAGCACACTGCTGCTGGTGCCACTGCCTGCTTCCAAAGCCCACCACTGCTAGCCTGGCTCCCTCACCAGGAAAAGGATTCCATCTAAAACGTTAGAACCAAGGATACTGATGGGGTGGGGGACTTCAGGAAGGAGAGCTGAAAACAGCACAGGGACTCTGAAGTCTAGTAGAGAGAGAGATACAAGGCATGCCACCCACTATTGCTGTGTATTGCTGGGGGACAGCATCTTGCCTAAAGAGGTAAGCAGAAAGTACTGCCATCCCTACCTCCCCCTACTGCAACAGATGGGCAACCCTAACTTTGGGAGACTTCCTCAGTCCCCACTGACTTTAAATCAAGTCTAGATAGCAGAATAGGTCCAAGAAGGAACCCACACTGCTTCCCTCTGCCTCAAAGTGCCAGATCCACGCTGCTTCTAGGACACTGCTAAATTTCATCTGTGTTACAGGAGAGAAAGCAACTCCTTTCTACCAGAGGCCCCAATAGAGGACACAGGTACTCTCCAGGGTAGACAGCAGGCTCCTGTGAATGCTGCAGCTGCAGGAGTTCTGTGCACAAGCTCTGGAGCAACACTTCTTTGTTGTTTGAGGTCCAGTGAATTTCCCCTTGTCTGCTTGGTGTTATTTGCCAGTATAGCCCAAAGGCAATCCAGAATACCAGACCACATGAAGCCCTTTCTGTAGCTCTTACACAGAGTGATAAGGGGCCACAACACAAGCCTCAGCATCATCCTTACATGTCCTGAGGAAACTGGGAGCAGCCTCACTCTGCCCTGCAACTCTGGCACTATTGCTGCTGGTTCTATAACACCCATACTAACTCTTACTCATCTGTGGGATCTAGAGTGCCCTATTTGCATTCCCCTGACAGGCTGGTGACTGCCAGTCCACAGTCCCCAGAATAACTGGCATTCATCCCGTGGGATCTGGGTAAGAACTCCACTGCATCCTGCAGCTCTAGGACTGACTGTTAGTACTATATTCCTCAGAGTCATCAGAATGTACAGTGTGGGATCAAATAAAGGGCCTATCTACATTCCAGTGCTCAAGACACAAAACTGCCAGTGTGCAATCTTCAGTATAAACTGTAGTCACCATGTGGGACTGGAGCAAACTCTCCTTTACATCTCCCAGATGTGTTGCTTGGGTTCCTGGTGCCATAAGCCCCAGGATTAATCACACACACATGGCAAAACCTGGGAAAGATCCTGTGCACATTATGTATTCCAAGGGCCACAGCTATTGGTGCCACAAGACCCAACATCACTCAGGCTTGCAAGAAAAGTTAAGGGGACATCCTCCTATGTGTCAACAGCACCAGAAATACAGCTATAGCCATCACAAACCCTACCGTGACTGACACCAAACTCTCTGGGGACCAAGGACACACACCATTGGAAGCTCATGCCCGCATTTCAAATCATATTGTTACCTCTACAAACTGCTGAAGACTAGACAACTGTGGCACTTACAGACACTGGTGACACTGGTTACCACTGAAGTACATGCAAAAATTACAAGACCAAATGTAACCAAGACCAAATCAATAACCCAAGTGACACTGCGCATACCACCTAAACAATAGTCTTTTCCAATGTAATCTATTCTATAAAAAAGGAACAATTATGCCAGATGTGCAACCATCAACATAGGGACATAGAAAACATGAAGAAGTAAGGAAGCAAACCCCTCCAAAAGAATGTTAACAGTTCTACACACACAGATTCTAATCTGAAAAAAATATACAAATTTCATGAAAGGGAAAATAGGAAATGAAAAATAATGATTCTAACAAAACTTAGTGAGATGCAACAGATTACAGATAGTTTTAAAAGAACAATTGAAGATGTAAATGAGAAATTCAATGAAAACATAGAAATCATTAAATAGAACCAAACAGAAATTTTGAACCTGAAAGTTTCAATCAATGAAATAAAGGATATAATTGAGAGACTCACAGCAGAATAGACCAAGTAGAAAGAATTTCTGATCTGGAGGACAAGATTTCTGAAATAACACAGTCAGATAAAAGTAAAAAGGAAAGAAATGAAAAGAATGAAGACAGTCTGTACTAAATCTCAATCATAATGTGTGATCTTTTTTTATGTGGTTTGGATGCAGTTTGCCACTATTTTCTTTAGAATCTTTGCAACTATGTTCATCAAGGATATTGATCTAGAGTCTCCTTTTTGTGTTATATCCTTGTTCAATTTTGGTACCACAGTGATACTGACCACACAAAAGGAATTTGACAGAGTTACATTCTATTGAATATCTTGGAATAGCTTGAAGAGTATTGGAGTTATTTCTGCTTTAAATGTTTTATAGAATTCAATATTAAAGTACATTAGTTCCTAGACATTTCTTTGCTGGAAGACTTTTAAATAGTGTTTCAATCTCATTGCTTTTTATGGGTCCCTTTAGATTGTCTGTGTATTCATGAGTTAATCATTGTAGGCTATGTGTATCCAGGAATTTATCCATTTCTTCAAGGTTTCCTGTTTATTGGCATATAGTTTTTCACAGCATTTTCTTTTTTTAAAAGATTTCTTTATTTATTTGAAAAGTAGAGTTAGAGAGGAGCAGAGGCAAAGGGAGAGTAAATCCACTGATTTACTCCCCAGAATGGCCGCAATGGTCAGAGCTGGGCCGATCTGAAGCCAGGAGCCAGGAGTTTCTTCTGGGTCTCCCACGTGGGTGCAGGAGCCCAAGCACTTGGGCCATCTTCTGCTGCTTTCCTAGGCTATTGCAGGGAGCTGTACCGGAAGTGGAGCAGCCGAGACTGCAATCGGTGCCTTGTATAGGATGCTGGCACAGTGTCTTTACCCACTATGCCACAGTGCCAGCCCCCACAGCAGTTTCTTATGACCCTGTATTTTGGTGGTGTTGGTTATAATGTCTCTTTTTCCAGCTCTAATATTATTTGAGTTTTTCTCTTTTTTTCTTTTAGTCTGACTGAACACTTGTCTATTTTATTTATCTTTTCAAAAAAAAAGCTTTTCATGTTTTGTATTTTTTTCTTTTCAATTTCATTTACTTCTGCTACAATTAGTATTATTTCTCATCTCTTGCTGATTTTTGGTTTGGTTTGCTCTTGTTTTCCTGTCTTCAAGATTCATCATTAGATCATTTATTTGAGACATTTCTTTTTTTAAGGTAAGCAGTTGAAGCTATAAACTTCCCTATTAACACTGCTTTTGCTGTATCACACAGGTTCTGATAAGTTTTCATTTATTTCAAAAAGTTTGATTTCTTTTTAATTTCTTCAATGACCCATTCATTAAATAGCATATTGTTTAATTTTCATGTATATATTAGTATTAACTTGTTAGTTTGAAGTTTTATTTCTTTGTGGCTTGAGAAGATATATGATGTGATTTCAATACTTTTAAATTTAGTGAGACTTTATTTGTGGCCTAATATATGTCTAATATATGATGTAACCTAAAAAATGTTGTTGGGAAGAATGTGTTGATTGGAAGAATGTATTTTCTGTAGCTGTTGGGAGAAATGACCTATAAATATCTGCCAGGTACTTTGCTCAACAGTATGGTTCAAGTCCCACGTATTTTTCTTCATTTTTTCTGTCTGGATGATCTGTCCATTGTTATAAGTGTGATGTTGAAGCCACCAATTATCACTGTATTGGAGTCTATCTATTTAGGTCTAGTAGTATTTGTTGCATATATCTGTGCAGTCTTCTGTTAGGTGTGCATATATTTATGATTGTTATATCTTCTTGCTGAATTTAATCTTTTTTCAAAATACAATGTCCTTCTTTGTTTCTTTTTATGTTTTTTTTTTTTCCTAAAATCTGCCCTCATGATAGCAGGATAGTGACTCCTGCTTATTTATGGTTTCCATTTGCCTGGCATATATTTTTCCAGAATCACTTTCAATCTACAAATATCTTTATTATTTGTAAAGTGAGTTTCTTATAGACAGCATATAGTATGGTCTTGGCTTTTTTGTTTTGATCCATTCAGCCAGCCTAAGTCTTTTGGTTGGAGAGTTTAATCTATTTACATATAGACTGACACTATCCTGAATTCTAGACATTTATATTCATATTATATATGGCTGGTGAGGAAACATTTTATAATGACTTTGATAATGTCAGTAAGAATTGAAGGAACATTTTTCTAACTATCTCTACCTATACCCAGTTCAGGTGCATTTAGTGGAACATACAGCAAAATATTTAGGTGCCATTATTATTCACTTTTTAAGAACTAAATGTAAGACAATATGACATGAGAAATTCAAAATAGCAAATTTATATGACTTCAATGTCTTTCTTTTATCACCAATTACTAAAAAACTGATACTTTTGTGTATCAATTTATTTCCTACTACCCCCAGACAAGTTCATGATGTATTGAATTAGTTGTTACTGGTAGTCTACTTCCTTCTGATATTGAGAAATGTAAGACTGCAGTGCCTAACAGCAAGATTTCTCTGCAGAATAGATCTTTTTGTTTTATTCTGTTTAATGATTAGCATGCAAGTTATTTAAGTCATGCATTCAAACAAATCTTATTCTTTAAAAAAATTATTCCTGGTTATAAATCTTGAGGTTATAGTTATACACTTTTAAGAAATAACTAATTAAATTTGGTCGCATTTAGAAATTACTTATATGCCATTAACAATTAAATCTTATTTATATATTAATTGTAATCACATTTTAAAGTACTCCAATGGTCTGAGTGGCAAAATTTCCCAATAACTTAAGCAATTCTTTTAACGCTAGGAAATTAAGTTTATAAGTATGTAGAAGTAGTTCTACTAAATATTCAACAGTGTATTCCAATTTAATAATATGTCAACTGAAATACAACAAATCTAGGTCGATTATTTTTAAAGAACTTTAAATTCAAATAAGCCTTCCCAAAAAGCTAGCATTTTGAAACTGTGTTAAATATTACAAGTAAATAGAATGTTAAATATGTATTTAGTTTTATATGAAAGTATACATCAAGAATATGGGTTTGAGAGTATGCTATAGAACAGTGGTTAGGTCACCAGCTGGGACATGTACATCCCACACTGGAGTGCCTGATTCAAGTCCCAGCTACTCTGCTTCCAATGCAGCTTCCTGCTGATGCACATCTTCACAGCTGTGACGAAAGCTCAAATATTTTGGTCTCTGCCACACATATGGGAAACCCAGACTGAGTTCTAAGCTCCTGGTTTCAAGCCAGGCCCAACCCTGGTAGTTGCAGACATTTGAGGAATGAATCAGGTGGAAGAACCTCTCTCTTGCTCTCCCCCTCTTCCCTGTATTGGCCCTATTTTTTCCTCCCACTCTCTCCTTCTCTGTCTCTCATCACCACCTTCCCACTGCTCTCCCCCTACTTTGCCTTTTGAACAAATAAAATATAAATTTTGAAAAAAGAATATGAGTTTATCTCAACTAAATATTTGTAGAGTGAATTTGAAATCTTCCTAGGATTAATGGATGTTAAATCTCTATCAGGACAATTGTGTATCATCTACTGGCAATTTTATTAAACAATTTTTTAAAAAAATGATTATCACTTCAGGCAACTTAATAACCATGTTATACTGCCCTTACAGCCTATAGCAGGAAGTTCATAACTCAAAACAGAGATTGGCCGGCGCCGCAGCTCACTAGGCTAATCCTCCGCCTGCGGCGCCGGTACTCCGGGTTCTAGTCCCGGTTGGGGCGCTGGATTCTGTCCCAGTTGCTCCTCTTCCAGTCCAGCTCTCTGCTGTGGCCCGGCAGTGCAGTGGAGAATGGCCCAAGTGCTTGGGCCCTGCACCCCATGGGAGACTAGGAGGAAGCACCTGGCTCCTGGCTTTGGATCAGTGCACTGTGCCGGCCATAGCAGCCATTTGGGGGTGAACCAACGGAAAAAGGAAGACCTTTCTCACTGTCTCTCTCTCTCTCACTGCCTAACTCTGCCTGTCAAAAAATAAAAATAAATAAATAAAAAAATACCAGAGATTTCTCTTGGGGACTTTGAAAATCATACAGCCCAGGGTCTTGGTCTGGTCATAGCAGTTATAAACTATCTAGGTTAGTGTGGCACTTGAATCTATTGAAATTCTCTTGACTTAATGATATTTGGATTTGGTAGAGTCCTGTATGTTTTCCAAATTCATTGTATTGCTAAAATAATACAACCCTAACAGTATTGTTACATCTAAGAAGATCCTGAAAAATCCAGAAATTCTGTGAATCTTTTAAGATTTTTTTTATTTAAAGGTCAGAGTTAGAAAGAGAGAGAAATATCTTCCACACCCTGGTTTATTCTGCAAATAGACAAAATGACCAGCACTGGGCCAGGCCTAAGCCAGGAACCTGGAGACAGGAGCTTCATCCAGATCTCCCTCATGTATGGCAGGGGCCCAAGCACTTGAGCCATCTTCTACCACTTTTCCTAGGCTATGAGGAGTGAGCTGGAACAGAAGTTAGAGCAGCCAGGACACAAACCAGCACCCATATGGAAGCTGGCATCATAAGCAGTAGCTTAACTCGCTATACAATGCCAACCCTAATGTGAATCTTAATTTTTACAACTATACATCTAAACAAATTCTCTAGTTGTAGTAATTGAGAATTTAGACAGTGTCAAGAGGTCATACTATTTATTGGCTTTCATCTAAGACATAGAAAGGTTATATCTCCCAGTAAAATAGTAAGAAAATATAGATTATCTTACATACTATATGTTTTCTGAAAAAGACCCCAAATCACTGGACTTGAAACATTAGGGAATTTATGGGGGAAGTGGTTCATAAACAGACTCACTGGTAGAGCCTAAGAAAATGGTACATCTGCTCAGAAACTAATTAGAATAAAGTTGCTAATGAATTAAGGCTAGAATGAAAGTTAAGATATGTGGAATCTGTAGACAAAAAGGTAATATTTATCTATTTACAGATTCTTGTTCAATACATAACTTTGCCAAGTGCTTCTGAGAAAGAGTGGATATATACAACTCAACCCAAAAGAAGAATTAAAAAGAAAAGATGGGGGAAAACGCTTAAAACCAGAACCTTCCTGCATTCACTGCAGATTAATGGTCTGCAGTCACTTATGAAGAGACGAATAATATGACGGCCCTCATAGCAAAGGTAAAGGCTGACTGTGGCTTGAGGGAAGGAAAAGAGAACAAACATGCTATATTGTGAAAAGAGGCAGACCATCCTCCTTTGCTTACACTATAGGGACCCTCCAATTGTCTGGGAATGACAAGAGCACTGAAAAATCCAGGAAAATATAAGCAACACAGATTTTCAAGAGTGGCAGGAAACATCACATGGTCTACACATGTTATTGGAATCCAAGAAGAAAATATAGAGTGCGGCATAATAAATATAAAACAATCAGTAATTTTCCAAAGCCAATAAAATATAAAATTCTAGGCCTAAAAGTTCAAAGAAGGACATCAAGGTAGATACAGAGGTATGCATACATCCACGGATACATACAGATGCACCTGTTTGTGTATTATTCAAACTGCTGAAAACCTAAGTTGAAGAGAACAACTAAGGCAGTCAGATAAAGACAAATTATAACAACAACAACAAAAAATAATTACAAAGAGTAATACATTACTAAAAGAAAAATAAATCTATAAGCCCAGGGATTTATATTTAGTAAAAACAACTTTAAAAAAGTAATGGAGAAACAGATAGTTGTAAGTAGATAAAAACTAACAGAACTCATTAACAGAGCTGAAATATAAGAAATGTTAAAAGTTCCCATAAGATGACAAAAGGAATACATCTAGCAGACACTTAGATCTACAAAATGAAATGAACATTGTCGCTCCCCGTCTTCGTGGAGGAGCAACACAGGACCCTGCGCTGTTCTTTTCGTCTGCTCAGCCCTCCCCGGGTTTGCTGCTGGTTCTTCCCGGGTTGGCTACTATCCCTTCCACCTCCGTGGAAGGGCAGTTCCCCCTGGCCGCATTCCCCACTTCCGCAGGGGAGCGGCACACCGCCGGCCGGTTCTCTCGGGGGCTGCACGGGTTCCCTTAGATGTTCCCCATAGATGTTCCCGGTGAATGCCGTCTCTCTCCTCCTTTATAGTCCTCCTCCGCCAATCCCAACTCGGCTGCCCACACGCCGAGTACGCTGCCCTCCTCCAACCAGGAGCAAGTCCTACAGTTCATTGGCTGAACTGGAGGCAGCTGTGTAGAAGCTGTTTTCTTCTCTCCCAGCGCCATATTGTGGGAGAGCAGATGCATAGAATAAGTCTTAATTCCAGTAACTCAGTCTAGTCCGGGTTGCTCCCCACAGGAGAGCAGATGCATAGAATAAGTCTTAATTCCAGTAACTTAGTCCAGTCCGGGCTGCTCCCCACAAACATCTTTAAAATGGCTAAAATGAAGGTGAGACACGTATTTTACTTATTGTAATTCTTTACAAAGAACTATTTAGATTTGAACTATGATTAATTAAAGATGTATATTTTAAATCTTACAAAGAACCATTAGTAGATTTGGGGAAGTGATACACCTCTTCTCTATCTTAATTTTGATGATGGTCACATGAGTCACATGATTTTATATTTGTAAAACTGATATAACTGGACACATTTTACTCTATGTAAATAATAATAATCCAAAAATAATCAGGAGGGATCTGTTATTGCTACTTTTCCAATGATACTGTGGGATTCATAATTTCAGGACCAAGGACTACTTTAATAAGATTTACAACTCTGAGAAGTCAGGAAATAGAACATTCTACCTGGAATGATGGAATCCATTATCCCAAGCTCCTTGTCAGATAAGCTTAAAACTCAGAGACTGTTATTGGAGGGCACTACAGGATTGTGAAATCTTAAACAACACAAAGGAAAAAATACTTTTTAAGGTTCAGGAACAAATTTTATTTATATAATTTTAAAAGCTTTGTGGTCCTGACAAAGCATAACAGTTGCAAACTGAAGTTAGACCATAATATGGTTAGTACGATAAGCATTATTCTTTTAGTTGCTCTATATAATTTTCCTAGCTCATTTAAGGTATTGCCAGAAAAAAACACAGGAGTGTGGAAAATCTGAAAGGAGTGAAGGTGGAGGAGAAGAAACGCAGCTAATGGAAAGGGACAGTTCTTAACTGTACTTTGACTTCTGATACAAACAACATGCCTTATTGGACAGCTGCTGTGGGAACACTGGTGTTGAATTTCCTGACATTTCTGAGAAGCAAATCTAGTGGGTACAGCTCGATTAACATAGTTTAGTGAGAATGCTGGGGTTTTTTGGTCTCTTCTGACATGTAAGAGAGGCCAGACTAATATTAAAAGTCTGTTAAAACAAATATTCTAAGCCAATCTTACTGTTCAGGGAACAAATCCCAGTACTGATCACCACTTAGACATACCTCTGCTTTCTTCAGCCAGACATCTTGCCTCGCCTTGGATAGGGAATGACCCAGACCAGGGAGATGTTTGTTTTAGTCTATTCTATTTCATTTTGTTCTGTTTTTTTCATAATTATATCCCCAGTACCTAACATAGCATTTGGCACAAAATATATATTGAATATATTTTTGTAAGTGAATGGTTAGATGAATCAACTAACAGCTACCCTCAGTTAAAATATGTGGGACTAATAGGCACAGATGGTTGCCAAGGATGTGGCCATTCTCATTACATCCCTTGTGTTTTAATATAAAATCTTGGTGGTCTCAGAGAAACACTTCTAAGAGCTGGAAACACCAGACCTAAATTGTGTGCTAGAACGAACTGCTACATTCAGAACCCTTTGAATGTCTTTAGTTTCTTTTTTTTTTTTTTTTTTTTTTTTTGACAGGCAGAGTTAGTGAGGGAGAGAGAGACAGAGAGAAAAGTCTTCCTTTTTCCGTTGGTTCACCCCCAAATGGCTACCACGGCCAGTGTGCTGCGCCGATCCAAAGCCAGGAGCCAGGTGCTTCCTCCTGGCCTCCCATGCGGGTGCAGGGCCCAAGCACTTGGGCCATTCTCCACTGCACTCCCGGGCCACAGCAGAGAGCTGGACTGGAAGAGGAGCAACTGGGACAGAATCTGGTGCCCCAACCGGAACTAGAATCCAGGGTGCTGGCACCACAGGTGGAGAATTAGCCTAGTGAGCCGCGGCGCCAGCCTAATGTCTTTAGTTTCTAACAATCATATGGAAATTATCATAAATTCTTTTGAATAATAATTACTTTTAATAGAAACATCTAAATACATTTTGCTCTTTCTCAAAGTGGTAGGGAAAGAAGATCTTACCTTTCAAACAGGCAGACCTAAATTCCAATCTCAACACCACTAGTTATTAACTGAAATACAGTAAGTCATTTATCCTTTCTACACCTTCATTTTACTCATTCATAAATCGGAGCTGATAAACCTACCCAACATAATATTTAAACACTGGTCTGAGTTCCAGCTTCTCTGTTTCCAGCCCAGGTCCCTGCTGATGTGCCTTGGAAAGTAGCAGAAGATGGTCCAAGTAATTTGGGTATCTGCCACCCAGGTGGGAGACTCAGAGCTGTAAGCTTCTGGCTTTAGTCTGGCCCAGTCCTAGCCATTGGACCTATTTAGAAAGTGAACCAGCAGATGGAATCTTTTTCTCTGTCTTTTCTGTCTCTGTCTCTCACTCTATGCCTTTCAAAAAAATTAGTCCTGAAAAAAAAAAAAAACCTGACAGGTGATTTTAAAAATCACAGATAAACTATTTAAATTTTTTAGTACAGAATCTAGCTAACTTAGAACAGCACATGCTTTATATATTTTAATATTTCCAGAAGTTGGTTCAGGGTTTATGTTCCAAAAATATTACTTACGTATGAAAGAAAATCTACCCTCTCTCTTCACATTTTTTGAAGTATCTTCATTTTTGTGTTTATTATTTTTAATTTTTAATTTTAGTTTTTAGTTTTTAAAAGATTTAATGTGATTTGTAGACACAATTTTAAAAACATAATAATATCCCCTCCCTCCCTCCCTCCCATCCTCCTTCCTTTTTTTATTTTTTAGATAACATATTTTAGATTTACATTACAGTAAAAATGCTTAATATTTTACCAAATAAGAAGTAAAAAATCAAAAAGAACCTAGTTTAGTTGGAATACAGAAAATGGCTAGAAACAATAATTGAATGGAAAAATGACCATTTACTACTACAGTTTTAATTATCTGTGATTACTTTAACATTTAGAGTAAATGGGTGAAATGGTCATTTCTCATTACATTTTATACCCTGTAGCTTGACAATGATCATGAGCTCAAGTTCTGTTCAGGTATAGAAAATATGCATCTAATGGAGATAGAGAGAGCAGAGAAAACAGGAAAACCCTTTGCTCCCTCTGCAGGCAATGAACTTGTCTTTGTACTCCTAGTATTTGATTACCCTTCCTCACAGCCTTTGAATGAATAGCTACACAATATGTGGCCATACAGTTACTGGGTTTTTTGAAGTCATTTCAATAATACTGCCAAGGACTTAAAATCACAAAGTTTTTTGAAGTGTTTCTTCACTTGAGTTTTATCTGTCTTGTTTTCATAATAAATACCTAGGAAGAAAAGAATGCATTCATTCTTAATTGCCTTTCATAATTCAGCAATCATATTTTTTCTATCCATTTGATATGCACATGGATGATGTTTTATTTTTTCAAAAAGCAATATATAAATTATTAATATAACCTAATTTCCCCACCATCATTGAAATAAGAATTAATCCCTTTATTAAATAAATATAGAATTTCTTTAATAGCTTTGGAGGTATTCTATACCATGGTAATTTTTAAAATACTATATGGTTAATACAGCAGATGGAATATGACACCTATCAACCATTTAACAATTTCCTATTAGTCTGGAACAATAGAGTGTATATTAGAATGTCTTGAGTTGGTAGTGCTATCTGGTTTAAAGTCAAATAATTTTAATACAGATCAGTTTTAACACAAAGATCTACACAAAATCTATCCAACAAACCTTTCTGTGATGACAGAAAATTCTTTATCTATGCTCATTAATGAAGTTGTCACAAGCCACATAAGACTGTCAGTCATTGAAAATATGGCTAATGTGCCAGAAACTGAATATTTGAAAAAATATTTTGATTTATTTGAAAGGCAAACATATACAGAGATAGGATGTCCATCCACTGATTCACTTCCAAAGTGGCGTTCAGAGGACCCATGCTGTGGTGTAGCAGGTAAAGCCACTGCCTGCAATGCCAGCACCCACATGGGTGCCAGTTCGAGTTTCGGCTGCTCCATTTCCGATACAGCTCCCTGCTATGGCCTGGAAGAGCAGTAGAAGATGGCCCAAGTTCCTGGGCCTCTGCACACAAATGGGAGACCCGGAAGAAACTCCTGTCTCCGAGCTTTGGATCAGTGCAGCTCTGGCCGTTGCGACCATCTGGGAAGTGAAGCAGCAGATAGGAGACCCCTCTCTCTCTCTCTCTCTCTCTCTCTCTCTCTCTCTCTCTCTCTGCCTCTCCTTCACTTTCTGTATAACTATGACTTTCAAGTAAATAAATAAATCTTAAAAAAAAAAGTGGCATTCAATGGCTGGACTTGGACAATCTAAAGCCAGGAGCCCAAAACCAAACCCAAGTCTCCTACATGGGTGGCAGAGAACCAACTACTTGAGCCACCACCACTGCCTTGAAGGACATGCATTAGCAGGTCTCTAGAACTAGAAGCAGAACTAGGACTTTAATCTACTAGGCATTCTGATATGTGAAGTTGTTCCAAGTAGTGTATTCACCATGCCACATGCCTACATCTGAATATATTTATTTCAATTCATTTAAATGTAATAATCTTGGGTAGTTTCATATTAGACATAATAATCTATATTTTTTATTTTTTAAAAATTTATTTTATTTTTTTGAAAGAGTTAAAGAGAGAGGTAGAGACCGAGAGAGGTGTTCCAACCACTGGTTCACTCCTCAGATGGCCGTGATCCGAAGACAGGAGCCAGGAGTTTCTTCCCAGTCTCCCATGTAGGTACAGAGGCCCAAGGACTTGGGCCATCTTCTACTGCTTTCCCAGGCCATAGCAGTGAGCTGGATCAGAAGAGGAGCAGCCGGGAATAGAACTGGCGCCCCTATCAAATGCTGGTGCTTCAGGTTAGGGCATTAACTTGCTGTGCCACAGCGCCGGCCCCGTTAGAATCTGTATTATATGTTAGTTCAATATAATCTCATATGAAATCAAAGCTCATTCCAAGGGATTGTCTCCCATTGAGCCTTTTTATTTTTTCAAATATTAAAAAAACTGGAAAGGGGGTATTAATGTAACTTTAATACTACTGAGAAAAAATCATCATTAATAAAATCACATACTGGAATGAAAATTTCTTAACTACTTTGTGTTAGGTACTGTGGAAACAAATGTATGATATGAAGCCTGTCCAAAGAAGCATACACACTAGTAAAGAAATAGACATATAAGCAACTATAATGCAGAGTAGTAATATACCTAAGAATTGCAGCAAAATTCCATGCTCATTGCTATCGGAATATAGAGAAGAAGAAACCAGTTCTGCCTAAAAATCCTTCTAAAGTATTATTAGAAAGAGAAAGCATATAACTAGAATATTCAGAATATGATGGACCCAGGTTTTATTCACCAGATGGTGATGATAAGTTATAAATTATATTACTACAGAATTTTTCAATGAGTTATAGAGATTCAACAGTCATATATATATATATATACACACACATATACATATTTGTTGATCAAGAAATTAAGTATATATGCACATATATATGCACACATATACATATATGATTAAATGATGAAGAAAGCACTATTTCTGGCAACATTTTAAATTCTTTATTTACAAATTAGTGCTACCTGTCCCCACTAGTTAGATAAAATCTGATTGATTTTTATTAAATTTGCAGTGACTATTTTTAAACAAACTTATGTGGAAAATAAGCATGTAAATATGAAAAGACTTCAAACAATTCATGGAAATGGAATTAAAAGATAAATAACTCATTTGGGTGCATAAAGATAAAGGCTTACTAATTTGATGCTAAGGATGGAATATGCAATCTTAAGAATAATTGAGCACCTGTTTCTGCGGTTGTATGGGCAGCAACCCCATGTATATATGCAATGGTAATATATATTTTCCATGAAGTTTTTAAAGTACTTTCATATACACAATGTTAACAACTGGAAAAAATCTGCAGCTGTGGTTAAGAGAAATATTTTCACAGGTATTTTGAGATAAAATTCACAGACCATAAAACCCATCCACTGACAGGGCACAATTCAAAGCTTTTTAGTAAATTTATTGACTCATGAATCCATCCCCACAATGCATTTTTTTTTTACAGGCAGAGTGGACAGTGAGAGAGAGAGACAGAGAGAAAGGACTTCCTTTGCCATAGGTTCACCCTCCAATGGCCGCCGCGGCCGGCGCGCTGTGGCTGGTGCACCGCGCTGATCCGATGGCAGGAGCCAGGAGCCAGGTGCTTCTGGTCTCCCATGGGGTGCAGGGCCCAAGCACTTGGGCCATCCTCCACTGCACTCCCTGGCCACAGCAGAGAGCTGGCCTGGAAGAGGGGCAACCGGGACAGAATCCAGCACCCCAACCGGGACTAGAACCCGGTGTGCTGGTGCCACAGGTGGAGGATTAGCCTAGTGAGCCGTGATGCACTTTTAGAACTTTTCCATCACCCTGAACATTTCCCCAATCCTGCTGGCAGTCTTCTCCCTTTCCTAGTACTCCAGATTAGACATTCACTGATCAGATCTCAATAATTTATCTCCTTGAATTATACCCTATAAATGGTCCCTTCAGACAATTTTGGAACTTTTCTGTCTTGCCCAGCTTTTCCTCAGTAAGTTAGGAAAACTTGAAATCACTATGAATTCTTATGAGACCATGGGAGGAATGGAGTGATGTGGGAAACAATTTTGAATTAGGAAGAGGGTTGTTTCATTCACTATAATCTTGGGTGGGTGGGGGTAGCAAACTCAACTGTATAGCTTGTTCTTTTCTACCCATGAACATAGTGACTGCTGCTACAGATAGACAGCTGCCATTCAGTGCCTTTGTATTCGAGATGCTATCCTCTTTTCCTCAGCCATTTCATCATGTCGAGTCAATAAGTGGAAAGCAGAAGAAAAAAGTCAGAAACAATAGTTTTCTGGACATTGTACAGTTTTCTCAGCATGCACTTTATGCCAGGGAATGCTTTCATTGATATTCTTTTAAAAAGCATTGATTACTCACACTTCCATATATGTACACACACACACATAAAAAGTCAAGTGCCACTTACGTAAGAATAGAGTCTCCAAGTTCACTTGGGCTTAATTTTTCTTCTCCTCTTTCCTGCTAAATAAAAGCATGTGAGATATGTCAAGCCAGTGTGTCCTGCTGTGAGTTTCTTTGCATTCTTTTTTTTTTTCTTTTTAATCATTTTGGGAATGAGAAGAAAGTCATGATGAGTGATTTGTGATTTATCTCCATTCTGATTAATGAGGATTTAAGCTGCAATTTCTGCCATTATGAATTAAATGTCACAGTTCATTAGAGTAGAGCCAATTCAGTCCATTCTAAGTTTATATCCATGTTTCCGATATTAAATTCTTTCTTCAGGATTTATTAACTTGGCATCAAAATGCCCCAAGTGTATCTTTTTTCAATTAAAGAAGAAAATATCAAAGCATAACTTTTTCAGTGGCATTAGTGTTCAAGAAGACAGGTGTGAGCTAGTAAATCAAAATTATCTCTTGGTTTAATTCTCATGATTTTAGAAATAATTTGCCATTACATGTTAGGAATTGGCATGCTAGGAATTAGTAAATATAAATCAGTTTTTTACTTGTGCTTAACAGTATAGGCCATATAGATTAATATTCTATACCCCGTAAGACAGGTTTTTTTTTAAGATTTTTTAAATTTATTTTGAAAGTCAGAGTTACACATACAGTGAAGGAGAAGCAGAGAGAGAGAGAGAGGTCGTCCATCTGCTGGTCCACTCCCCAGATGGCCGCAACAGCCGGAGCTGCGCCGATCCAAAGCCATGAGCCACAAGCCTACTCCGGGTGTTCCCCGCAGGTGCAGGGGCCCAAGAACTTGGGCCATCTTCCACTGCCTTCTCAAACCACAGCAGAGAGCTGTATTGGAAGTGGAGCATCTGGGACTCAAATCGGCACTTAGATGGGATGCCGGCACTGTAAGACAGTTTTAATTATCCGGAGATATAAATTAATTTTACAGGTACTTGTTAAACTTTGGCTTTAATCAATGTGGGGGTTTTACAGTTATACTAGAAATGTTTATTGTTATCTTCGTGTTAAATGCCAAATCTGTTACAAAATGATACTTCCATTTACCCTCAAAGTAAAATGTATATAAGTACTATAAAACCATTTTAAATGACTGAAAATATAATTAGTTGATTATTTATATTGCACATGTTTCATGTATTTCTAAGGTTTTATACGTGGAAACAAAAATTTCAACTTTTTTAACCTAGATGGTTCATGCAGGGTGCTTCATATTAGTTGATTAAAGAACAATCTGTGGAAGATAAAATAATTTGGGTTTTTGGGTTTGATAATTTAATGTTCTTGTAAAGTTTCTCAAAAGATTTACTCAACAACCCATCTTCAGAAATCATTCCTTGCTGGCTGGCGCCGCGGCTCACTAGGCTAATCCTCTGCCTGCAGTGCCAGTACTCCGGGTTCTAGTCCCTGTTGGGGCGCCAGATCTGTCCCAGTTGCTCCTCTTCCAGTCCAGCTCTCTGCTGTGGCTCGGGAAGGCAGTGGAGGATGGCCCAAATCCTTGGGGCCTGCACCCGCATGGGAGACCAGGAGGAAGTACCTGGCTCCTGGCTTTGGATCAGAAATCATACCTTGGTTTTTATAAACATCACATTAATTGAATCATTTATTTTGCAGTGGGATAATCCACCATTTCAGTGTTTACAAAAAGAAAATAGCTCTATTGCTATTTTTATCAAGGAAATAATAGGTAGGTAGTTTTATATGATGACCATAAACAAAGGAATAGACATGGGGATATAAATAATAAATATGTAAAGTACTACCTTGGGTTAGTAATAGTATTGCTGAATAAGTGTGTTCAGGTAAGTGCCAGAGCTAAAAATAAAATCATATGCTTTGTTCACAAGTTGGTAGCCTTAAATCTAAGGGAATAACAGTATCCATTTGGAAAGCAAGACATCATTTATGATAGTTTTTATTGTATAATGTGATCCAAAGTGTCATCAGAGTTTGTTCTGTTGACAACAGTATACCAGAAAACATTACTTGTGGTTAATTTAATAGAAATGTGTGTCAACACTCACAATTCTTGTTGACAATTTTTTCATTAACTAATGCATAAAAACTGCATAAACATGCAAATAATATTTTAAGAATTTTGCTAGTGGACAAGATTGTAAAAAAATTACTTTATCGATTTCTGCTTGTCAATAGCATAAAATAAATGGTGACCTTTTCTTCATTACACAGCTCAAAATTACTGGTTGTATCCTGAACTGAACTGAGCATGTGGCTCTATATTAATCTTATTCATGGTATCTATTTTAGAGCCCAAAGTAATCATTAAAGGGTCAAAGCATTTGAAAATGACTGGTAATTTTAAAATGAAGTAAGGTGCTTGGCATTCCTTTCCTTATGTGGCTATGAGTTAATACTGTTGATTACATATTTGGTCTCGAATGTGTTAATGGGACTTAGAATAATGAGGTATTAATGTCTAAGAATATAATTAATATAATGGCTTTATGTTCAATGTCTGTGAAATAACTTTTTCAATTTACTAAATGTAAAGTTCAACAAATTTATCACAAAACAAACACATTTGAAACTAACATAAGCATCAAGAGTTTGAAGCTTTGATACTGCTTTCTTACTACTTAATATTTCTGCCATTTCACAATAACCATCATGATTATAATTTCTTAGATTTTCTTTTATAGACTTCTCATGTAAGCCAAAACACCTTATCCTCATTTAACGTATTTTGATCCTCATAGGAATTGTGTTATATAGAATGTCTTCTCTAAATCTAATTTTTGTCTCAGTATTATATTTAAGGAAATTCCTCACTGCTGAAAGTTTACTCATTTTAATAGTTATATACTATTCTATGATTGAGTATACTTCACTTTTATTGCTTGCTGGTAATGTACATTGGATTTGTATCAATCAATACTGGTAGAGTTATGCCAAGGTAACAGGATTATCAAAATCTCAGTGGTCAACTCAACAAAGGTTTCTTTCTCACTCATATTTCATGTTTATTGCAGACAGGCTTGTAACTTACCACCTGAGTTGCCATTCTTACTCTGAGATTAGTCTGACAGAGCAGCTACTATCTGTAATGTTGCAGGAGGTAGCCAGTAGTCAGGAGAAGTGGGGAAGAAATTGGAAAAACTTTCACTATCTCTTAAGCTTCTATATGGAAGTAGTACATCACTTCTAATCACTTTTGACCAGTTAAAAAAAGTGAATCACATGACCTTACACGATTTCAAAAGGCAAGGAAAGTAAAATTCTCCTGAAAAGATTCAAAATGGATATTAGAGAAGAACAATACAGTCTACCAGCGACTGTTTTTCATGTCTTGAAATACTTGATTTGTTCAACTTATATAAAATAGTAAGAATACATTCACCCCTAACCATAAGACAACCCAAAAGTTCCAAATAGCTTCTACTTCAAACTGAAAGTCCAAAATCTCTACATAATATGTGAGCCAATCTCTGTGTCATGTTAGTTTTTGATCCTGCTTGATCCAGAGACATAAAAAGATGTATAACATAAATGCACCCACTATATGTTGATGGAATATGAAAAAGACAATAATGAGAAATTTTTGCTTCTGTAAGGGAAGAATGGAAAATCTGTATCAGCCATTGGCCCATAACAACTATTAAGTTCCCTCCGGCAGATACTTAAAGTGATCCCTAGCTGGCATTGTGACATAGCAGATTAGATCACTGCCTGCTACACCAGCAACCCATATGAGCACCTTTCAGTCCTGGGTGCTGCACCTCCAATCCAGCACCTGGCTAACGGGCCTGGAGAAGCAGCAGAGGATGGCCTAAGTCTTTGGGCCACTGTCCCCACTCCTGGCTTTAGTGGCCTAGTTCCTGCCATTGCAGCCATCTGGGGAAGGAACGAACAAATGAAATTTTGCTCATCTTTCTATCTCACTCCCTGTGTGTGTGTGTGTGTGTGTCTCCCCCACCCCTTGTAACATTGCCTTTCAAATAAATAAATAAATATTTAGAAACACACACACACACACACACACACACAGCCTCTAGATGGAGAATGGGCTAAGTTCATTGAGTAGACTGATTCTGATCTCTGGTTTCAGACATCTACTCTCTGATCCAAAACGAGAAGCTAAGAGTTTTTCGAGGTCTCCCACATTGAGTATCAGGAGACCAACCACTTGGGCCATCTTCACTGCTTTTCCCAGGCCATTAGCAGGGAGCTGGACCAGAAGTGGAACAGCTTGGACATGAACTGGCATCCGTATAGGATGTTGGCATTGCAGGGGGAGGTTTTACACAGTAAGCCAAAACACCCAACCCCTAAAGTACACTTCTCAGATTTGCCATCATTCTATTTTTTCATCCCTGTGCTTCTCTATCTAGTTTATTTTATGTCAACCTCTCAAATCTGTATTCTGGATAGTCAACCAGACCCTCAATAGGAAGACACATCCTAATTTGTTTTTCCCACATATTTTATAAATCTTAATTAGCTACTTCCTTTTTCTAAAAATTTTTTGAGAGGCAGTATCACAGAGAGGGAAATAGGGATGGAAGGAGGAAGAGAGAGAGTACAAGAGAGAAGAGAGTGACAGAGAGAAAGAGAGAGAAAGACTGAGAGATCGTACATCCACCGGTTCACTCCTCATATGGCTACAATGCCAGGGCTGGGCCAGACCAAAGCCAGGGGCCTGGAAATTAATCAAGATTTCCCACTTGGGTGACAAGGGCCTAAGTGCTTAGACAATTTTAGGATGCTTTCCCAGGCACATTACTAGGAAGCTGGATCCAAAGTGGAACAATCAGGACCCAAGTGGGCAACCATATGATATGCCAGCATTGCAAGTCCTAACTTAACCAGCTGTGCTACAATGCCAGCTCCACAAGATTTATTTTCTGTTTCATCAGACCAATCAATGATTGTAGCACAGGCTACTAAAAAATTATTTCTCTGAGAGAAAGAAAGACATAAGACAGACTTCCCATGCCTGAATACTTCGATTCACTCCCCAGATGTCCATGATAGCCACAACCCAGCAGCAATTAAAGCCATATTGACAGGGACCCAAGGATCTGAGTTACTACCACTACCTCCCAGGGTATGCATTGGCAGGCATCTGGAGTCAGAATCTGGAGGTGGTTATTGCACACAGGCACTCCAAATATGGGATGTATACATCTTAACCACCAGGATAAATGTCCACAGCAACCTCCTGTTTTAAAGAAATATTTATTTGAGAAACAGAACAGGGGGCACTTGTTTTTATTTGGCCTTTGCCAATATGACAAGTTTAACTGAGCTTCAGTTAAAATTCCTTTTTATTTCTTTTTTTTTTAACTTTTATTTAATGAATATAAATTTCCAAAGTACAGCTTATGGATTACAATGGCTTCCCCCCCATAACGTCCCTCCCACCCACAACCCTCCCCTTTCCCACTCCCTCTCCCCTTCCATGCACATCAAGATTCATTTTTGATTCTCTTTAGATACAGAAGATCAGTTTAGCATACATTAAGTAAAGATTTCAACAGTTTGCTCCCACACAGAAACATAAAGTGAAAAATACTGTTTGAGGACTAGTTATAGCATTAAATCTCAATGTACAGCACACTAAGGACAAAGATCCTACATGAGGAGTAAGTGCACAGTGACTCCTGTTGTTGACTTAACAAATTGACACTCTTGTTTATGGCATCAGTAATCACCCTAGGCTCTTGTCATGAGCTGCCAAGGCTATGGAAGCCCCCTGAGTTCACCGCCTCTGATCATATTTAGACAAGGCCATGGTCAAAGTGGAAGTTCTCTCCTCCCTTCAGAGAAAGGTACCTCCTTCTTTGATGACCCGTTCTTTCCACTGGGATCTCACTCGCGGAGATCTTTCATTTAGGTTTGTTTTTTTTTTTTTTTTTTTTTTTCCCCCAGAGTGTCTTGGCTTTCCATGCCTGAAATACTCTCATGGGCTTTTCAGCCGAATCCACATGCCTTAACGGCTGATTCTGAGGCCAGAGTGCTGTTTAGGACATCTGCCATTCTATGGGTCTGCTGTGTATCTCACTTCTCATGTTGGATCGTTCTCTCCCTTTTTTATTCTATCAGCTAGTATTTGCAGACACTATTCTTGTTTATGTGATCCCTTTGGTTCTTAGTCCTATCATTATGATCAATTGTGAACAGAAATTGATCACTGGGACTAGTGAGATGGCACTGGTACATGCCCCCTTGATGGGATTGAATTGGAATCTCCTGGTATATTTCTAACTCTACCGTTTGAGGTAAGTCAGCTTGAGCATGTCCCGAATTGCACATCTCTTCCCTCTCTTATTCCCACTCTTATATTTAACAGTGATCAATTCCTTTTTATTTCTAACATAAAAATCATTTGATTATGATATAATCCTTGTGACAGTTAACAATAGCAGCTTAAAATACAAATCACTTAAAAGAACAATTTCAAAAGCCTGTAAAAATGCAACTAAATGAATCTAAAAAAGAACTTTTGAAATTCACGCATAGATTTTTCATGAAATCAATTTTCCATGAATTTCTGAAGATTTCTTGTACTAGAGTCATGAATTTGCTGACTGGTTCTAACCTAGGATGGGTATGGCTGATAGGCTCACTAGTGTGTGTCTGCAGACAATTTTCAGTTGGCTGCAATGAATACTTTATCTGGCAGCTTGCTGCTTTTTAATAAGGTAACAGAAGTTGAGACATAGCCAGATATGACTCATTCAGAAAGCTAATACTTATTTATTCACAAAATAGCAATATTGCAAGAGTTTCAAGGTCCAGTGCCCAAGAGATGTTTAATCTTCTGTTTGCCTCAGATTTGTTAATGTCTCAATTGTCAAAGCAAATTACATGGTCAGTACAGATCCATGGGGTAAAAATAGGGCCTGTCCCTTTTTCATTAAAGATTTGCCCACTTATTTGAAAGGTAGAGTGAGAGAAAGAAAGATACACAGAGAAAGAAAGATATCTTCCATTTGCTGGTCACTGCTCAAATGGCCATAATGGCCACTGTCAGGCCAGGCTGAAGCCAGGATCCAACAACTTCCATCCAGATCTCCTACGTGGGTGGCAGAATCCAAGCACTGGAGCCAGTATCTGCTTCTTCACAGGTGCATTACCAGAGAGCTAGATGAGAAGCTGCAGAGCACTGCAATATACGAAGAGGGAACCCTATGTGTTGGCTTAACCTGCTGTGTCACAATGCCCACACCTAGGCTCTGTCTCTTACTGGCAATTATGGACAGCATTGTCACCATTTTACATTCTACATTATTTTATCTATATATTGCTGGATTTAATTTGATAATATTTGCTTAAGATTTTTAAGTGTAGGCTTGTATATGTAAGAAATGGGCTTATATTATTTTATGAATTGAGAAAATTTCTGATTTTCTGTAATCTAGATTCATTTGTACAACATGGCATTATTTGTTCCTTAAATATGAGAATATATTTGCAGATTAATTTCCACCACTGCTTGCATGGCTAGTCCTTTTCCATTACTTTATATTCAAATTTATAAATTCATTACTTTTAGTGCATAAGCTGCATATATCAAAAACCTGTTTAAAAAAGTTCAAGGTGATGGTCTTTTTTTTTGGGGGGGGGAGTTTATCTTTTTTTCTTTTAATTTGTAAAAATTTTTAAGTTATACAAGTTTCATATATTTCACATATACAAATTAGTAACACAATGCCACTTCCCAGCCTACCCTGCATCCTACATATACTGTAACCCTTCACCTCCTCCCTCTCAAGTTCCCACTCTTAATTTACAATGATCTATTTTCAGTAGACTTAATAATCATCTAGTTAACCCTACTCTAAATAAAATAGTTCAACAAATAGTTTAAAAATAAAAACAAAACAAAACAAAAATCAAAACACTGTACCTCAAGGAACAGACAAGGGTTATAAGTAATCATTGATTCTCAAAATGTCTATTTCACTCAAATACATTACATTTCAGGTACTCTATTAGTTACCTCGGATCAGAGAATACATATGATATCTGTCTTTTTGGGAGTGGCTAATTTCACTAAGTACAGTAGTTTCCAGTTCTGAGCATCTCATTGCAAAAAATAGGAATTTTTATTTTTTTACAACTGAGCAGTAATCCATAGTGGATATATACCATAATATCTTTATGCAGTCAACAGTCGATGTACATCTGGGTTGATTCTATATCTTAGCTATTGTGAATTGTGCTGCAATGAACATGTGGGAACAGATAAAAATTTAATATACTGATTCCTTTTAGTTTGGGTAAATTCCCAGGAGTGGGATGGCTATGGTAGCTCTATCTTCAGATTTCTGAGGTATCTTCAGAATCTTCAGATTCTGAGGTATCTCCATTCTGTCTTCCACAGAGGCTACACCAGTTTACATTCCCACCAAGAGTGGACCAGGGTACTTTTCCACCCAACATCCTTGAGTAATTTGTTATTTGATGATTTCTGTATGACAGCCATTCTAGCTGGAATGAGCTGAAAACTCATTGTGGTTTTGATTTGTATGCCCCTGATGGCAAGTGATTTTGATCATTTTCTCAAGTCATTAGCTGTCCCGTCCCATGGGACACTGAGCACCTAGAAGGAGAAATGAAAGGGACAGGAGACACAAAGATGGCAGCAAGACAGGTGCTGATCAAGCTGAGATTTTTATTTTTTCAAGCACACACTTATATATCATAAAGGCAGGGTGTCGGGTGGGGGAAGAAGGGGCGTTTAGGAGGGCAGGATGTCGGGCGGTGGAAGGAGGGAGAGCTTATCTTGTAGCTGCAATGCTTGTGCAAGTAGGGGAAAGGTTACAAGGTCTTAAGGCATGAGGTCACACAAGTTGCATTATCAGATAATCTGGTCTGGCCTGTCTATAGAGCCCTGTCTTTCCACTAAGAGGTCACATGCTGCGTGGTCCCTGACAATTAGCCACTTGAATTTCCTTTCTTGAAAAATGCCAGTTCAAGACCTTTGCCCATTTCTTAAATGGATTGTATATTTTGTTGTTGTTGAATTTCTTGAACTGTTTATAAATTCTGGATGTTAACTCTTTATCAACTGCATAGTTTGCAAATATTTTCTCCCATTCTGTCAGCTGCCTTTTAACTTTGCTGAGTGTTTGTTTCGCAGTGCAGAAGCATCTCAGCTTGATGTAATCCCAACTATTAATTTTGGCTTTGACTGCCTGTACTTCTGAGTTTTTTTCCAAGAAATCTTCACCTATACTATATTTCGCAGAATTTCTACATTGTTATCTAGTAATTTGATGGTCTTACGTTGTAGATTTAGGTCTTTGATTCATTTTGAGTGGATTTTTGTAAGGTATAAGATAGGTAGGTAGGTAGGTTGGTAGGTAGATATAGATACATAGATCTCTGCACGTGGAGATCCAGTTTCCCCAGCATAATTTGTTGATCAGACTGTCCTTTCTTCAGAGATTGATTTTAGTTCCTTCATCAAATATAAATTGGTTGTAGATACATGGATTGATTTCTGGAGTTTCTATTCTGTTCATTGGTCTACAAGTTTGTTTTTGTGCCAATACCAGGCTGTTCTGATTATAACTGCACTATGGTATTTCTTGAAATCTGGTAATGTGAGGCCTCCAGCTTCATTTTAGTTATATAAGATTGCTTTAGCTATTCTGGCTCTCATATTTTGTGGATGATCCCATGAGACTGCCTGCCTAGCCCATGCAGTTAGCCTGACGGCTGGCAGGTGGCAGAAGCCCCAGGCACATTTCCCCTCACCCTCGCCTTCTGCCTATCAAGTAAACTGCTCCCAGGTGTGGCCCAGGCCCACCTGGAAAGCTTCCCTAGCTACATGACCCTCAAGCTGATTGGAGAGGCACATTGGCACCAGTGTCAGTGCTGTCCTGTAGAGTTAGGGTTGCCCTGATTTAATTACACCCCTTCTGCCTGCCGTTTAAAAGTGTATGTGGTTGTGGCCGGCGCTGCGGCTCACTAGGCTAATCCTCCGCCTTGTGGTGCTGGCACACCAGGTTCTAGTCCCGGTAGGGGCACCGGATTCTGTCCCGGTTGCCCCTCTTCCAGGCCAGCTCTCTGCTGTGGCCAGGGAGTGCAGTGGAGGATGGCCCAAGTACTTGGGCCCTGCACCCCATGGGAGACCAGGATAAGTACCTGGCTCCTGCCATTGGATCAGCATGGTGCGCAGGCCGCAGTGCGGCGGCCATTGGAGGGTGAACCAATGGCAAAGGAAGACCTTTCTCTCTGTCTCTCTCTCTCACTGTCCATTCTGCCTGTCTAAAAATAAAAATTTTTAAGTGTATGTGGTTGTTAATAAAGATGTATATGATCACTGAAGCCAGTCCGTGTCGCTTCTTTTGGAACAACAGCATCGCTCCATTGTCCTTGACAGTGCAGGCTTCACAAGATGAGTCCGCAGTGTTTCTGTATGAATTTTAGCTTAATTTTTTCTAAATCTGTGAAGAAAATTATTGGTATTTGATTGGAATTGCAATCAATCTGTAAACCGTTTTTGGTAGTATGGACATTTTAATGATGTTGATTCTTCCAATCCATGAACATGGAAGAGTTTTCCATTTTAAATGTCTTCTGGTATTCCATTCTTTTTTGATTTTAATTTTCATCACAAAAATATTTTATCATCTTGGTTAAATTTATTCCAAGGTATTTGGAGCTCTGTGAATGGGACTGACCTTAAAATTCTTTCTTAGACATGACACTGTCTGTGTATACAAAGACTATTGATTTCTGTGTTGATTTTATATACTGTCACTTTACCAAGCTCTTTCATGTGTTCCAATAGTGTCTCAATGGAGTCTTTTAGATCCTCTATAAAATAGGATCATGCCACCTGCAAATAGGGATAGTTTGACTTCCTCCTTTCCAATTTATACCCCTTTGATTTCTTTTTCTTGCCTAATAACTATAGCTAAACCTTCCAGGAATATATTAAATAGCAATGGTGAGAGTCGACATCCTTGTCTGGTTCCAGATCTTGTGGGAGTACTTACAGCTTTTTCCCATTCAACAGGATGCTATCCATGGGTCTGTCATATATTGCCTTGATTATGTTGAGGAATATTCCTTCTATACCCAATTTGCTTAAAGTTTTCAACATGAAAGGATGTTGCATTTTATCAGATGCTTTCTCTACATCTATTGAGATAATCATATGGTTTTTGTTCTTCAGTTTGTTAATGTGATGTATCACATTTATGGATATGCAAATATTGAACTATCCCGGCATAGTGGGGATAAATCCCACTTGGTCTGAGAGAATGATCTTTCTGATGTGTTTTTTGATTTGATTAACTAATATCTTGAAAATTTTCACATCTATGTTCTGTTCACCAGGGATATTGGTATGTAATCCTCTTTCTCAGTTATATCTTGTTCAGGTATAGGTACTAAGGAGATGCAGGTTTCATAGAAGAAGTTTGGGAGGATTCTCCCCCTTTCACTTGTTTTGAATAGCATGAGAAGAATTGGAATTCAGTCTCAGCACACAAGGCCTCCGCAGCTGCCAGGTCTGGAGGTTTCTCTCCACATTGCCAGCCTGTCCAGTCAACAGAGAGGTAGATATTCCCTGAGACAGCCCCACCTTGGGGTCTTTACCCTGGGAGGCTGTAAGCACCCCACTGTACCATGTGGATCCCCAGCCACCTCCCAGCAAGGCTCAAAGTCAACGGGAACTGCAGACCATTCCCTCAGCTAGAATCTCTATATTACACGCCCACCCAAAAGCCTCTGGCCAAATGTTGCTGCCTGCCCCCCCAACTGCTGCCAGAACTTCTGATTAGGCATGCACAAGGGCTTCAGTAGCTGCCACCCTAAACCAAAGTGGCACTCTCCCTTTCTCAGCCAGACAGTGGGTGCTGTTTTGGGGAAACTGTGGGAAAACAAATCTCCCCCTCCACTTCCACTAGGTCCACGGGCAACAGTCAGCAACCGCCAGCCCCCAGAGCTCCATTCCAGATTCATGCCATGCTCTCCCTCTGGTTCTCTCACCACAATTGCTGCAGTCTAGTCTCACCCCCACTTCCAAACTGTTACCCGCTGCAGCTCTTGGCTGCCTCAACTGTGCTTGTGGCCATGCTGCACATCTGCATTCTTCACACAGGTTCATACCTTTTCACCTCCTCCCATAGGATGTCCAGTGATGTTTTCTCTTCAATTCTCCTGAGAGTGCACTTCCTACACTTTGCTCTTCACTGTTTATCCTTGGCGCAGCAAAACATGTTGCTCCCTAATCCATCATTATGGAATCTCTTGATGGTCTTTATCTTAAATTTAGGACATTTACCACCATTACTTTTTGTATAATTAACTGACTATGCTTAACCCTTCTCTTTTCCTATCTGATATTTGTTTGGCCCTCTGGTTCTGTGTTACTATATAGAAAACTAGATGTAAGTGGGGAAAAGTATTTTTGTTCACATTCTTTATTCTAAGTAATGTGGAAATTTCACACTTTAAACTCTTTAGTCATCAGCTAGTACACTGCAACATATATTTGTCACTTATTAGAATCTAAATTTTATCTGTGATTTTTCCTATCCTTAGACAATGCAAGGATGTAAAACACTTTAAATCCATTTACTACTATACTGGATTATATGCATAATATATATATATATATAAAGGATTATATTATAATCCTTTGCATTAATTGTATATTTAAACAACCAAAGGAATCAGCAATACTTTTTAAATTTATATTCACTTAGATGTATACACATATAGTTCTTGCCCCTTATATTCCTTCCAGTATCACTGAAATATTATGCAGTTCATTTTTCCTATACTTGGAAATCTTCCTGTATTTTATTTACTGGATATCTGCTGCTTATGAATCATTTAATTTAGTTAATAAAATGCCTATTTCAGGGCCAGCACTATGGTGTAGTGGTTAAGCCATCACCTCTCACACCAGCATCCCAAATGGACACAGGCTCAATTTCCAGTTGCTCCAAGTCCATTCCAGCTCCCTGATAATGCATCTGAGAGATGAGCAGAAAATGTTCCAAATTCTTGAACCCCTGCATCCACATGGGAGACCCAGAAGAAGATCCTGGTTCCTAGCTTTGGTCTGGTTGTAACCATTTGGGTGTGAACCAGTGGATGGAAGTTCCTCCCCCCCTTTCAAACAAAATAAATAAATCTTTTTTTAAAAAAAATGCCTATTGTATCTTCACTGTTATGAAAAATACTACTGAGAATTGTAGTTTGTAAGTTATTTGCTTTATTCCCATTGTCTATGTCTTTCATCATTTCTACTGATAAGTCGGCTGTTAACTACAATTGTTGCTCATTTGAAAGTAATATACCTTTCTTTGGCTGCTTTAAAGATTTTTATTTACTTATTTATTTTGTCCTTCAACTTTGGGCAATTTTATTACAACATGCTTAACTCTAAGTTTCCCCTCCTTTTCCTACTCATCCTCCCCACTTTCTTGTCTTCCTTATTCCTTGCATCCTTACTTTTGCTTTTATTTCTTCCTTCTGTAACCCTCTTGGAACTCATAGGGCACATGAATTTGTAACTCATTATCTCTCATCATTTTATGAGAAACTTCATATTCCTTTTTTGGTAAATATTATATTTACATCACTTTCCCTTATATTCTAGAATTAAAATGCAAATATTACAGTTTCTCTCTGTGTCCTTTAGCTTCAACTTTATCACATCTTCTATCTTTTTGTGTTTCCATGTTTTATCTGATTATTTTCTTTAACTTGTCTTTTGATTTCCTATTTACTCTGTTTTTTTCCCAATCTCTTTATTTCAATGAATTGGTAATACAGTTTAATTATTCTAATTTCCATACAGTTACAATTTAGTTATTGCTTTCCTAGGGAACTTTTTATCTGTTATTCATTTGGACATAGGATAATAATTTAAATTCTGAGCTTATAACTTCAACCCCGGATTCTGGAAGGCTTGCTATTTTTTGCCCATGTTGTTTATCTTGTTAGATGCCGTGATTTATTACACAAAAATTGTATCTATCAATAGCTTGAAAATATGGATGGTTTCTTTATCTAGCCCCAAAACAAAACACATTGGCTACTGTAAGGTAGCTGGTAGCTAAAGAAATCTAGCAAACTTCAGAAGTTGAGAAAATGAAATGAGTCACAGAAAATAAACACTGATTCCAATGTGCCATGTTTTTAAATACAACTTATAATTCTTAAAACCTTATGAGGCCGGCGCCGCGGCTCACTAGGCTAATCCTCCGCCTAGCGGCGCCGGCACACCGGGTTCTAGTCCCATTCGGGGCGCCGGATTCTGTCCCGGTTGCCCCTCTTCCAGGCCAGCTCTCTGCTGTGGCCAGGGAGTGCAGTGGAGGATGGCCCAGGTGCTTGGGCCCTGCACCCCATGGGAGACCAGGAAAAGCACCTGTCTCCTGGCTCCTGCCATCGGATCAGCGCGGTGTGCCGGCCGCAGTGCGCAGGCCACGGCGGCCATTGGAGGGTGAACCAACGGCAAAGGAAGACCTTTCTCTCTGTCTCTCTCTCACTATCCACTCTGCCTGTCAAAAAAAAAATAAATAAATAAAAAAAAACCTTATGAGACATTAGGTGGTTAAGGTTACATAATACTCCACCGTTTTCCCTAAACAGAAGTAGAATGAATGGCTATAAGAGTGTATCTCAGTTCTGCATAACAGTTTCTATTTCTGTTGCTCCTAAAAGCATGATTCTTTAAAAATATCAATAAAAACATTTTGCTGAGAGAATAAAGCAGGATGCCTGTGCAAGACTGCATACTCCCTACTGGAAAGATATTTGCTGTTCCATTGGTTCTCTGTGAGGTTCATTTAACACTGTGTAGCAAATCTCTTTATGTCCAGAAAAAAGATATAGAAGCCTTAGGCATATTCCTTCAATAGAGAGATTTATAACAGTTTAGGATTTGCGACTTAATGGTGTAAAACTTCTCCCACAAAACTGTTAACTGAGAAGCAAGTCTACATCAAAATGGTTTTCATAAGGGGTCTTCATACATTAACAAGCTCCATTACTCCAGAAATTTGATTTAGGATACCCAGAACAGAAAACAAAAGACCACAAGCTACACTAAGCATGCTACTACTCACTAATATGAAAAAGTATCTAACTGAAGAAGGTCCTTGTTATCAAAGACTAATTAATTCAGTGATGTTGAGAATTACAAGCACTCTAGTAGTCATGTCCATTTTGTCCATTTGGTGTCTCCATTAGCTGGCAATAAGAGATCCTCAATAAATTTCAATGACTGGCAGAAACCCCATATTGCTATCTTCTATTCATCAGCCAGTAGAGCAGCCTTCCCAACTCAGACAGAAGGGTACCCATTTGATTTTAAAAGGAGTCCAGGAAAGGCACGCCACTGCCACCCCTCAGAAACCTTTTCCAAATCCCCCAGCATCCAGCTGGGCTCCTGAATACAGGCTGCTCACCAGCTGCTTCTGCTTTCCACTGATCTGGCCAGAAATGAACTGGCTGTTTTCCATTAGAGCAGGCTCACTCCTTAATCATTTCTAAAACAGCAAAGGGGCTGTTGCAAATACCCTAAGTTCTGATGTAATATTTAGATTTATATAGTTCAAAGAAACACACAAAACAACCTTTCAATAAATTTCACCTGATGTAAGTCTTTTCACAATGAGTTTTCAAGGAGGTAAAAATAGGATTTTCATGTAATTATTGCCAGGATGTCCTACTTTATACTAGCATTAGCTTGTTTCTGAGTTCACATTTCCTTACCATGACTATTTCCTTGGCATGTTCTTTCTTGTAGTAAGGCAAAAGAGGTTTCGTTATTTGCACATTAAAATTGAAATAGAAATATACTATTATTTTAAGTAGATAGAAGTTTTTGTACCTATCATTTTGCTGTGGAGAACATGAGAACTGTCTAGGAAATTCTGAAAGGTAACTTCAGAGATAAATAATATATACAGTATCTTAAAAGAAGGGGTTTAAAATTCCAAGTTACAGATACCATATGAGAGATTTTAATTTTTAATGGTAATATCCCTTTTGTAACCAAAATATAGAGATATAGGAATATTTTACTAAGAAAAATTATTAATTTTAAAAGAACTTTTTCAGTTTTTTTAAATAGCTCAATAAATGCAGGGCCTTTTTGTTCACTGATATATCTCAACTCTTAGAACAAGTCTGGTCATGTGACACTCACTACAGATATAATTTTGATTATTTTTGTCTATTTATTTTTCACAAATGACTAATTGATAGTAGACCCTCAAAAGGTGGCTACTGGGTTCAGGAAGTTGTTTCTTAAAATGAATACATGAAACACTTTTATATCAAAGGTTAGTCTTACATATTTAACAAAATCATAAAGTAGTCTTCCAAACTATTCTTCAATAATAAGGTCTTCTTAGATATGAGAGTGTTGCTAAGAACTATCAAGAATTAAACCTGCAAAGGGAAGTTGGCCTTTGAATTAATGGTTCATCCCTTAGTGAATTTTGTCTTCACATTAACAATAAGCTTTGATTGGAAAATACTGGTTTTTGTAATGGCTATGCTGAAAACATTACCTGTGGAACATGATAAACATGTGTTCATTACCTACTTCTTTCACCACAGTTTACAATTTAGATTATGGCAATAACTTTTTATATATATGAATATAAAATCAGGCAAAATCCTTAGTCTTTCCATTTAGTATCAAATAACAGATATATAGCAATTTTTTTATGTTAGAAAATATAGTTTGGTCTACTGATTAAAAGAGGATCAATTGAAGCATTAATAAACATTTATGTTTATAATTTTTTGATTATTTCTTTAGAGAGAGAGACTGACAAAGCTCCCATTCACTGTTTACTCCCCAGTGCCTGTGATAACTAAGACCCAGCCAGAGCTCATGACAAGAGCCTAGGTTGATTACTGATGCCATAAACAAGAGTGTCAATCTGTTAAGTCAACAACAGGAGTCACTGTGCACTTACTCCTCATGTAGGATCTTTGTCCTTAGTGTGCTGTACATTGAGATTTAATGCTATAACTAGTCCTCAAACAGTATTTTTCACTTTATGTTTCTGTGTGGGAGCAAACTGTTGAAATCTTTACTTAATGTATGCTAAACTGATCTTCTGTATCTAAAGAGAATCAAAAATGAATCTTGATGTGCATGGAAGGGGAGAGGGAGTGGGAAAGGGGAGGGTTGCGGGTGGGAGGGACGTTATGGGGGGGGGGAAGCCATTGTAATCCATAAGCTGTACTTTGGAAATCTATATTCATTAAATAAAAGTTAAAAAAAAAAAAAGACCCAGCCAGGCCAAAGCCATGAGCCAGTAACTCAATCAGGTCTCCCATGTGGATGGTAAAGACCCAGCTACTTAATATACCATGCTGCCTCCCTGGGTCCGTGTAAGTAAGAAGTGGAGCCAGGAACAGTTCCTCATCACTCCTATATGGGATACAACCATTCCAAGTGGCATCATAACTAGTAGGCCCATGCCCACTCCCCTAATAAACATTTTAATCATCACTCGAAATAAGACTTCTTACCCCAGCCAAGTACCAAATTCAGAACCAATCAAAATCATCTTCTGCCCATGCTTCACATATCCAAATACATACTGCCTAATACATTTATTATAGAATACTTGTATGTGGCTATTTCTGTCACTTGGATTCATAATCAATAATGGCAAAGTTTCATCAATAACACTAAATATCTTCTTTGGTGATTAATACCAACCAGACCACAGAGTAACACTAATTCAACTCTCTTGTCGTATGTCCTCCAAATAAAAGAAAACTGCATCTCCATGCCAGGAAGATTTAAAGGCTGTGTCTTTGTGTCATTGCTGACATTAGAGACACCCCTTGGGATTGCAGGGGATGTTTTAAGCAGTAAGAACACATGAGTAAGTTAACTGATAATATAGATTAGAAACATCCTGCAGGAAGCGTTTTATAGCCAAGTTATCTTCTACTAGCAAATGTGAGTACTATTAGTTTATTAGCCACTAAGTCTGTTAATAGCATGTTTACAGGAGAGTATATTTAGATCATTTACCTTCTCTACCACTATGCCCACTCTCAGTCCTGCAAATAGGACAGAGGGACATTGCATGACAGCCACTTAACTTATTTTTTCCCAGTAAGAGAAGATATTCATTATTCTGTTAAATTGTGCTCTGAAGAAACTACTAACATAATTTTTTGCAAAAAGATAAGTTTTTGAAATAGTGCCAAATGTATATTTCTTGTCTTTTTTCACGTTCCAATGATTTTAGAAATATTCATATGACACTTGCAACAGTTTGTTATATATGGTGACTAATGAATGCTTTGCAATCACAAATTGTTCATGATAATCCTATTGGATGGATAGATGACTAGATATAGATCTAGCATTTGTGAAATATAAAACTAATCCTTCACTATATTATATACCTCTAGATACTGCTTCAAGAGAGGCATAAAACAATCTATGTGCTATCTTAAAATATTTAAAATATTTTGTATTTTTCATTATAATTTATTATATCAGATCCATCACAGTATTTGAACATGACAAGTATTATAATTTCATTTTAATATTGACTTAATACATACAGTATATATATGTACATATATAATTAATCACCCAAGTAATGTTTTCCCGAACTGAACTAATAATTTAAATACAACATAAAACAAGACAGCATTGTGACAGAGCAGGCAAAGCCACTGCCTGAGATGCCAGTATCCCATATGGCTTTCAGCTCATGTCCTGGCTGTTCAATTTCAGATCCAGCTCTCTGCTAATGTCCTAGGAAAACCTGCAGAAAATGGCCCAAGTGTTTGGGCCCCTGCTACCCACATGGGAGATCAGATGAAGCTCCTGGCTCCTGGCTTCAGCCTGCCCCAGCACTGGCCATTGTGGACATCTGGGATAATGAACCAGCAGATGAAAAAAATCTCTCTGTCCTCTGACCCTCCCTCCCTCTCTCTATAACTCTTTCAAATTAAATAAATCTTTAAAAAATGAAAAGCAAAAAAATATAAAGATAAGATAAGCTACCTACTACTACTACCTAATTCAAGGAGAGTTGTCTAATTTGGTTTTCTACCAGCAGAACACTTTATGTGAAAAAAATCTTAAATAGGAGAAGATGGTGAATGTATAGGAATAAAAATATTTTATATAAAAAAATCATTAATAACCTATAGATTTTTGTTGTCACTATTCCTCCTAACATTGCTAGCTCAGCTTCTGAACACCCAGTCATGGACACTCATAGTTAACTATATTTTCTTTGCTCTTGGACCAACTTCCAGGCAATAAAGTCGAAATTATGTTTGCTCTACATTGTCATTAGGAGGAATTTATCAAGGTCAGACAAAGAGACATTTTATTTTATAGTGAGATTTAAATATTTTGAAGTAAGGCATGTATCTCTCTAATACCCTTGCCCTGGTCTAAAAAAATGTTAGAAGTAGGTGGTCCTCCTCTATCATGCTGAGGCAGTACTTGGTGCCCAGCCCATTTATTATTAGTCACAACCCTCCAGAAAAATAAAATCAATAGGATATGTATAAAATGAGATTTACTATTGAGGAATTAGACCACATATTCATGGAGGCTGAATAGTCCTACAATCTTCCCATCTACATATGGAGATCCAAAAAAGCCAGGGATGTTTTTCCATCCACATTCAAAGGCCTGAGAATGACAAACACTAACACTGTAACCCTCAGCTGAAGTAGACAGGCACAGAGAGAATTCAACCTCCACATTCCTTTTTGTTGTCTTCAGGCCCTCAGTGGCTTAGATGATGCTCACCACATTAAGCTTGGAAACCTGCTTTACTTAGTCTACCAGTTCAAATACTGATCTCTTCTAGTATGCCAGTTTCTTGCCCTCACACCTCAAATCACGGTAGCTTTGAGCAAGAAATCTTGCTGAAACTCATTTTCTCTAGGTTAATGAATTTATCCCATTCCTTTCACATGGAAGTTGTTGTCTATAGGTTGATTTTTTTTAGAAATACTTTCTCAAATCTCCTCTTTCTAAATTCAAATGCCCATATATATCTTTTATCTAGCTGAGAAGTCAATGTCACACTATTTTTGGTAACTGTTCTCTATCATACTGGTGCTATACTAACACTCAGACACAACTGGACTTTAAAACCCCAGTACATCTATGATTAGGTAATTATTATAATTATTTGATACTCCAAGTGTTACTCTAATGCTAACATTAAATATACAAAATTATAAAATGATAATACTAGAAAAGTCTTTTGAAAATAATTTTCTTAGTAAAGCAGAACATATCAGAAAGATGTAGAAAAATTCCAAAAATATGATCAAACCTTAGCACTAGAGGTTGATCCTAAAGCTCAGAGAGGGGCCTATACATGTACCTTTTTAATGTAATTATATCTCACCAGGCAGGATTACACAACAAAGAAAATATTCCCCCAAAAAAGTGTTCAGAGGAAATAAGTAAATTAGGAACAGGATGGAAATTCACCAAGTGGTTTTCAGATAGATAAACAAACATGTCCAGAAGAAATACAGGTAATTCTTCTAGTCTATAAAGAAGTCATTTAGTACTACAGGCTGTCAGCATTTGCAATATCACCAAATGAGTAATTCTCCTTGCTCATGGCTCACAGAACAAATTAACTGTTACGTTCTACTGGTAAAGTAATACCTGAACCCTAATCTGGTGAATTTGACTTGCAATTAGATTTGAGTCATTTTCCTTTGTTCTCATAATAATAATATTACAGTGAAGCCTAAGTCTTCAGACTAATGAATTTGAACATACCTACATTATTGGAAAGACTTGAAGTGAAATGATATTGTAGCAAACAGTGAAGTTCTTCTAATGAATAGATCCTTAAAGTTGAAGTGTATACTTTCTTTTCTAGCAACATTCCCTTAATAAAATTTCAAGTTTTTCCTCACAGAATTAAAAGAACTATTTTCAATGTCATGTAAGACAACCCAAATACCTGATCCCATTTTCAGAAGTTCCAGCTGTCTGACAGCCTAAAATCACAGAGATGTGCCTACTTTATTTGGTAAAGTTTGCTTTTAAAGGAAACTGATATATTCAATTTACAAAGCATCTTAATTATAAATTTATTGCATGTCAAATTAAGTTATGCTGAAATATTAACTTTCAGAAGAAAAAGGATCAAGATCAGCCACTCTGACATCTGGTCTTCATGAATTAATGACTAGTACTCATTCAAACTGATTAGGCAGATACTTTTATAATCATTAAACCCCCAAGTTTGAGAGAACTTTCAAGTCTATCTTGCCGATCTCCTACTGAAAGCTATAATATAATTCATGTTTCCGAAACCTTTGTGTTCTGTGAAAGTACAGAACACAAACTTTTTGTGGGGTAAAAACAGGTTAAACATGGACTTCTGGAACCCTACAAAAAGTAGAGACTGCTGAGTTATGGTGATAAAGGGAAAATTTATAGAAACTGGGAAGATACAGAAAGAGTATAAAGCTAAGGTAGCTGAGGGTAAGATTAAGTGGAATGTTGATGACTTGGACAACATTGTACTCTGGTTGATGGGGTTCACTGCCTCAATGAGCCTTGAACTGCCTGGAACCAATACCACATTACATACTTGGAAAAATCACATGTAAGTCCATCCACCTCTCATATTACAATGAACCATTTTTCTTTATATGAAAGAAGAAATTGAGCATTTATCATACTACTAGGCATTATAGAAATGTGTTATAGCCATGCAGAGTCCCATAGCATCACTTACAAGTATTGTTCAGTCTGAGAAGACATTTCACAACTTCTATAATCAAACTTGGCCATGATGATCAGCTCTAGCTTTTGGAATATTCTTCCTTTATTGACTCAAGATGTTCCCTGTGTTAAATGCTGGCTTTAGGTACAACCTTCATTATTTGAGTAGAGCTTTAATCTTTTAAATATTAACCTGTGTATGTGTGTGCACGTGTGCACACAAACCTTTAGCTAGGATATAAAAGAGTTAAAAGAAATTTCTATCCAGCCTATTATAGATAACACAAATCTATACTTTCAATTCTAGGCTAAAATTTGTCTCTTAGAAAAATATAATCCCTAAACTGTTAATTAGGATCTCATAGGGGCTTCTGAATGAATGAGATATGCTATATACCATTCTCCTTACCTAAGTCTGACTCCATGCTACTTCTCCAAGTGTACAATCTTCTTTAAGTCATCTCATACAAATCTTCACCACACAGGCAAACTCTTCCTCATTCCTAAATTTGTCAAAAGCCATTACTAATAAGTCATCTCCATTTTCCTACATGCATTTAATCTGTTCTTTGACAAAACAATCCACTTTCTCAGTTTCATCTGTTGAAAATAGAGTGATTAAATCAGTCACAGGTATTTATTGGATTAGTACTATGTATCAGAACTGTTTTAGGCACTGGGGATTCAGAATGGAAAAAAAAAAAAGAAAGAACAAAAACAAAATCTGCTCTCAAGAAGTTTACATTCCAGTGAAGGAGATCAAAAACAAGGAAAGTGTAAGGTACATTTCATCAACTGTAAGATGTTGACGACTATGAAGGGCCAGCACTGAAGTGCAGCAGGTTAAATTGCAGCCTGTGATGCCAGCATCCCACAAAGGAGCACCTATTTGAGTCCCAGCTGCTTCATTTTACTTTTTTTTAATATTGATTGATTTATTTGAAAGTCAGAGTTATGGAGAAAGGAAAAAAAGGGAGGGATGGAGGAGGGAAGGAGAAAGAGAAAGCAGACTTCCATCTGCTGGTTCATTCCCCAAAATGACTGCTAGGACAGAGGCTGGGCCAGGCCAAAGCTGGCAGTCAGGAGTTTCTTCCAGATCTCCCATGTGGGTAGCAGGAACCCAAGCACTTAGGTTATCCTCCACTGCTTTCCTAGGCACATTAGCAAGCAGATAGATCCCAATTCACCAGTCAGTTCTTGAACCAGTGCTCATATGGGATGCCAGTCCTATAGGCAGCAGCTTTACCCAATATGGCACAGCATGAGCACCAACTGCTCCATTTTCAATCAATCCCCTAACGAATGTATCTGGAAGCAGCAGAAAATTGCCCAAGTGCTTTGGGAACCTGCCACCTTCATGGGAAACCCAGATGGAGTTCCAAGCTCCTAGTCACAACCTGGCCCAGACCCAGCCACTGTAACCATTTGCAGAGAGAGTCAGTGGATGGAAAAGATCATTTTCTCAATCCCTCTCTGTCTCTCATTTTCTCACTCTACCTTTCAAATAAGTGAGTAAATATTTAAAAAGATATTATTGCACAAGATATCCACCCCTGTTTTAGGCATCTTATATACAATTAAACTTTAAGACTATATAGATTTAAAAACCATTCAACTAAAAACGTATGCCTTAAAA
Organism: Oryctolagus cuniculus; assembly: GCF_964237555.1. Classification (NCBI taxonomy): domain Eukaryota; kingdom Metazoa; phylum Chordata; class Mammalia; order Lagomorpha; family Leporidae; genus Oryctolagus; species Oryctolagus cuniculus. The sequence continues at coordinate 73,320,999 of NC_091444.1, read as the reverse complement.
TGAAATGAAGTATTTTGGAGAAAAATATAGCCAAGGACTTTAGGGAGTTACAACTTTTAAATAAACTATTGAGTCCTAAAGCTGAACTATGTTTTTGCGACTTTTAACTTCCCACTACACTTCCCAGCCTAAAAATCAGGAAGGCATCCCAACTCAGCACATCCCAAAACTGCTCCCTATTAAATATATATTCTCAGCAAATGGCTTTCCTGTGGATCATATGATTATTTTCTGTCATGGTTAGTTAACACATTCTATCAATTCTGTCTCTAAAATGTTTCCCATCTCCACCATTTCTCCCAGCCAATGCCCTTCTTAATGTACTAGTTGGATTCTTTGATACAACTTTTCTCTGTCTAACCCATACTGCATACCACTATATTTCTACATGATGCAGGTCTAATCAAGTTACACTTATTTGGAATTTAAAAGGAAAAAAAAAACTTGGCTAGTATTTGTTTAAATGATCAAGTTCAATTTCTTTAACAAGACATTTATTTCTCCTCTTGACAGAATTTCAGTCTCTTAGTCTAACCTCACCTTGCTTCTACTCCCTTCACTCTCATTACAATGCTCTGGTTGCACCAAATAATGTTTTCTGAAATGGCATTTATTTATGTACATTTAAGTTTCTTTTCATGCTGTTGTCCTTAACTGGAATCACTTCCCTGCTGCAAACACCTACACTCTCATGATTTATTTTTTCTTTGTTAGTCTTTTTTCCTGTGTACCAAACAAATTCCTACTGTCTTTATGTTTACTATCGTCATTACTTTTATTATATTGATCATTATCCCTATCTATTATGTTTTTCTGTTCCACTCACTACATAGAAATTTCTTGAATACATCATTATTATTGTTATTATCATTCTTATCATTAGTTTCTTTGAATTAAAACATCTAATTCTGAATCTTAATTCCATTATTTAAAACTTATGTGACCTAAAAGTACATAAGCTCTCTGAACCACAGTATCTTAAATGTAAAAAAAAAAAAAAGAAAAAGGTAGATAAATGATTATCGAAAACAGGGGAAGTAGTCAATCACAGAGTTTAATAGGGCTACTGAACTCATTGGTTATTAAACACAATGCCTTTTTATGTGAAAAAAAAATATTTTAAGTGTCACTCTATAACCCATGGATGTCTGATGTTTTGGAGCAGTGAGAGCAAAGGAAAAATATTGTATATACTTTAAGTAGTAACATACACATTGCATCAACGTTAAACTATTTAAGCATTTTTTTAATTTAGTGTAGTAAAATAAAAGCATTTTTATTTTAATTTTTTTATTTAAGAGGTACAGTTACAGATAGAAGGAGAGGGACAGGGATGGGCAAAGGGACAGAGATAGAGAGTGAGAGAGAGAGATCTAACTTCCATCTGCTGGTTCACTCCCCAAATGGCATCAATGGCCAGGGTTCACCCAGGCCAAAAGCAAGGAGCCTGGGAGCTTTTTCTATGTCTCTCATGTCAGTTCAGTGGTCCAAACACTTGGGCCATCTTCCACTGCTTTCCCAGGCACATTAGCAAGGAGCTGAATAGGAAGTGGAACGGTGAATAGAATTGGTGCACATACACTCTGCCAAACCCACTATACCACAATGCTGGCCCACCCAATAAAAGCATTTTCAAAATGAATATTAAAAACAGTCACAAAATCTCTGAGGAAGATGACACTTTACACTGGTTGCTAGTTTGAAGCTCATACAGCATTCTCTTCTTTTCCTGACTACAACTGCGACTCAGTCTTCATGAAGCCATTCCACCTAGCCAACTACTTCTTTATTTTTATTTATTTGAAAAGCAGACAGATGTCTCATCCTCTGGTTCATACTACAAATGGCCACAACAGCTAAGCCAGGCTGAAATGAAGGGATACTTGCACCTCCATATTTATAGCAGTCAAAATATGCAATTGGCCAGGGGGATCCACTGGCAGATGAATGGATAAAGAAAATGTGGGGTATATACACAATGGAATATTATTCAGCTATAAAAATTAAATTCTAACATCTGTTGCAAAATGGATGCAACTGGAGAACATTATATTGAGTGAAATAAGCCAGACACAGAAAGAAAAATGCCACATGTTCTCCCTTATATGTATGAGCTAAAACTAAAAATAGATTTTAAAAAAGCCCGTGTGTATCATTATTGCTGCAAATATAGTTTTGCCAAACTTTATTTTATGCATTTGTCAAATCAATGGTTAAAAATGTTATAATGGGGCTAGCGTTAACAGGTAAAGCGCCACATGCAACACCAGCATCCAATATTGTTCAGGTCCTGGCTGCTCTGTTTCCAATCCAGCTCCTTGCTAGTGTCCTGCAAAGGTGGAGGAGGATGGCTCAGGTGTTTGGACCACTGCCACTCACATAGAGGAAACAGAGGAAGCTCCTGATTCTTGGCTTCAGCCTAGCCCAGTGCTGGCCATTATGGTCATTTGGGGAGTGAATTGGGAGTATACAGCATCTCTCTCTCTCTCTCTCTCTCTCTCTTTAACTCCTTCAAAAAAATTATACTACCAAAGTTTTAATGATCTGTGATTACTTTGAAATTTTCTGTAGGTAGATGAAATGGTCATCTTTCCATTTGATTAGTATTTATAGTCCTTCCTATATCTAGACTAAGCTGGGGTCTTCTGGCTCTACATGATGAACTTTTTACTAAGTTGAGCATTAAGCCCGTGACTATCAGTAAATTAAAAATATTTTATCTCAAAAGAGAAATAAAAGAAAAAAAAAAGGAGGGAGGAAGGGGATATCATTATATTCTTATAATTTTATCTATGAACTATATTGAATCTGTTAAAACTAACACTAAAATAAACAGTCATAAAATATTAAAATATAGTTATTACAATACTCAATCCATATGGAAAGCATATAAGAAAATATATATAAATATATAGTATATATAAAAAACATGTCAAAATTAATCAAAGCAAAATATAATTGCATTAAAAATAAAAGATATATAAATCAGTTATAGTGAAATTAAAAAGGTAAAAAGAAGCTATCAATAGTACACTATATTATCACTAGACAATCTACAGATTATATATTATATCATAATACATTAATAATATATTATTGTATTAATATAGTGTATATTATTATAATATATTGGTATAGAATATTAATTTATTTTAATATTGAAATATATATTTATGTATTATATGTATTAAATTATATATTATTAATATATATTAATTATATAGATATATAGGACACAAAAGCCTCCACTGAGAGACTATTAGAAATCATTAAAGAGTTTGGTAAAGTGGTAAGATATAAATTCAATGCACAATAATCAATATAATCAATAGTCTTCGTATGTAAGACAATGCCATGGCTGAGAAAAAACTTTTAAGATCAATCCCATACAAAATACTTCCAAAAAGAGTTAAATTCCTTATAAATATATTTAACCAACAATGTCAATGATGTCTACAATGAAAATTATAAAACATGAAAAAATAGAAGACAAAACAAAAAAATGGAAAAATCTTCCATGTTCATGGATTGAAAGTATTAATATCATCAAAATGTCCATACTACCATATCAATTTACAAATTCAATGGAAATTTACAAATTCAATGGAATTCCAATCACAATATCAATGATATTCTTCTCAGATCTAGAAAAAATGATGCTAAAATTCATATGGCAACACAAGAGACACTGAATAGCTAAATAATCTTACACAACAAAAACAAAGCCAGAGGCATCACAATACCCAACATAGAGACATACAATCAAAATAGCCTGGTACTGGCACTAAAACAGACATGTAGACCAATGGAACAGAAAAGAAACTCCAGAAAGCAAATCACCCATTTACAAATAACTTATCTTTGACAAAGGAGATATAATCAATCCCTGGAACAAGAACAGTCTCTTCAACAAATGGTGCTGAGAAAACTGGATCTCTGCATGCAGTAGTATGAAACTAGACCCCTAACTTACACCTTACACAAAAATCCACTCAAAATGGGTCAAAGACCTAGATCAACAAACCGATGCCATCAAATTACTAGAGAACAATGTGGAAACAACAAGATATTGGCACAGGCAATGACTTCATGGAGATCTCAGAAGCACAGGCAATCACAGCCAAAATTGACAAATAGAATTACATCAAGTTAAGAAGCTTCTGCACTGCAAGAGAAACATTTAGCAAAGAGACAACCAACAGACTGGGAGAAAATATTTGTGAACTACACAACTGATAAAGGTTAATTATCCACAGTCTATAAAGAGCTCAAGAAACTCAACAACAACAAAGCAAACCATATAGTTAAGAAATGGGCTAAGGACTTGAACAGGTATTTTTCAAAAGAAATTCAAATGGGCAACAGACATATGAAAAAATGCTGAGGATCACTAGCCATTAAGGAAATACAAATCAAAACTATAATGAGGTTTCACCTCACTCAAGTAGAATAGTTTTCATATAGAAACTAACAAACAACAAATGCTGGTGAGGATGTGGGGGAAAAGGCACCCTAATCCACTGTTGGTGGGAATGTAAACTGGTGTAGCCACTGAGGAAAACAGTATGGAGATATCTTAGAAATCTGAATATAGAATTACCATATGATCTAGCCATCCCACTCCTGGGAATTTACCCAAACCAAAAGAAATCACCATATGAAAGTTATCTGTATCCCCATGTTCATTGCAGCATAATTCATGATAGCTAAGATATGGAACCAACCCAAATGTCCTTCAATTGTTGACTGAATAAAGAAATTATGGTACATATACATTAAGGAATAGCACTCAGCTGAAAAAAAAATGAATTCCTGTCTTTCACAACAAAATGTACACAACTAGAAACCACTATATGTAGTGAAATAAGCCATTCCCCAAAAGACAGATACCATAGGTTTTCTCTGATTAAAAGGTAACTATTTAATAGAGTATCTAAAACATAATGTATTGGAGTAAAACGGACTTTTTGAGATTCGATGATTGTTTACAGCCCTTGCCACTTCGCTGAGGAACAGTGTTTTAATTTTTCTTCATACTAACTGTTGAACTCTTTTACTTAGTATAGGGTTAAGCTTATGATCATTAATTAAACTGAAAGTAGGTCTTTGTAAAAATTAACAGCTGGAACCCAAGAGTGAGGGGGAGGAAGATTTGTAGCATTTGTTGGAGGCAAGGTAGGGTGGGAAGTATCACTATGTTCTCTAAATCTGTATATGTGAATTATATGAAACTTGTATAAGAAATGAAATTTAGAAAAAAAATAACACAAAAATAGATTAATAATCAGAAAATCACCAAGGATGCACATCTACAGAAGAAAGCATGTGAAAAGGTTGCAAAAGGGCTCTCATCTGCAAGTCAGAGAGAGGCCTCAGAGGAGCCCAACCTTTCTGGAAGCTTCATTTTTGGATTTCAAGTCTCCGGATCTGTGAGAAAATAAATTTCTCTTGTCTAAACAATGCAAACTGTGGCATTTTGTTATGTTAGCCCTAGAAAACTAAAACAGATATTTTCATAGCTTGAAAGTCTGGGACTTGGTATGGTAGTTTGGGTCTGATACAGTTGTTCTAAGATAAGCTCTTTCAACCTTTCTGCAGAACCGACGTTACTGCTTGACTTTCATAATAAAGGCACATTTTTTAACTCAAGCTCTGAAGGTATCTGATGTTGTTTCAGCCAGTTAGTCCCATTCTAGACATAGAAGAAACAATAAAACTGGTAACTTGAATCTGTAATAAATTCTTGCTCTTAACCTCAAAGAGAATCTCTTCTGTCATGTGTAACTACTTTATTCAAGGTCGAGCATAAAATTATTTGAAAAGCAGAGCAGTTTACTGCATTAGATCTAGACAATGAATACATAGGAAATAATTATATTTACTCACATCATTTTAAAATTATGAAATGCAGCTGCAGGATATAAGAATAGACCTGGAATCAGAGTTCTTCGGGTACAAAGGTATAGCCACTTGGCATTTCCTTCAAAATTCACAGAGCTAAACACTCAAGACCCTGCAGAAAAGTCTTCAAAGATAAATTTTCTTCTTTTTCAGGGCCTACCAAACTTCCTGCAATGTCCCAAAGAGCTCAATTTTTCTCCTTTTCCTCCATGGCATCCTCAGATCCTTCTACAAGTCATTCTTCACAAAGATATCCAAGAGCAATTCTGTATAATAGTTATAAAAGCTAAGAGCCACTTCTAGTCTTAGTTTGGAATTACAAAATTCTCCTTGGTCTGTGTTACTATGTCAGCCTCCCAGCAGTACAGTTGTCTCCTACCATAATATCTGAAATATCCCCTAATGATAGCAGGAATATGAATGGACAAAGTAGGGGGGAAATCAAAGATTTCCTGAAAAGCAGAAAATGGAGCAAAAAAGAAAGAAGGTGGTATTCAGTCTGATTTACTATGCACTACCTGGGGAAATGTATATAGATTACAGAAAATTGCTTTAAATATGACATATAACAATAGAATTGTAAAATAATTTTAAAAATAAATATCTCACTAAAAGTATTATATAATAGCTCCTAAATATTTACCTCCCAAAAGCACTGTTATTATTTAAACACTTAAAATAAATCTTAGAAGCATGGATTCTTTATTTCCAAATGATTTTTAACTGTAGTTATAAAACTTCTCTGAGTTTTTACTATATAATTCTTACCATCCTGAAAAATCCATTTCTCTCTCTTTTTAAAGATCGAAAAGGGACTTTGGTAGAAGCATATTTTGAAACCCTCCTGTAGGGCATAAAAATAATGATCCAATATCTTTTAAATTCTTTGGTGAATTCTATATATGTAATATTTCATGAAATGCAATAAACATAATTAAGAATTTTATTTATTGCCTCTGTTTTATATGTGAAAAGTGCTTGGTCTTTTTTTTTTTTTTCCCTACCACAAAAAGAACTAGATATTTCTAACATTTTAGATCATGACTAACAGAAATTAATCACCAAATGTAAACACGAACTTTGAGGTGCTGGCCAACAGGGGAACACAATTTATGCATGCATAAACTGCATGACAGTTTGAATAACAAAAAATTATAATGAAACATCATAACCTGTATCCAAATGTAGCTTAAAATATGAAAAGAAAAATCAGAATATATTTGAAATCACATTCTTTCCACTAAATAACTCCCAAATATTTTCTTGTTTTCTTTTTCTTAAGAGGAAATAATAATAATCTTAATGTTAATAATGATAATAATAATCATCTTAATAACTTCCTTTTCCAGATAACCAGATCTGATTTAACCAAGCATGATGAGATTTCTGGAGAAATGGCACATTTGTCTCAATTTTGCCATCTGTAGCAGGCAGGTAAAGATGAAAGCAAGTATCAGCTATAGAGACTGCTATTTTAACATATTTGTTATTGATGAGAACTCTTCTTATAAGTTTTCTAAATCCACATGTTTTCCTCATAGCAGTCGTATAGAATTAGTCATCTAATATAACTTTTTCACTAAAATATGTGCATATTAACAGCACACTTATTGAAAATAAATCATTTTATTTAAAGCATTACTTATTAAAGCCTCACAGAAAAACATTATTCTGAATATTTAAAAATGTATCGATACAAATACAATAAACAAGAGCCACTTTCTATCTATTACGGATCATCAACATCTGTTTCTTTGCTTCTAAACATCCATCTACAAGGCATTTCTTTTTTCATACATTTATTTATAAATTTATATGTTAAGGAAGTTGAAGAAGCAGTTTATTTAACAAATTTCTGCTATTAATGAATCCTTTTTAGCCACAGAGCTAGGTGCTGGCAATTTAATGATCACAAAGTCCATCTTTCAGAAGTTTGCAATCTATCATGTGTATCACATGAGAAAGCTACGAGTCATTTGATCACAGATTATTCATAGTATGTGAACTATGTGCCATGATGAAAAGGAATAATATACTGTAGGGAAAAGCCCACGTATTTCCAAGAAAGGAACACTCAACTTGAGTTTTAATGTATGAGTAATTGTTAAATAGAAAAAAGATAAAAGGGAGAACATTCTAGACACAGGTGGCAAGAAATGTAAAGAACCTAGGGTAGAAGAAAGCATAGTGAATTTGAGAGAGTGCTGAAAGTTCATCAGATCTACACACAGAAGACCATGGGAGAAAAGCGACCTGGTCAAGGAAAGCATGAAGCAATGCAGAATCTCACACCAGAAGTTCTCTTCCACTCTCAAAGAGAAAGCATTGAATAGTTGAGTCAGATCTGAGTTTCAGTGCAACTAAAAATAATAAGTGAACTTTTGCTACAGTCTAATGACAGATGATGACAGTTTGGGAAATGGTGATGGATCTGGAAATTGAAAAAGGGGGTGAAATTGGAAGAGGTAGAAGGTAGTAATCAGAACATATATCCTGGTTTGTAAAAGGGGTACGGTTAGAGAGAAGGACGAAGGTGATTCCCAGGTCCCTTCTTGCACAACATAATGAGTGGAGATGCCATTCACAAAGAGACAAAGCAGTAAAAGAGGGTCACATCTTGATCTATCATGGCAGATCATGGGAAAACTGAGTTTAAATGGCTTTAGGCCTTTTCATCAGTCAAAGTACATTCAGGAGACAGAAATCATACCATTAGTTTCAACAGAGAGAATTTAATATAACATGTAGTAACTAAATTAAAAACTATTAACTAAGCAAAGGGCAAAGAAAAAAACTGAGACACTACAAGAGTATAAACTTCAGGAAGCAGCTACCATTCTTCCAGATAAGAGAATAAAGATAACAGAGAGAAAATTTAAGATTTTAGAAGAAGGTCCTGGTAGACCTGAAAGTCTGACCTCAAAGATGGAGACACCTTTGTTGGCCTGGAGTGAGGTTTGCCGAGTGAAAGAAAGGGCTTTATAGACCTGGGACAAACACCTACATGGAGAGGGCAGCTGGTATTGGTTTCTCTTGAGTTTAGTCTACTTCTCCAAGTAGGGAAAAATGTGCAAGGAGATTTAGCTACCACTGTAGCAAGGAACCGCTGGTGCTGGTGTTGGGTGGTGAAGAAGTAACAACACTGAGAATAAACCCAAGCAGGAATCAAACACACATTTAATAAAGAAGAAGAAAAGAAAAGAGATGTTAAGTCTCTTCTACTATCTTCTCATATCCCACTAAAAGGAAGCCATCTAGTTAAAAAGAAATGGGATTCTGCTCACAGTATTAGAAAGTGGAACACTGAAAGGGTGAGTTTACTGCTGAGAGATAATAGCATAATACCTGACACAACATCTAGGTGCAAATGACAATCAGGCAGGGGAAATGTGATCGTGGAATTCATGTGTTGTCTGAGTTGGAAATACATAAATGTGAGAGAATATATACATGTGCGAGTCATTGCGTTACTGAAATCATGATGCTGGAGTAACACTGCCTGGGAGAGGGAAGAACTACTAGGCCTGTATCTTGAGAAAACTGACATTTGAATAGTCAAGGAAAGTTTTCTAGAGGAAACTTGGAAAATACGACCATAGTTGTTGGAGAAAAAAATAAAAGAAGGAGAATATTATATCAAATTAAAAACTGGGGAATAACGCTTAAAGAAGGGCAGATTCAACAGTATGAAAGCTGCTGAAAAGTCAAATTAAGTGATGACTGCAAAACAACTCTAAAGTTTAGAGACCTGTAGATCTTGGCAAATATAGAAAGAACTACATGGGTGGTAATATGAGAAAAAGCTGACAAGTGAATTGAGAGATGAACAGAGTCAAGGAAATTGAGGAAGCAGGAAAAGACAAAATTCCATAATAAGGCTATGAATGAACAAGACAATGTGAAATCCAGTGGGAATATGGAATAAAGAAGGCAAGCTTCTTGGTTTGATTTATACATTTAATGAAATTATCCAAATGCAAAACAGTTGCATATATAAGATAATGAAGAAAAATTTGGGAAGGGAAGGCACTCAAGAAGGTATATTTTCTAGTTCTGGAAGAAGTAAAATTTTAAGGCGCAACTGGATGGAATGCTATAAACATAAAATACTCCTGAAAATAGGGAGCACTGTTTCCTTTTTAAATTTTTCAAACTAGAAGGCAGACCACAGACTAAGCAAAAGAGTAGTGCATGTATAAAGAATATATTGTATCAAATTTCTCACATCAGCCAAAAGAATACAGATCTATCCCTCCAGTCCTTATGCAATTTAAGAATAAATTGAACCCTGGTGATAGAAGATCTGTATACTGAAAAGTTTAACATTTTGTGGAAAGCAATTGAAGAAGAAACAAATAATTGGAAAAATATGTTCATGGATTGGAAGAAATAATATTTTTGAAATATACATCCTATCCAAAATAATATACAGATTCAGTAGAATTGTTATCAAAATTTCAATACAATTTTTTCATAGAAATGGTAAAGCAATCCTAATATTCATCAGCGAATGTCAAAAATCCCCAGATAGTAAAGGCAGTCATTATTGAAAGGAATAAAGCTGTAGGCATCAGATGCTTTGATTTCACACTACAAGGATAGAGTAATTACAGAATCATGGTCCTGGCTTAGACACATGTATCCATGAACAGAAATGAATCTATTCATGTGTGGTCAGTTGATTTTTGACAAAAGTGTCAAGAACATACAATAGGAAAAATGGCTTTGTGAAAGCTGTATATACATATACAGAAGAATGAAACTGAATGCTGATCTAACAGTATATGCAAAAATAGACTAGATATGGATTAAAGACTTAAGTATATAACCTGAGACTTCAAAGTATAACATGTGGCAGGCAGAGGGGAGAACTATATGACATTCATTAGAACATTTAGTATAGAAAGACTTTAAAGGTGTTGAGAAGGTAGAATTTTCAAAATTTATTTTTTATTCTTGTTTCTCTAGGGAAGAACCTACTTGCATAAGGACTGGAGGGATAGATCTGTACTCTGACTTTTTTGGATAGTTCATTGTTAGTATACAGAGCTACAACTGACTTTTATGTGTTGATTTTATACCCTGAAATTTTACTAAATATATTTATTAGTTTGAATAGTTTTTGGTGAAATCTTTGTCTTGCCCAACTGCTCTGCCAAGGACTTCCCATACAATGTAGAATAGACGTGGCAAGAGTGGGCATTCTTTTCTTATCCCAGATTTTAGAGGACAGTATTTCAATCTCACCATCGGGCATAATGTGAGCTCAATTATAATAACTCATTGACCTTTTCCAATTCCAGAAAACTTAAACTCCTGCTTACATGAAGAACTTGCCTACATCCTGTGAGCTGGGTGGTCCTGGTTCCTAGGACCATCCTTCAGAAACTTGGCCTGAGGGGATAGCAGGCTATAAATCAAATGTGCTACCACTCACCTAATCAGAAATGTAATTTCAGATTTTTTCAATGTTATCTAGCTTCACAGATTCTGTTTACTAGGCAATATAAAAAGGTTTCTCTAAAATCACCCCCTCAATTTTACCTCTAGCCTTATAATTTCATTATGATTACTGAGAACACACAAAGTTGCTCAAAATTAGATAAGATTGTTCTTTGGTTTGAGTTCCTGATATGGTATTTATTGCTATCCAACTCTCCTTTTTCTGACTCTTCTTTTGCCTTAATGATTCCTAGATAAAATAAGGTAAATGAAGTTAATTCTACTTGAAAATTAGCTTTTTGCCTTTTGTTCTGTATGTTACCTTATCCTAGGTATTCACATATTCCATAAGAAGTAATTGTTCCTAATTTTTTAAAAAAAAAAAAAAAAAAAAGATCACTTTACTACTCCACATAAAGGCAATAGATTTTACTTATAGGAAGTAAAAAAATCCTACTCAGTGATCAGTGACAAATTCATGATTTTGTCTCCTTGTACTAATACTGGTTCCTTCTCTTGTTTTCTTATCTTTAAACTATTATCTTCTAAAGTCATAAAATATTTCCTAACAAGAAAACAACAAAATGTTGATATTTTTAACTTTACTACAAATTGTTACATGCTACACAGACACATGAAATTTGCAGGGTTCCAAAAAAAATGCTGTCTTTTTATTGGCAAAATGCAATTACACAACTAATTGGCTGTTATATTGCAGGGTGATACAAGTTTGGCCCACAGCTCTGCTCCTGCTGGCAATGTAGGAGCTGGTCTACTTGTGCACCCCCTTCAATATGTTTTGTTATTTAAGCCAAGAGAATGGTCACTCAGTTGATGTGCTTGGCAACTCCAAGACACAGATGCTGGGCTCTCACGTTTATCTTTTTTCCAACAGGAGCAATATGGAAATAAGTGCCTAATTTCTTGGCTAAGAACCAATCATACCTCTTACTGGGTTTGGTTGTGGGATTTTGCGGCAGGCACAAACTTATCTTTGTGCTAGTTACATATTAAATGGCTGAACATTGCTTCTGATTAATTGTGATGCTGAACTCCTTACAGATTCATTTTAATTACACATATTTCTTTACTGGATAACTCCAGTACTCTATCCATTTTATACCCTAGCCTATTATTTAATGGTATTTATGCCCCTAAAGTTTTATCACCCTTCAGAAGTAATGAATTAAGTATAAAATATAGAAAATGTATATCACAATATGGCTAAGTCTAATTCATTTATTGAAGATACAATGTAATCATCAAAATGTCCATACTCACTTTGGACCAAAGATCAGTTATAGTCTTTTAAATGAAAGATCATATAAGTTACTTGCTGGACGGGGAGGGGTATACAGAAACAAATTATTACCAAAAATGTCCAAGGACCATAACTGGGTCTGCTCTTTTAATAAATTAATAAGTATATTCTGAAATGGTGACACAAGAAAGGAGCAACTAATTTGCAGGGGGTTTAGCATTTGGGCTCTGGAAAGTACCACCTAAGTGGTAAGGACAGATATACTAAAGGAGGAAGTGGAGTAGGGGAGTTTCAGATTATATTTTTATGACAGCTTCTAGGTTTGAAAGATGCTTATATACCACCCTGAGGAATTCTGGCTTTATTCTTATACTGTAGGCAGTGGAAACCCCTGAACGTTGTGGAAAAAAAAGTTTATATGGTAACTTTGTGCTTGGAAAAATAACTTTGAGAGTATGGGAGACATATAAGCTTTAAGGTGATAGAGAGGACATTCCAATAGAAAAATCAATATCAGCAGGGTAAGAGAGAGCTAATAAGACTTTCAGTTAAGACAACAGTAGTAAAAAGGATGGTAATTAGCAAGGTTTCCAAAAATATTTTAAGAATCGGTATTACTGAGAACAGTTTGCTGAATGCTTTTTTCATGACACCTTTTTTGCATTCCAACTCTGCCTGAACAACTCGAAGAATAGAAGAAACCTAACATTAGGTCCAGAAATAAATCAGAATACTCTTCAGAGCGTGAATTCTCTTGAGAGACCAATAACAGCATTCTGGTGTCTGGGAAGCCTAGAGAGGAGAGGAGACAGTTTGAGCCTGCAGGCACCAGTGGTCTGTAGGGAAGATTACCCTGCCAGTCCCCACAGGAGAAGTCTGTCTTCACTCCTGCACCCACCCCCTTTCCACCAGAAGGCCTGAGACCTGGGAGCCAAAATGAGAGGGGAGGTATCAGTGTTAACAACCCTTTTGCAATTAACTTGCTAAAACAAAGATAAAGGCAATATTAGTTTCGAGTATTTGGTATAGCCTCAAAAGCCACCACCACTTTGCTTCCTAAGTAATTCTTGAATAACAGAGAAAATAAAAATCACTCCAAAATTAACCAAAAACCTAAACCCTATCAAAGTATAAGGTACGAAAATAAAGCTGTGTGAATAAGAATGTTTTTAGCTAGACAGTGTTTTGTTTAGAAAGACTGAAAATGAATCATGTATGTAATATGAATGCCATATGTAAAGATAGAACAGAGGGAAATTAGTAAAGTACTCTCAGTTGAAACAGAAAAAAGACAAAACAAGATAAAATTGTAAAAGAACAAATGAAAGCAAATTCTAGTTATTTGAAAATAAGCAGAAAAACTATTCTTGATAAGTCTGATAAAATCCAAAGGAAAACCCAAATAAACAACTAATAGAGTATTAATAGATATGTAATCACAGATACAGAACATGCTAAACATATCAGGAAAAAACACTTTATGTAACTTGATAGCAGTAAGTTTGAAAATCTAAAGGAACTGTAAAATATTTTTTGAGAATTTGCAAAATCAACCCAAGACACATTAAAAAATCTGACAAAGCAATTATGGTGGGAACTGGAAAATTTTCTTAGATACAAAAAAGTTCATTAACTTTTGTAGCTGATATCTATTTCAACTTAAATAACAAATACGTCTTTTAAACTCTTAAAAGATACAAAAATATTCTACTTTCCAAACTCATTTTATCTACTTATCATGTTGACATCTTAACTATGTTCAAACAAACACAAATTATATAATTTACTTTATAAATAAAATGTGAAATCTCTAAATCAGATTCAAATTCTAAATAAAATTCAATTAGGTTCAGTAAATATGTCAATAAATGATAACCTCTAGTTCAGTAAATATGTCAATATATGATAACCAAGTGGAGAATTCTGGAAATGAAAGATGTTTCAACATCTCTCTTATTTCAAGTTATGGTTTTAAAGCATTAAAACTTATTAGATTACTATAACAAAAGAATAAAGAATAAAACATTAAAATTTCAAAATACTTAGGAAGGTATTTTCTCCAACTATCTACGATTATTATGCCATTTCAAGGTAAAACAATGAGCAAAGGGAATATAAATATGACAATTACTATTTTCTAGGAATATCAAAATATCAAAATTTCAGATACTTGATTACTTCTGTTCAAATATTAATGAGAAATAGAAAACTTGAAAATACAAGATACATATTTAAAAACAAATAATTATCTTTTAGAGATTTTAATAAAGCACTTACAAACATAACAAATATGCAAAAGCCCATAGACTTTCTATATTAACCAGAAGCACTTTGAAATAGGATTGGGCAGAAAAAGACAACTTCTCTCAGCAAGACTGAAAGCAACATATTACACCAAACAAAAATATAACAACTATTCACCAAACTTTATTAAAAGAAAAAAAAGCCTGAATGATTAGAGAGAAATATCTTTCTGAAAAGAACAAGTATCATTAAAAATGTTAATAATACACAGATTATCAATTTCAGTAAGATGCTCAAAGTCTGATTTAAGAGAGAAGAGTGATTTTAAACTTGACATGGAGAATATAAGTGAATATTTTACAAATAATTTAAAAATAAGAATGACAGTAAATAGCAATTTTATTTATCTTGAAATAAACTGTTGGCTTTGCAAGCACAAAAAAATATTAACAGTATCCCAACTCATTTTTCAAACCTTTCACATATCTAAATTGTAGCTATATCAGATACACAAAAATATATAACCTCACTCATAATGTAAATGTAAAACTTCTAAATAAAATGTGGACAAATCTCACTGACTAACAATATCAATATTTCAAAACCAAATGGAGTATTCTGGAAAGAAGAAAATATGAAAAGATATCTCAACATTAAGAAATAGCCATGAGGGGCCAGCGCCATGGTTCACTTGGTTAATCCTCCACTTTCAGCGCCGGCATCCCATATGGGTGCCGGGTTCTTGTCCCGGTTTCTCCTCTTCCAGTCCAGCTCTCTGCTGTGGCACGGGAGGGCAGTGGAGGATGGCCCAAGTGCTTGGGCCCCTGCAGCCACATGGGAGACCAGGAGGAAGCTCCTGGCTCCTGGCTTTGGATGGGCACAGCTCCGGCCGTGGCTGCCATTTAGGGAGTGAACCAATGGAAGGAAAATCTTTCTCTCTGTCTCTCTCTCTCTGTCTATAACTGTACCTCTCAAACAAACAAAAAAAAAAATACTTATAATACAAATGATAACGGTGACACATAGAAGCAGGCTTAAAGGGGCCGGCGCTGTGGCACAGAGGGATAAAGACCTGGCCTGAAATGTGGGCATCCCATATGGGCACCGGTTCTGGTCCCAGCTGATCCCCTTCCAATCCAGCTCTCTGCTATGGCCTGGGAAATCAGTAGAAAATGGCCCAAGACCTTGGGCCCCTGCACCCACATGGGAGACCCGGGAGAAGCTCCTGGCTCCTGGCTTTAGATCGGTGCAGCTCCCGCCATTGCGGCCATCTAGGAAGTGAACCAGCGGATGGAACACCTCTCTCTCTGTCTCTACCTCTCTCTGTAACTCTTTCAAATAAATAAAATAAATCTTAAAAAACAAAACAAGTAGGCTTATAATTCATTAATAATATAACATATATCTCAGAAAAAGGGAATATGTATAAAAGTTCTGTAACCAGAATCAACCCCCCCCTACCAAATAAATATGAGTCACATGAAGAAATCATTGTTATAACAATTACAACATACATAATACTTCCAACACAAAACAGGTGGAAAGAAATTTGTGTCCAGGGCCTGTGTAGATCTGAACTGAGACACTAAAAGGCTACATGAATAAAAATATTCAAGAAACAGAGAAGCTCTCAAAATGCCTTTGAATGATTTTAAATCCTAAAATTAAATTATATTGGTATAGGATAACCAGTTCCCCTAAATGCCTACCAGAGGTATAAATATACATTGCTCTACAGAGAAATAAATCATCCTGGCACCAAAGTATTCTTTAGTTTCTCATATACTTCATCTAGTAACCAATCAAAACTAACAGTGCACATGATAAAAACAAGATATTAAGAGTAAAAAACTGACAAAAACTCAATTTGGTTCACTGAAGACTTAGACTTTGAAAGAACTATATATAACATGGGCCGGCGCCACGGCTCACTAGGCTAATCCTCCGCCTAGCAGCGCCGGCACACCGGGTTCTAGTCCCGGTCGGGGCGCCGGATTCTGTCCTGGTTGCCCCTCTTCCAGGCCAGCTCTCTGCTGTGACCTGGGAGTGCAGTGGAGGATGGCCCAGGTCCTTGGGCCCTGCACCCCATGGGAGACCAGGAAAAGCACCTGGCTCCTGGCTCCTGCCATCGGATCAGCGCGGTGCGCTGGCTGCGGCGGCCATTGGAGGGTGAACCAACGGCAAAAGGAAGACCTTTCTCTCTGTCTCTCTCTCTCTCACTGTCCACTCTGCCTGTCAAAAAAAAAAAAAAAACAAAACTATATATAACATATATTCAAGAAAAGATGGCATAGAATTAAACTTTTGACAAAAGATTCAGAAATTAGAAAAGTAATAACTAAATGAAAATTTAAAGAACAAAACAGCCACAATTAATTATTTAATAAGTAACTTATTAGCATTTAAGAACAACCAAATAAAGAATTAGTGAATGGAAGATAAATCAGAATAAAATATCCCCAAAAAAAAAAAAAAACAAAAAAAAAAACAGAAAGTTATAGAAGTTAACCAAGAAGAGTCAGAGATAGAGGGCCAGGGAACATTTAACAACTGTATAATTAGCATCCCCAGAGGAAGACAGAAAACAAAGCAGAAATAATGTATGAAGATTTATGTTTTTAGCTTTTTTCAAAACTGATATCAAAGGTATCAAAAATATTAAACCAAATATTCAAGAAATACCTATATATAGCATGCAAGACTTTAAAAATTCTATAGATGTGTATTTAAAGTCCCGGGCCACAAAAAAGACAATTTCATAGCAGCCATAAATGTCAGTATATAGGACTGTCTAAGGGTAACTTAACACTGAAAAGTAACCCCACAAATGAAAAGATGAAGTCACAAGACAACAAGCATCTTGAAAGGAAACAACTGCCAAACTAGAGGACTATACCATGAAAAAGATATCCAAAATGAGAAATCTACACGCAAGCCAAAAGTTGGAGAATTTCTCTACCAAACCTATTCTACAGGAAATACTAAAGAACATTCTTCAAAAAGATAAGTGATCACAGACAGAAGTTCAGATATGTAAGAAAAAATAAACAAAACCCATACATAGGTGAATTTAAGAGAATATTGACTATATAAAGCAAGAACAATGTGTTCTAGAATACTAAAAATACATGAAATAAAATGTGAAACAAAAATAGAACACCACTGGTAAGCATATGGAATATACTAAAGTGCTTTAATATTCCTGCATTACCTAACAAGAGGTGAAAAATGCTTATAGGGGCAGGCACCATTGCGTAGCTGCAGTGTCAGCTTCCCATACAGGCGCCAGTTCTAGTCTTGGTTGCTCCACTTTTGATCCATGCTCTTTTCTATGGCCTGGAAAAACAGTAGAAAATGGCCCAAGTCCTTGGGCCCCTTCACCCTTGTGGGAGAGCTGGAAGAAGCTCCTGGCTCCTGGCTTCAGATCAGCCTAGCTCTGGCTGTTGTGGCCATTTGGGGAGTGAATCAGCAGGTGGAAGACCTCTCTCTCTCTCTCCCCCCTCTCTCTCTCTCCCTCCCTCTCTCTCTCCCTCTCTCCCCCTCCCCCTCTCTCTCTCTCTCCCCCTCTCTATCTCTCTCCCCCTCCCCCCCTCTCTCTCCCTCTCTCTCTCCCCCTCCCCCTCTCTCTCTCTCCCCCTCTCTCTCTCTCCCCCTCTCTCTCTCTCCCCCTCCCCCTCTCTCTCTCCCCCTCCCCCCCCTCTCCCCCTCCCTCTCTCTCTCTCCCCCTCCCCCTCTCTCTCTCCCCCTCCCCCCCCTCTCCCCCTCCCCCTCTCTCTCTCCCCCTCCCCCTCTCTCTCTCCCCCTCCCCCTCTCTCTCTCCCCTTCCCCCCTCTCTCTTTCTCTTTCTCTCTCTCTCTCTCTTTCCCTCTCTGTATGCCTTTCAAATAAATAATAAATTTTAAAAAAGAAAGCTTATATTAGATTTTGATAAGGACAAATGGTTTATTCTATTAGGATAATAAGAGAATAAGAAAAATACAAAACTACCAACCTAATAGGAGGAGAAAAAATGAATATTAAAAATAACCCTCAGTTCATAAATTGGAAAGAAAGAAAAGAGAACAATCAATTGACGGAACAAATACAAATAAAATAATGTGACAGTAGGCTTAAACTCAAATATATCACCAATTACATAGCTGTAAATAAATAAAAGACTACTTTAATTAAAAGATAATAGTTGTCAGGATGGATTAAAAATAACCAAAAATCATCATATATTTCTTGGAAGAAAAATTAAAAAACACAGAGATAAAGAAAATACATATATATATATATAAATATATTTTTTTTTATTTGACAGGTAGAATTATAGACAGTGAGAGAGAGACAGAGAGAAAGGTCTTCCTTCCATTGGTTCACTCCCCTAATGGCCGCCATTGTGCCGGTCTGAAGCCCAGAGGCAAGTGCTTCCTCCTGGTCTCCCATGGGGTGCAGGGGCCCAAGGACCTGGGCCATCCTCCACTGCCCTCCCGGGCCACAGCAGAGAGCTGGACTGGAAGAGGGGCAACTGGGACTAGTATGCAACACCCCAACCGGGACTAGACCTGGGATGCCAGCACCACAGGCAGAGGATTAGCCAGGTGAGCCATGGCACCGGCCAAAAAATTATACTTTGTAAGCATTAACCAGAGACACTGGTTAAGCAAATTAATGGCAGACAAAATGGATCAAAAGCATAATCATTACACAAAAGAAAGAGGAACATTTTATAAGCATTGAAGTTTCATTTTACCAACAAGTTATATCAATTCCAGTTTTTTATATACCGACAGATATGGCATAAAAACATATAAAGCAAGGATTAATAACTAGAAGAAACAGAAAATTTCAAAAGGATAATGAAAGGTTTTAGAACAACTCCTTTGCATAGAAACAGGACAGAAAAAAAAATCAGTAACAACATAGGATCCTGAAACAACAAATTTAATAAACTTGACCTATTGGAAATATGTAGAACAATGACCCACATCTGTAAAACACTTACCCTATTCAAAATGTAGATAAACATTTTTTAAAGATTTATTTTATTTATTTGAAAATGTTACACAGAGAGAGGAGAGGCAGAGAGAGAGAGAGATAGAGACAGAGGTCTTTCATCCGCTGGTTCACTCCCAAGATGGCTGCAATGGCATAGCTGGGCTGATCCGAAGCCAGGAGCCAGGAGCTTCTTCTGGGTCTCCCACACAGGTGCAGGGACCCAAGGACCTGGGCCATCTTCTACTGCTTTCCCAGGCCATAGCAGAGAGCTGGATAGGAAGAGGAGCCGCTGGGACTAGAATCGGCACCCATATGGGATGCTGGTGCTTCAGGCCAGGGCTTTAACCCACTGCACCACAGCTCCAGCCCCAGATAAACATTTCTTAATGTTGGCTCACACAAGCACCACAAATACACAAAAACTTTAAATAATTGTTTTAAATGTTTAAGGGTAACATAAGTAAGCTAGAATTTAACCACAAAACGATATTTCAAGAAATTCCATCTGTCTGAAATTCAAAAGCCAAATTAAGCTTGTAAGGTATCTATGACTCAAGGATGAAGTAAAATACAAATCAGAAAATATTTCTAAATGCATGATAGGTACCGGCGCTGTGGCACAGCGGTTTAACACCTTGACCTGAAGCGCCAGCATCCTATATGGGTGCGGGTTCGAGACCCGGCTACTCTTCTTCCAGTCCAGCTCTCTGCTGTGGCCTGGGAAAGCAGTGGAAGATGGCCCAAGTCCTTGGGCCCCTGCACCCACGTGGGAGACCCAGAAGAAGCTCCTTGCTCCTGGCTTCGGATCGGCGCAGCTCTGGCCATTGTGGCCAATTGGGGAGTGAACCAGCGGATGGAAGATTTCTCTCTCACTTCCTCTCCTCTCTCTAACTCTGACTTTCAAATAAATAAATAAATCTTTAAAAAAATGCATGATAATGAATATACTTGACATTAAAAATTATCTGTGTACAACAAAAACTTTGCTCTGAGTGAAACTTACAGCCTTAAGTATAAATATTTAGAAGAAATGCTGAAATTATCCAAAAATCTAAAGTAAAAAGGGATGATTAATAGATTAAAATCAAATTGTAAAGTAAACAGAAAAATGAGAAGTGACTAAAATGCAAAACACACAATAAAGGTTAGCAAACAAAAAGGATTTACAGAAAAGTAATAAAATTGGTAATTTTCTGAGTGAATAAGATAAAAAGTGACCAGTCACCCAAATAAAGAAATAACAGGTGTCATCCATAAGAATACAGAAATTAAAACAAAAATAGATATGGAAAAAACAGATTCATAAAGAAGAAAACTAATCAAACAAGTCTCCTCAAAATACGACTTATTAAAAAGAGCAAAAGAAGTTCATCAGATATCCAGACATTGCTATCAACACTGAGTAAATCCAACCTCTAACTGAAACCCTCCTGAGAAGACAAGTACGGCAAAGCGTTAGCCAGAGAGAGGGGGTACACACAGACACAGGAGGAGGCCCGAACTATGGAAACTGCTCACGGCTATGGAGGCTGAGAATTCTCCAGACCTGAGTCGGCGGCAGGGGGCGGCTCAGGGTGAGTCCGAGGTCCTCAGAACCAGGAAAGCCGATGGCGAAGGGGAGTGTTCTCCAGTAGTCTGAGTCCCGCAACAGTACGCCTGGAAACCGGGCTGCCTCAGCACAGAGCAACTGCAGCTCAGCCACAGGGGAGAGCGAAAGCGCCCTCCGGCTACATTCAGGTCCCGTCTGGGCCACCGTCATAAAGGCGGGTGCCCGCCCACTTTTAGGGCGGTTCAACCTATTCAATCCATGCGCATGCGCCTGTCACTCCCAGACACACCTGCGGCAGCCCAGTTTGGTCAAATGAAAACCACCTGCGTTTGCCTTTTCAGTAGAAGGGTGAGTTCAGTGCCGAAAGAAGCACGGGGACGAAATAAGGCTTTACCAGCAGCTGAGGTCCCCTTCTCCAGTCGGGTTGACAACCAAAGTCAACCATCACAATCACGTGACATAAAAGCACAAAAAATACATGAGAATAGGAAAATATATGCCAATCTCAATAGTGAAGATAAATTAGTGCACTCCATAAAAATTAACAAGGCACAGAATGCATAAAAGACATATTGCCAGGGCTGGCTCTGTGGCGTAGTGGTAAAGCCGCCACCTGCAGTGCGGCATCCATATGGGCACTGGTTCAAGTCCAAGCAGCTCTACTTGCGAGCCAGCTCTCTGCTGTGGCCTGGGAAAGCAGTAGAAGATGGCCCAATTCCTTGGGCTCCTGCACCTGCGTGGGAGACCCAGAAGAAGCTCCTGGCTCCTGGCTTCAGATCGGCACAGCTCCGGCCGTTGCTGTCATCTGGGGAATGAACCAGCGGATGGAAGACCTCTCCCTCTCCTTCTCTGCCTCTCCTTCTCTCTCTGTAACTCTGCCTTGCAAATAAATAAATAAATCTTTAAAAAAAACATATTGCCAACAAATTTATCCTAGAAATAAAAATTTTGTCTACATCTTAAACACAACGTAATCCAATACATTCACAGATTAAGGAGGAAGTCATTTGCTCATTACACCTGATGAAACAGTATTTGATAAAATTCAATATCAGATCTTGATTAGAAAATGAAAACGTGGAGCCACTCTGTGGTGTAGTGGGCTAAGCCTCCACCTGTGGTGCCAGCTGCTCCTCTTGCTATCCAGCTCTCTACTGTGAAGTAGAAGATGCAGTAGAAGATGGCCCAAGTACTTGGGCCCCTGCATGGGCTCCTGGCTCCTGGCTCCTGGCTTCAGATCGGCTCAGATCCAGCCACTGTGGCCATCTGTGGAGTGAACCAGCAGATGAAAGACCTTTCTGTCTGTCTCTCCCTCTCTCTGCCTATAACACTACCTCTAAAATAAATAAATAAATAAGATCTTAGGGAAAAACACACACACACACACACAAAACTGTGAGGCTGGTGTTGTGATGCAGCCAGTTAAGCCATAGTCTGTTTTGGCATACCATTGTTGAGGGGCACACAGATTAAAACACAGCGAGACTTTGAGATCAAATTAGGAGTCTGTTAGCCAGCTGGTGACTGCCTTTCTCACAGAGTTAAGTCCAAAGAAGACAGCCCAGAGTTGCGGGGGGTGGGGGAGTTGGGGGTGGAGAGGGGGTTTAAAGGCAAATCTACATTCTGTTAGCAGTTATTCACGCAGGCACGGTGAGCAAGCAGGAAGCAGTTAGCCAAATCAGCAATCAACACCTATTCCTGCCTGATGTCAGTGGTTGGCGCCAGATGTACCGCACCTGATGTTCTCTGGTGCCAAAGGTTTCCTTACTCTTCAGTCAACACAACCCACACACCTTTACTTTTACTGTCTTGAAGTTTTGAATGTTTAGAATACCTCACCTTGTCACACCATGTCCCAGAGCAAGTTTGAGTCCTAGCTGCTCCACTTTCAACACACCTCCCTGCTAATGTGCTTTTAGAAAACAGCAGATGGCCTGAGTGCTTGGGCCCTGTACCCATGTGGGAGACCTAGATGGAGTTCCTGGTCTGGACTTCCACTGGGCCCAACTCCAGCCATCGCAGCCACTTAGGGAGTGAACCAGCAGATGGAAGGTCTTTTCTCTCTCTCACTTGTTCTCTCTCTCTCTCTCTTTTTACCTAAAATAAATACATCTTTAAAATAAAATAAAACCACATGGCCATCACGGGGGCAAAGGGGGTTGTATGTATCAGAGCCATGGTTTGATTCCCAGATACGCTGCATATGACCCATCTCCCTGCCCAAGTAAGTGAGCCCAGGACACCCAAGACAGATCCTGGTTTTGGCCTTGTACAACCTTAGCCATTGAGGAGGAAATCAGTGGCTGGAGGAACTCCTTCTCTTTGTGTCATTCTGCCTTTCAAATAAATAAAATAAAAGCTTTAAAAAATTGCAATTAGGGTTGAATTTCCTCAATTGAATAGGTTATCTAAGTAAACACCAAAAACAAGGAATCCACTAGTTTAATTTTCTGCTCACTTTTTTTGTTTGTTTTCAAGACTTATTTTATTAATTTGATAGGCAGAGTGCCAGAGAGAGAGAGAGAGAGAGAGAGAGACCTTCCATCTGCTAGTTCATTCCCCAGATGGCCACAACAGCCAGGACTGGGCCAGGCTGAGGCCAGGATCCAAGAGCTTCTTTCAAGCCTCCTATGTGGGTGCAGAGGCCCAAGCACTTAGACCATCCTCTGCTGGCCTCCCAGGCATATCAGCAGGGAGCTGTACCAGAAGTGGAGCAGCTGGGACTTGAACTGGAGCCCATATGGGACACCAATGCTACAGGTGGTGGACTAACGTGCTATGCCACAACACCAGCCCCTACTCACTATTTCTCATCAACACTTATTGATTGCTTGCATAATATGTCAAAAAAGAAAAAATGAAATTCTAGAGATTTGTAAAATATTCATATTTGCAAATTGATGTGGCTATCATAAAAATAATAGGTTATTTATGGGAAATAAGTTTAGCAATTTTGCTGACACAACAGTAGTACTAGACTATATCTCAGATTTAAGACTTAAATAGTATATAAATATGTTAAAGTATATGACAGCCCAAAAATTAAATAAATAAAATAAAACAAAGTATCTAGCAGATTTTGACACAACAATTTAAATGACATTATTGATAAAATTAAAGACTTTTTATAAAGATTTTATTTATTTATTTATTTATTTGAGAGGTAGAGTTACAGACAGTGAGAGGGAGAGACAGAGAGAGGTCTTCCGTCCGTTGGTTCACTCTCCAAATGGCTGCAACGGCAGGAGCTGCGCAGATCTGAAGCCAGGGGCCAGGAGCTTCCTCCTGGTCTCACATGCAAGTGTGGGGGCCATCTTCCACTGCTATCCCAGGCCACACCAGAGAGCTGGATTGGAAGAGGAGCAGCTGGGACCAAAACCGGCTAACCAATCACAGAATATATCTTTACATACTTAAAAACTCAATAATGCAAAGTATTTCAGCATTCCCCACATTAAATAAATTTTGAATGTTATTTCAGTCAGAACCCAAGTGTGTGTGCTGTTATATGTGTTTGTCTAAAATTTTGAAATATTTCAGAAAAATACAAAGATCAACAATGATTAAGACACTGCTGAAGATCAAGTAAAATATAGAAGGAAATGCATAAATTAAATATCAAAGTATGTTACAAAGTTAAACTAAGACAATATAGTATTTGAAAAAAGTAAGGAAATACTCCCATGAAATAAAATAAAAGCTTATATAACTGTTTAATTTTTGATAAGAGGGTACTTCTGAGTCAGTTCTTTAAATAAAGGAGGCTGCTCAATTTCGTGTCCACATAGGGCAAAATATATCTTTATTTCTATATTACACTTTATACAAAAAACTACAAGTGGATTTTTGGATCTAAATCTGAAGGGAAAATAATAAGTATTTTAGAATTCAAATACATAAAATGTCTCTATAGCTTGTAGAAAAATATTTCTTAAGGCACAAAATGCAGCAGTCATAAAAATATTTGGAAATTGACCTACACAAAGCTGGAGTACCCATGTATTAAATGACAGCATTAAAAAGTGAAACAATAAGCTGTAGAGTGGGAAAAAGCTTTGCATCACATTAAACTGATAGTGTCTATACCCAGAATAATTTAAATATTTTAAAAATAAGTTCTATGAATCAACAACATACTTTCTAGTCTGTTCATTATTTCTTTCAAACTTGTTTGTTGATGATAATAGCAGAGTTAGCCCAACTAACCTCATTCTCTATTATAAAAATAACTGAAAAAAACTTACATATAATTGTAGTCTTTGCTATATATGTTACATGACTGTACATGATCCAAATCTTTTATTTATATAAGCCATTCCTCAACAAAGCTGCAGGAAAATGTGAATAACTAAGCAGAACATATCAATTAGTAAACATAAACTTTAAGGGGGAAATGGATTTCTTTCATGATAACAACAAGAAAAGTTGGAATATGCCAAACCCTAAATATGCATCATATGATTTGATGATTAAAATAACACCAGTAGAAATAAAATAATCTTTCAACAGAAACAGAAGGTGAAAATCATAAAAATATTTATTCTTATAGTAATATGTAATTTTAATGAAACTCCAATAAATTTGCCACAGAAATTATTGAGTGTTATATGTGCATGTGTGTATTTTTTCTGCAGATTATGGTATTTTCACCTTTTAAAATCTTTTCTGACGGAGAGACTGCATCTCCCAGCAGTAGTCAATTCTTCGGTAGCAATAGCTCAGGAGGGAGCTTATATTCAATAAATAAAATGACCCTGACCAGAGACATAGTTCTTCTGCCTGGCTCCTACTTTAAGAAGGTAATATTCATGCGGCGCCGGCACACCAGGTTCTAATCCCGGTCAGGGCACCGGATTCTGTCCCGGTTGCCCCTCTTCCAGGCCAGCTCTCTGTTGTGGCCCGGGAGTGCAGTGGAGGATGGCCCAGGTCCTTGGGCCCTGCACCCATGGGAGACCAGGAGAAGCACCTGGCTCCTGGCTCCTGCCATCGGATCAGCGCGGTGCGCCGGCCGCAGCGCGCCAGCTGCAGCGGCCATTGGAGGGTGAACCAACGGCAAAAGGAAGACCTTTCTCTCTGTCTCTCTCTCTCTCACTGTCCACACTGCCTGTCAAAAAAAAAAAAAAAAAAAAGAAGGTAATATTCTTCTTTCTCTTACATCCCATGATTAGGTAGTAGGCAACTAGGGGCTACCTCAATGGCTTTGACCTATGATAATTTTTCTAATTTTCCAGACCTAAACAACTTACCCTGTCCTGCCTTATCTTTCCTGTGGAAACCGCAATACAGGCTCCAATATTAATCTCTGCCTCCCTCTGTCTTCTGCATCCTGATAGCCCTAGAGGATTTACATGGCTTTTTGAATCTTATGCCATATCCTCTGTCTCTAAGACTTGTGATCATAATAAACTTTGCTTTCTTGAGCCTCTACTCTCTCTTGTGTCCATGCTGGATTAGTCATCTCATAAAATAATACAAAATATCAAGGAATTCAAATGTAAAACTCATATGAAATATAAATAATATCTAAAACAAATATAGACAATATGTTCATGAGCTGCTTGACTTGGTACATCATATCCAAGAATTTAAAACATCTCCAAACATTCTGTCTACCAAGCATCTTTCTACCTAGCTGTCTGGTGTCCTTGATGTATATCTAACAGATTTTATGATACCCTATCAGAAAAAAAAATCATACTGTAGAACCAAAAAAATAAGTATCTAAAACATGTTGTTATTAGGACAGAAATAGGGTAATTGGTTAGAATACAACAGAGTAGAACAGAGTCTACATATTAACCCACATGTGTTGTATATACAGTGTGTGAATGTGGCTATTTAATATGTGATAAAGGTAACTTTGTGAATAAATCACTTAAACAACAACATAACTTATATATCTATCTATTTGGAAAAATAGAGCAGATTAAAATATTATTTCAAATTCAACAGTGCCAATTAAATTTATATTTCCAATTAAACTATCTAATTTATAATTTATATAATTTCTAATTAAAGTATATGTCTAAGCAGAAAGGTATAACAAATACATTTCCTTTAAAAACCTCTAAAATTGTATGAAACAAAACTTTATTTACAAAACTGGGGTAGAGATTACTATAAGCATGACACAAGATTAAATCTCATATAAAGAAAATTTTCACATGATCAAAGTACTCAAATCTTATGGGTTATCGTTAAGTATAACCATGGTTAAGTATTACCACATATAGCAATATGTGGGAGATGAAAGTATCACTTTGTAATATAGCATCTTGTTTATAGATTAAAGGAGAAAATACATATAATCATCTAAATATAATAATAAAATTTATTAATTAAGAGGAATTCCTCAACCTGATAAACATACTCATCAAAACCACATAGCCTAAATAGTAATTTTAGGATTTCATGGATTTTTTTGTAATATCATAAGAAAGAAAGAATTTTTTCTATTTAACCCTTAATTGGCAACCTCAGAAAAAACAATAAGGCAAGAAAAATAAATGGACATGCAAGGAATGAACAGGAAGAAATACATCTACCATTACTAATAAATAATATTAGGGGCAGATATTGGGGTGCATCTGGTTAGACTGCTGCTTGGGATGCTTGTATCACTTATCAGATGGCTAGTTCAAGTACTGGTTACTCTGGCCTGATCCAGCTCCCTACTAATGCACATGGAAAGTAGGGGATAATACTAAAGTACTAGAGTCCCTGCCACACACGTGGGAGAGCAGGATGAAGTTCCTGAATTCCTGCTTTGGCTAGGCGCAGCCTTGGCTGGTAAGGGCATTTGGGAAGTCAACCGGTGAATAGTTGACATCTCTCTCTCTCTTTCAGCTACTTTACCATAAATAAATAAATAAATAAAATAATACTATGTAGTATCTGGAAAACCACAAATAACAAACACAATTTTAGAAATACTATCTCTTCCTAGGAAATTATTGTTATAGGATTAGTCATGAAACAAAGACAGATAAACATTAGAATGCATTCCTTGCCCTTGAATCTCAATGGGGTCTCTCATCCTATTGCCTTCATAACCCACCCCCCAAGGCCACCTGAAAGGCCAGTTGCTCAAGTTCTAGGAATTCCTCTCCTCCTGCCGCCCCCTAACCCCAGCACCATCCCTAGCCATCCCAAAATGTAGGGTCATTTGGGGGTCAGGGCCTTCTGTCATGTGTTCCATCAGTGTGCACACAGGCAGTTGGCCACCAACCTCCACGAATTCATTTTCTCTGAATAAATTTGATCTGGCTGTAAATTTGCACACTGCTTCCTCTCTATTCTGTGCCTCTTTTCCTAACATTTTGGTGCCCCATGTGAGGAGGTACCAATCTGCAACTCTTTTTCTAACAATTGGTAAACAAAGATAAGGGGTTTTCAAAAAAAAAAATAGAAAATACATACTATGAAATAATCATGTATGGATATCAAAAATGTTTTGTACCAAACTAAGCTTATCTTTTAATCTCATTTTGTCATGAACTTTTTGAAGCATGTTCTCATGCAAGTACTCATATACACATTTCTATAAAACAGCAGCTAATAGAAAACACATTTTATTACTTTTACATGATTTGAGAAATCAAACAATATTAGCTTCCTCTTAAAGGATATTTTAGTTTTTGTGAAAAAAAATTTGAAAGACAGAGGGCACACAACAGTTGTTTTGCTCTCCAAATGCCACAACAGCTAGAACAACACACTAAAGCCAGGAGATGAGTACTCAGCCTAGGTCTCCCATCTGGGTATCAGGAACTCAATTCCTAGAGCTGTCATCTCTGCGCCTAGGTCTTCATTGCAAGAAGGTGGAGTATGGTGAACAGCCGGCGACCAAACCCAGGTACTACAATGTGGGCAGGGGCATCTTAACTGCTGAGCTAAAGGATCTTTATTTCCCTTAAGGATCTTTATTTCCTTCTGCCAGGACCAAAGCTGAATTGTTTTCTTTCTTTTTAAAAAAGATTTATTCTATTTATTTTTACAGGCAGAGTTACTAAGGTGGGGTTGGGGGGTAAGGAGGAAGACATGCATTTTTAATCCACTGGTTCACTCCCCAGAAGGCCACAATGACCAGTGTTGGGCCAGGCTGAAGCCAGGAGTCAGGAGCTTCATCCTGGTCTCTCATGTGGGTATAGGGCCCAAGGTCTTGGACCATCCTCTGGTGCTTTCCCAGATTCGTCATCAGGGAGCTGAATCAAAAGTGGAGTAATCTGGACTCGAACAAGCGCCCATATAGGATGTCAACTCCAAAGCTGAATTTCTTCTAAGTCTCACAAACTATTTTGATAATACAATCCCTGGAGGCCTTTAAGTCTCAATACAGACCAGAGATTGTATTTGTGATCTGTGCTTTGAAAGTAATGGACTCTACTTCTTATTCCTTCAACAGCTGGTGTTCTCTAGATAGGTCTAGTAATTGAATATGTTCTGAGGTGGACAAATATTATATTGTCATAATCGCAGGTCTAGATAGTACTCTCGGTAACTGCAGTAACCTGGATAGAGAAGGGCCATCCACAGGTTCTTAGGTCTTAACAGCCTAGTACTCCGACTCTCCACCATTACCTTAAGACATTAACAAGAAGGTTTGGTTTTCTACTGGGACTTCACTCTCAAACTTACCTCTTTGAGTCCTTCTATTCTCTGAATTCCTACCTAGCAATCTGTATTAATTTTGTTAGGCTATGAATACTCCTTACTAGTGTTTTCCTTCTTGGCTTTTGTTGTTACCCATAACAAGAGAGTTGGTTATTATAAAAATGCCTTTAATATCTTTATAGTGTCAGCAGAATAAGGGGTCTTCAAAAAGTTCACAAAGATGCATACTATGAAAAATTATACATACATTTCAAAAATTTTTACAACAAAAATAAGCTCATCTTTTAATTCTGCATTTCCATGAACTCTTTAAATTACTATTACATAGGTAGTCACATCTTCCATATTCATTCTTTCTTTTAGATTCAAATATATGTAAATCCTAGTAAAAGCATATAAGCACCACCATAAGTTTGCAAGGCAAACTTCTCCATATTACCCCCTAGAATACAAAGCTTATTAACATGAAATTTTTACATCACGTTTATGTGTCACAGCTACTTCTCTACCATGGTCTTTCTGGCTTCAAAGCTGCTTGTGCTCCTAACTGAAATGCTGTACTTTCTATTGTAGTAAGATGTTCAAATATATATTTTAGTGAAATTTAAATCATTTGTAGTTATTCAACAATGAAAATGAATGAAACTTTTCAGTGTATTCAAATAGCCCGATATACCTATAACCTTTTCAATAAATTGAACATGCAGTTAAAATTATATCACTAACCATTTTGAAAGTCTTTCTTTTCACTTTTTCCTTTCCACTCATATACATTAAGGGTTTTTTTTTTCTTGTAATCTGTTTAATAGCTACCAAGAATCAGAAAAACATATGATACTTGTCTTTTTAGGTCTTGCTGATTTTACTAAGCATTATGGTCTCCAGTTGCATTCATTTTCTTGCAAAAGACAGGATTTCATTCTTTTTTATGGCTAAGTAATATTCTGTCATGTATATAGACCACATTTTCTTTCTCTAGTCATCAGTTGATGGGCACCTTGGTTAATTCCATATCTTAACTATCATGAATTGAGCTGTTACAAACATGGGGGTACAGGTAGTTCTCTCATCTGCTGTTTTCACTACCTTTGGGTATATTCCCAGGAGTATATATCTATTTTTCAGATTTATGAGGACTCTCTATACTGTCTTCCATAATGATTGTACCATGTAGGGCCTTTTTACTCTTTTAATACTGTTACTTGTGCCTTTCTTCTTTTTTCCTTATCAATCATGATAGAGTTTTTTCTAACATATTAGCCTTCGTAAAATACTGCTTATCCTGTTGATAAATACTATTGCATCTTTTTCTATTTGTCTTCTTATCTTTATTTCCCCCCTTGTTCAACTCTTTCTACATTTAATCAAAATGTGATCTTCATAGCTATTTCATTTTCAGCTTTTGTTCTTGTCTACTACCAACATTTAAAACCATAAATGTCCTTAGAAATTTTGTTTTGGTTATTTCACAAGTTCAATGTGAGCTATGTTTTATCATCAATGACGTTTTAAGGTTTAAACTTCTTGATTATATCTTCTATCTTAAGTTACATATTTCTGTGTTTCTAAATTCTCAATTATGAATTCTTAACATTACTTTTGATATCAATTTTTATCATAATTGAAATGTGGTTATTGTTCAAGTACATATTTTCTTCTTTTGAAAGTGACTGACTTGCTCCCTGGCCATAAAATGATCTTTGAAAATAACTACCTCAGTTCTATACAGGGTTATAAATACATGAATGAAATCAATCATGTTAGTTACATTGTTCAAGAGAATATTCCATATCTTAATTATTTCTTTGTTCATTTTACCTATTAATAATTATTCAAACAATGCTAAATAAAGCTCTTTGATAGGTACCAGTGCTGTGGCATAGTAGGCTAAGCCTCCACCTGTGATGCGGGCATGAAATATCAGCACCAGTTCCGATCCCAGCTGCTCTTCTTCTTAGCCGTCCTATCCTATCTCTGCTTATGGCCTGGGAAAGCAGTGGAAGATGGCCTACATGCTTGGGTCCCCGCACCCATGTGAGAGACTCAGAAAAAGCTCTTGTCCCCTGGCTTCTGATTCCCAGCTCTGGCCATTTAGGGAGTGAACCAGAGGATGGAAGACCTTTCTGTCTTTCCCTCTGTCTGTAACTGCTTCTCAAATAAATAAGCACAATCTTAAAAAAACACTCTATGATAGTGATTTTGTCCATTTGTTCTTATATTTGTATCGATTTTGTATATATTTTTTAGAATATTTTGGTACACAAAGTTAAAATAGAATGCTCTGCATGAGCTTTTCTCCCTAACAGATTTTATATTTAAATGTATTTGTTTCAAAGTAAGATAGTCATATTAGCTTGCTTTCAGTAGGTATTGTTCTAGGTTTTTGCTTGTTCACCCTGTTACATTTCATCTTGTGTTTTCTTATATTTCAGTTTTGTCTCTTATAAACAACCTGTGGTTGGTTTTGTTCTTTCATCTCACCGTGTTTATTTTGTTTATTGTTCCTTTTTGTGCTCTTATTTTGTATACATTTTGGCCCTAAGAGATTTCTGCCAGTTCCTACCACCTCTGCAATATAATAACATGTATGTTTTGTATAGGTTCTAGTTATATGTTGCAGCTCATTTCCCACCCGCTCCTGAAAATCTTTCATTTCTCTTTCAAATCATGCCTGGCACCCTGGGGAAGAAGCTTTCTACCCACCTCTTCCTTCCCTTTAGATGAGGTTATTTTAGGTTCACTTCTGTCTACTGATGTCTGTTCTCATGTACTAAAGCCACATAATTGTATATCCCATGTGCCTCATGCAGACCCTCAGACCAAATACCCTGTAGAGCAGGACACTATTTAGATAGCATTGCTTTTAGATGTCTGCTTGGAATTTTCTCATGTTATCTATGTAACATGACCCCGCCTCTAACTAGCACTGCACACCTTGACATTAGCAATCTTTTCAGTTACCAAGACAGTTTCTTATTAGTGGGGCGATTTCTTGTTTACGCTGGTACAGAACATGTCTTTGTTCTGTAAAGTAGTTCAAAGCTCCTAGGAGATTAACTAAGTATATAATTTCATGTTACGCACACTATCTCTAGCTCTGATATTCTCCAGAGAATTCTGTTAAAAATCAAACAGAATTCCATATATATATTTACATATATATATTTCCATATACAAAGATATAGTTAATTTATTTCTCCTCTTTCAGACTTTGATAAAAGGAAAGGAAGCAAATTTATTTATAGGGAAATACCAACACATACATTCATTATTACTATATGTTAGAGTTGGGTGGTGTGACAATCTCACTGGGAAAAAAAATGCTCATATTCAAGCTACTTTTGCTGGACTAGGACTTTCAAATGGGGAGCAGTGAAGGAAGTAACTCAGAAGCAGTGAAGTAAACAGAGCTTAAGATTGGGACGTGGGGTAGGCATTTGGTCTAGAAGTTAAGAAACCATTAACGTTGGCCAGCACCGCGGCTCACTAGGCTAATCCTCTACCTGCAGTGCCGGCACACCAGGTTCTAGTCCTGATCGGGGCGCCAGATTCTGTCCCCGTTGCTCCTCTTCCAGTCCAGCTCTCTGCTGTGACCCGGGAGGGCAGTGAAGAAGGGCCCAAATGTTTGGGCCCTGCACCCGCGTGGGAGACCAGGAGAAGCACCTGGCTCCTGGCTTCAGATCAGCACGGTGCACAGCTGGGGGGTGAACCAACGGAAAAGAAAGACCTTTCTCTCTGTCTCTCTCTCACTGTCCACTCTGGCTGTCAAAAAAAAAAAAAAAAAAAGAAAGAAACCATTAACGTGCCTGCATTCCATATAGGAGTGCCTGGGTTCCAAACCCAGCTCTGGCAACTCACTCTGTCCTCCTGATAATGAGTTGATAACTCTGAGAGGTAACAATGATGGACAAGTGACTGAATCCTTGACACCCACATTAGAGAATTTTACTGAGTTCTAGGCTACAAACCTCAGCTCAAGTCCTAGTGACATGGGCATTTGGGGAGGGAACACGCAGATGAGATTTCAATCTCTCTCCCACCCTCTAATTAATTAGCAATTAATTAATTAATTAATTTTAAAACTAACTGTTTCAGGGCCAGCACTGTGGCAGAATAGGTTAATCCTCCACCTGTGGCATTGGCATCTCATATGGGTGCCGGTTCTAGTCCCAGCTGATCCTCTTCCAATCCAGCTCTCTGCTCTGGTCTGGGAGAGCAGTAAAAGATGGCCCAAGTCCTTGGCCCCTGCACCCCTGTAGAGACCCAGAAGAAGCTCCTGGCTCCTGGCTTTGGATAGGTGCAGCTCCGGCTGTTGCGGCCAATCGGGGAGTGAACCAGCGGATGGAAGACCTTTCTCTCTGTCTCTCCCTCTCACTGTCTATAACTCTACCTCTCAAATAAATAAATAAATAATCTTTTTAAAAAAACTAACATTTTCAAAAAATAAGATTGAGAAAAATGTCATTCATGCACAAAGAAATGCAGCATTTCCATTATATATATGGAAGGTCCATTTCAGACCTAATTTACTAATGCAAATTTATACCTGCCATCACCTGATAGATTTTCTGATGCTCTAAGTATTACACATAAAATTATCAAATTGGACATTCTAGATCTGATTCATGCTTTAAAATAAGCTATCTAATTATAAGCACAATCATGTTGGATGAGAAGTATCATGCGACATTGATCCTTCACCTCATTCAGTAATCATGGAGGGAGCATATTTCCAGGAAACCACCTTTCACCCATTTGAAGATCTTTGCATGACAGCTGACCATGTTGGGGCCCTAAAACAACTTGCTCCAGAAAAGCTTCAAGGAAAGGAGCCTAGTCTCTGTAGATTTTTTTTTTTTTTGAGGTTAATAAGACTGTCATCAGAAAGGTGCAGGCTATACATCTTACTCTGGGGTTATAAACAGTATCACATTTTTCTTTCTAATTTTGGCAGCGAGAATGAGTGTAGTGTGAGATCAGTACAGGTTTAGGTAAATTGGTTCATTTTCCATTGTTCTATTCATTTTCAGAAGAGGGAAAATGCAAAAACCCTTGTGTATATATTTTTAATATTTATTTTATTTACTTTTATCTACTTGAAAGGGAGAGAGAGAGAAAAATGTGACTGTGTATGTGTGGGTTGAGAAAAGAAGGGAGGGGAGGGGGAGGAGGCGAGGGGAGGGGAGGAGAGCAGAGGGGAGGGGAGGGGAGGGGAGGGGAGAGGAGAGGAGAGGAGAGGAGAGGAGAGGAGAGGAGAGGAGAGGAGAGGAGAGGAGATCAGGACATTTTCAAGACATCTTCCCACATGCCTGCAACAGCCAGGCCAAAGCCAGGGACCGCAAATTCCATTCAGTTCTTCCATGTGGCTAGCAGACTCTCAAACATTTGAGCTGTTTTTGCTGTCTCTCAGGCTGCATTGGCAGGAAGCTGAATCAGAAGCAGAGTACCGGCACTGGAACCAGTGCTCTGATATAGGATGTGAGTGTCCCAGATGGCTGCTTAACACTCTGTAGCATAATGCCCACCCAAACCCCTGCATTTTAAACTCCAGAGACTTTGCTCTTCATGAGCTATCTCTAAAACAAACAGAAAGAAGTAAAGAAATACAACATGAGAGAAGCAAACATAAAATAAAATCTCATTCTTAAACACACATTCACCTATGCTGGGTTTCTTATTCCTCTAATATCTGATCAAGCACAGAAAATATGACAACTTTTATTTGACATCAGACAACCCAAGGCAATGGTTAACTAACTGATTGATACGTGCTGATAGGTAATCCATCTAATTTACCCTATGATTCCAATTAAAAAGATAACAGCATAAAACAACTCACACTCACAGGAGCAAGACATGCTAAAAGAGTATAGTGATCATGTTATGAAAGCTATAAAATAAAGTTTGTTCATGCTGTTATAAATGGAAACATGTCTAATGAAAATTAAAATATAGAAAATTAAGAGAAAATCGATATCTACACCCAAAAAATCTATCTTATTCTTTCCTTGTAATTCTTTCTGTAATTTCCACTCTTTATATTTCTCATATCTATAGTACCCTCTGGGCCTCAAAATCCACTTGTCAATAAGAAGACCAGGGGGCTGACAATGTGGCATAGCAGGTAAAGCCACTGCCTCCAGTGCCGGCATCCCATATGGGCGCCAGTTCGAGTCCCGGCTGCTCCACTTCCAATTCAGCTCTCTGCTATGACCTGGAAAAGCAGTAGAAGAGGGCTCTAGTCTTTGGGCCCCTGCACCCTTGTACAGACCTGGAAGAAACACCTGACTCCTGGCTTTGGATTGGCACAGCTCCAGGCTTTGCAGCCATCTGGGAAGTGAACCAGCAGATGGAAGACCTTTCTCTTTCTCTTTCTGCCTCTGCCTCTCTATAACTCTGCCTTTCAAATAAGTAAATAAATCTTTTAAAAAAAATAAGAAGGCCAGGTTTAAATGTCTTTAAATACTTCTAAAATTTATAGTATTATATGCCTTTATGGATAGACTACATCCAATTTTTTCAATATCAGTTCTTAAAACAAATTTTAGTGTATATTCTGGAGTCAGAAAGCCTGGAATAAACTATTGTTCTGCTGTGCATTAACTATGTAGTTTTAGTTATTTAACTTTGCTTGAAATTGAATTTATTTCTTGATTTAAAATAAAGTATCACTATTCAATAAGTTGCAAGAATTAAATGAGTCAACATATATGACATTTTTAGAATAAGAGCTAATGAGCACATATTGGTTTTGTATTTGTATTGTTATTATTACTCTCATTTTATTATTAGCAGTTACCTTTAAACAAAAATGACAGCTGAGCATAATACAAATTCTTTTATCTCTATCCATTTTCCACTCTGCTCAATCATATCGGGTCTACCATATCTTAAGACTGTGTGCTTCAGAGAAGAACTTTGAGCTTAATTTATAGTTTTCCATGTTTTTCTAGGAAAGACAGAAACCTCTTTTTAGTGTTTAAATAATTTTTATGTATTTGTATATTTATTTAATGCCAGTGTAAACATTTCGTTATCTCAGTAAATCAAAGTCTCTCAAAGAATGCATGGATGCATCTTTTATCTTTTCGTTGTTTATTGTGAAGCTCCTTAAAAGATTTAATTATCAATCTTTTTATTTTTAATGTTTTTCAACACAGGACAGTTTTCTTTAATTCTTTATTTAAGAATTGATTTTCCTAAGCTTTGTTTTAATGTTTTTCATTGCAAATATTCCTCAGAAACCCTTAGATTCCCAAATTGAATTTTATTCTATTTTATCTCACAAAATTTTAGCTCTGTTCTCCCCACCTCCCCATACTCCTGGAAATATTCACAAGATAGCCTTCTCATATCACATATTTATTTGTTTGTCTTATGAATTTTCTCCAAAATAACCAGGATTATTTTGAGTTCCTCTGTTGTATGTCAAAATGTCTCACAACCACATATTATCACAGAAATGACGAAGTACGACAATGGATGAGGGATCTGCTCACTGAGGGGGCATCTGGGGCAAACCTTGGGAGAATCTCATGCACTTCCTCTACTCTTTATGAATTCTCTCGGTCTTCAAGCATCCAAGAGGCCATACAGGATGATGCCTTTCATCCTTTTCTCGGCTTGGGAGTGGTGGTGTGGTTTTCTTCTTGTTCCTCTGCTACCTGTGAAATGCCTCAGGAGCTACTTCCATACTTGATGGAAGAATTACACATTACTCAAAGATTCTAAAATTTAGAAGTACATCATCTCTTTTGTGGAGCAATGGATCTGTTTTATGATGATAAAGATATCTGTGGGAATTGTGCATGGTGGATTAAATTGCCACCTGGGACCCCTGCACTCTATGTTGGAGTGCTGGTTAGAGTCCTGGTTACTCTACTTCAGATCTACCTTCCTGCTAATGTGCCTGGGAAAGCAGTAGGTGACAGATGGTTCAAATACTTGAGTCCCTGCCACCAAGATAGGCGATCAGTATGGAGTTGCAGCTTCCTGGCTTTGGCCTGGTCCAATCCTGGATATTGTAGACATTTAAGGAGTAAACCAACAGGTATAAGATTCTCTTTCTCTCTCTCCCCCTCTCTCCCTCTCACTCTCCCTCTCCCACTCCCTCTCCCTCTCTCTTCCTCTCACTCTCCCTCCCTCTCTCCATTTTCCTTCTCCCTCTATCACTCTGCTAAATAAATTAATTCTTTTAAAAACATACCTATTTCTGTAGAATATGTAGAAATGAATTTTTATGAGTTAAAAGGCAAAAAAGAACTGGATTATGGGAGAAATATACTCAAAATTGAACAGGCACCCACTTAACTCTGTTTTGATGTTAAGTTGGTTGTGTCTTTGAAAGTCCCCACCTCTTTGTTAATAGGACTGCAGTGAAACTGAGGAAAGTATATCACTAAAATCAGCCCCCCCCTTTTTTTTTTTTGACAGGCAAAGTGGACAGTGGGAGAGAAAGAGAGAGAAAGGTCTTCCTTTCGTCGTAGGTTCACCCTCCAGTGGCCGCCGCAGCTGGCGCGCTGCGGCCGGCGCACCGTGCTGATCCGAAGGCAGGAGCCAGGTGCTTCTCCTGGTCTCCCATGGTGTGCAGGGCCCAAGCACCTGGGCCATCCTCCACTGCACTCCCTGGCCACAGCAGAGAGCTGGCCTGGAAGAGGGGCAACCGGAACAGAATCCAGCGCCCTGACCAGGACTAGAACCTGGTGTGCCGGCGCCGTAAGGCGGAAGATTAGCCTTGTGAGCCGCGGCGCCAGCCCTAAAATCAGTCTTATAGCCTACAGGATACAGTGATCGGTTCAGAGCCAGACACATTATCTCTGCAAAGATTATAAATCATCATGACAATTTTGCTGAACTCTCTGAAATGGAGGCAAGTCATGTCTCTGTTTAGACTATCAGCTGAGAAGTGCAACTGATTACTGCCACCATCTTGTTAGAACATGGAGCCTCAGTTTTAAATCAACATAGAGAAAGAAACTGGGTGTTGAATGCCTTGTTTACTCATGAATCCAATTATTTCATACACCTACCCAGGATATAGGAAACCATCAACTACCCTTTCATTAACCAGTCTTGATTGTAATAACTATTCTATATAAATTTTTAAATAATATGCTCTGTTTAGACTTTGGTAAGAAAAGTATAAAACATATATGAGCTACAAAATAGATTGAGAATTGTAGTGAAAGCATTCTGCCTCCTTGTGCTTAGCTGGCTTACTTGCCAGTTGCTCAATCATATATTGTCCTTGGATGTAGTACATTTTCCCCTTTAATATCTTTAGGTGTTTTTGTGGGGGCTGCAAATAGCAATAAGACTGTGTCAAGGGCAGAATCCAAGGGAGCATTAATACTCAGAAAGCCAACAGAAATGTAAGCAGTGAAAAAGCATGGGGGTGGGGAAGGGGGAAGCAGTTCTAGACTTACTGTTAGTGCCAAGAGCCTTTCCAGAAAATATCCTTAGGATAGGAAGGTGATCAAATCCCCTTCAGTCCATTAATCCTGCTCAGGATGGCAAAGCAGTTCTCCCTGCTCTACTGGTTTCCCTGTAACTCCCTTCCAAAAACTGCATGTCTTCTGGATGAGGATGATCATTTGTACGTGTGTATGTATGTATGTGTTCTCAACTTACTTAAAAGGCATCACAAATAGAAACAGATGGATAGAGATTTTCCATCAGCAAGTGCCCACAAAAGACAGGGAGGGGTGAGGCCAAAATATAAACCTAGAACTCTGCCTGAGTCTCCCACATGGGAGGCAGAGACCCAAAGGTCTTGAGTTTCCATCTACTACTCCCAGGATTTGCATTAGCAGGAAGCTGAATTGGAAGCAGAAGCAGAGTAGCTGGGACATGATCTGGGCACTCTGACATGGAATGTGGACATCACAATTTGTGATTTAACTGTTACTTCAAATGCCTACCCAGATCATTGTATGGTTTTTTTTTTTCCATATTAAAAGTGTACTAAAAGTTATGTACCCTTCATTAGAAGTGCTTGCCACTAGAAGTGTTTCAGAATTCGGAGTTTTTCAGATTTGGAATATCTGTATTCACTATACAGATTGGGCAGCCCTAATCTGAAAATCTGAAATACAAAATGTGATGCTTAAAAAGCTTTGAATTTCAGATTTTCAGATTAAGGATTTGAACCTGTGAATTTCACCCTTTCTGGTCTTTTGTTTTCTCTTTAGAAGGAATTAAAGTAATATTGTCACTATCTTGGTTTCACTTTAGTAAAGGTCATTATATAAATATGCCTGAGACGTCTATGATTTTCTTCTTTAAATTTAGCGATAGAAAAAATAGTGGTGAAAAAAGGGAAGAAAACTGCACTCGTATTAGACAATAAGTTCTCAATAACAAAATACCATATACTAGATGACTTAAACAATAGAAATTGATCTCTTACTATTCCAGAAGCTGTTGATGTAAAATTAAGGTGCTGGTTGATTTTGTTACTGTTGAAGCATCTCTTCACAGTTTGCAAATAGTGGCCTTATTGCTGTATCTTTACATGATCCTTCCTAGGTATGTACTAGTGGAAAAAAGTGAGAACAAGCTTTCTCACGTCTCTTCCTTTAGCTTTTTCTTTAAGGATTTATTTATTTATTTACTTACTTACTTAAAAGACAGAGTGATAAAGAGAGAGCAGGAAAGACAGAGATCCATTTTCCACTGCTGGGTCCCTCCTCAATGGCTGCAACAGCTAGGCCTGGGCCAGGCCAACGCCAGGAGCCGGGGACACCCATCTGGCCTCCCATGTTGGGTAGTAGATGCCCAAGTACTTCAGTCATCTTCTGCTGCCTTCTCAGATGCCTTACCAGGAAACTGAATCAGAACCAGAGCAGCCATAACTCATACTGTCACTGTGTTATGTAACACAGCATTATAACGAGCAGCTGTTTAACCCACAAGACACAGTAGTGCCCCCTTCCTGTCTGTTCTTACATAAGGCACTGTTCCATCAAGTAGGCCCCGATCTCATAATTTCATTTATCCCCAATTTCTTCCGAAAGGCCCTATATCCATACATCATCCCACGGGTGGTTAATAAATGTCTAAATCACTGCAGGTATTGGAGGGTCTCTGACACTTAATAGAATGAGATAATTGTCTATTGAATTTGTATCTTAGCTATTGGATGCCCAATGGCATTTGTTCACCCACTTTTTAACTTCTCTGCTGCCTTCCTATGTATAGACTTTCAGAGAATTTATCTGGTTTGCAGTCTACTTGTCCAGTGTATTCGGCTATCCAGGGCATAATTTCCAGCCATGGCTAAGGAAACTGGTGAGATCACTTTTTCTGAAAACCATTCAAATTTTTACCCTATGATTGGTTCCAATATTACACATGGTATCTCTCATGATTCATTTAGGCATTCTTTGCATTTTGATTTGGGAAAAACTGTTGAAGTCTAGGATGAGACAAAGTTTTAGGATTTTATACTCTTTTAAAATATGCTCTTTCTCAAAAATTTGCATGTCATATATATGTGTGCATGTACTAACTCATCTTACTCCCTTGAACAACCAACTTGAGTCAGACTGTGTCATAAAGACAGTGAAGAGAATGTTGGAGTCTTTTTTTTTAAGGGAAAAGGTTTATTGGGGGAAACCCTACAGACTGGAGGGAAAGGATGAAGAAGGAAAAGAGGGAGAGGGAGAGTGTAAGAGAGAGAGCTAGAGAGAAAGAGAGATCAAGAGACAGAGAGAGAGAACCACATGTTCAGAAACAGGTCCTCTTAAACCTTTGCCTGGGGGCAGGCACAGAAGTAGGAGGAGTGAATCCCATTAGGCTGGAGGTGGAGCTGACACCAGTGATTGTGCCATGTGGCTACCTGGCTTCCAGACATGGCAGTAGAAGCTAGAGCCTAGGATGGTGTCCGGGATGTAGACAGCACCATAGATAAGATTGCGTCATTTTACTAAAATTCCCCACTTTTGTTTTTTATAAAACAAGAGTTCTATGGGATTACATTAGCCCCAAAAGTCCAGTGCGGGTAGAGGGATGATGATCTGTCTTTAGAGCTACTTCCTGTTGACATGGGGTGACTAGGTACTCTCTGCTGGTATGGGGCAATGTCTCAAGCCACTGCCTCCTGGGTGGTGAGCTGAGTATATCCCTATAGCAGCAATTGGTTGACTGCCTGGCTGGTGAAGGCCTTGGTTCATTCCATTATCAACTCCTATAAACACATAAACAGAGAGTAATATAAAAGACAGGGTGAGAATAGATACCAATGTTCCTAGTAGTGGCACTTAGTAAGTAATGAGAGGATTTCGTAGAGGAAAGGAAATGAGAGGGGTCTCTGTTCCCTTTTGAAGACTGATGGACGTGGTTTAAAGCTGATCCCAACCAAGACTGGGAAAAAGGCCACTCATCTGTTGCGGGTGGAGGAGTTTATCTGTAGAGAATATCTGAACAATCATAAATTAAGTGGGGGAGAGGACCATCAATACACAATGTTGGAATCTTGAAGTCAATGAAGGGGCATGAAGCAAAGAGGCCACATTTCCCACTCAATCATCCTCCACTTTACATTTATTTCTCATTAACCATGTTTAATTTCAAGTATTTTTTCATCGGCTAATCTGCAGTTATGATGTGATTTTAATACACTATAAAAGGAAGACAAACATATGCAATGGTTTTTCTCTTATGACAGCATTGATGAAAAGTATAATGATAACTTAT
Source organism: Oryctolagus cuniculus (assembly GCF_964237555.1). Classification (NCBI taxonomy): domain Eukaryota; kingdom Metazoa; phylum Chordata; class Mammalia; order Lagomorpha; family Leporidae; genus Oryctolagus; species Oryctolagus cuniculus. The sequence goes on along the minus strand of NC_091444.1, from coordinate 73,278,313 downwards.
TTACTTTCCTATAAATACTTTATTAAAATTTTAACCTATTTTCTATAGATATCCTGTGCTTGTTAGATCTTGCAGTGTTTAAGAAAGGTATGAAATGCATTTTTCTTCCTATTCTTATAAAGTAAACTATTCACAAACTATATTGCCTAATGAACAAATGGGTTCCACTTTTCTGGTTAAGGATAATAGAACTTCCCAAGCTCAAGTCATGTATGGTGAATAAAGAGTGGTAAAAAATAACCTGAGAAATTCAGATTTTAAAAGGACTTCTGTTTACTATACTCTCACTGCAGAACTAAACTTTACAAAAATCGTTTTAATCCTATGTATTTCTCTGGGCTTTGATGTATCAAATTAAAGAAAAAAAGTAAATTGAATATTCTCAAAGAAAAGTTCAATTTAGCATCAATACATAACACTTATTTAAAAGGTAACACATATTTGTATGAATTGCAAAAATAAATGTATTTTATGTGAAATATAGTTAATATAAAATGTGAAAATCATAAATTTATCACATTTCTGTGAAAAACTACTTTTAAGTACATTATCAATAATTACACTCACTTCAATCCTCAAGTTGTAGGGGCATTTTAAATAAGGTTGAAAATACACTATACTCCAAAAATGGAGAAATACATATCAAACACATATTAAATTTTTACTCAAGTATCCCGTTTAGGACTAAATGTATCAGTTTTCACAAATTTTCAGCATAATGTAGTTTAAAAGTCATGACTTTTTAATCAAAAGGATGATTGTCATCAATATTTTATCAAATAAATTTTGTTGTAAATACCATTCTAGCTGAAGTCTATCAGTGTTCAAGGATGATGTATGGAAATATTCTTAAAGTAGTTTTATAAATGTGAGCTTCTATTTGAATGAAGATAAATAGTCATTCTTATTCTAGGTCAGGTTTAGTCCTTGGTAACATTCTTATAAAAGATTATTCATAGAAGGTGAATTCGCATAGCATCAACAAAGACCAGCTAAAATCTCAAAAAAAATATTTTGTGAATTCCTACCCATTAGACCCCAAACAGATATGTTGGTCATATAAACCACAGTGTTTTACTTTACTTTTGGCTTTGACTTTTTAAAAATAAGCAATTAATTCACTAAGTTTCATGATAAACTGTCTAATATGTAAGAATGTGATTTCTTTTTTTTCTTTTTTAAAGTTTTATTGAGGTGTAATTGTCATACAATATATCGCATATATGTAAAATATATAATTCCATCAGTTTTACACACCCATGAAGCCATCACCATGATCAAAATAATGAACAAACCCATCATCTGTAAAGTTTCCTCATGCCTCCTTCCATCCCCATCACCAGGCTATCACTGATCTGCTTTCTGTTACTATGCTTTGCTTTATTCAACATTTTAGATAAAAAGATTCTTGCTCATTTTTGTCTAGTTTTCTTCAATCACCATAATTATCTATATTTATATATGTATCAATTCATTCCAACTTATTTATCCATTCACTGTTGAAAGCTTCAATGAACATTCATAAATGTTTGTGCAGACATATGCTTTCATTTTTCTAGGATAAGACTAGCAGTTGAATGAGTGGAATATGTGGTAGGTGTGTGGTCAATTTTTAAAGGAATTTCCACCTGTTTTCCAAAATGATTGTACCACTTTACATTCCCACAAGCATTATATGAGATTTCTAGTCAGTCCACATTGTCACTACTACTTGGTATGATCAGTGTTTTGCATTTTGTCATTCTAGTGGGTTTATTTTTTTTTTTTTTTGTGATTTCTATGTGCTTTTCTCTAATAATTGTGAGCATCTTTTGATGTGCTTATTTGCCATTTTTGTGCAGTTTGATATCTTTGTCAAATCCAAGTATTTTTCTTTCTTTTTTCTTAAAGATATATTTTACTGGGGCTGGTGCTGTCACGCAGCAGGTCAACGCCCCGGCCTGAAACGCTGGCATCCCATCTGGGCACCGGTTCCAGTCCTGGCCGTTCCGCCTCCAATCCAGCTCTCTGCCATGGCCCGGGAAAGCAGAAGATGGTCCAAGTCCTTGGGCACCCGCACCCATGCGAGAGACCCAAAAGAAGCTCCTGGCTCCTGGCTTTGGATCGGTGCAGCTCCGGCCGTTGTAGCCAACCGGGGAGTGAACCAGCGGATGGAAGACTTTTCTCTCTCTCTGTCTCTCTCTGTCTCTGTCTGTCTGTCTGTCTCTCTCTCTCTCTCTGCCTCTCCTCTCTCTGTGTAACTCCAACCCTCAAACGAACAAATACATCTTTAAAAAAGGATTTATTTTATTCATTTGAGAGACAGAGTCACAGAGAGAGGTAGAGACAGAGAGGTCCTCCATCCGATGGTTTACTCCTCAGATGGCCGCAACGGCCGGAGCTGGTTCAAGTCCTGGCTGCTCCTCTTTTGATCTGGCTCTCTGCTATGGCCTGGGATAGCAGTAGAGAATGGCCCAAGTCCTTGGGCCCCTGCACCTGTGTGGGGGGCCCGGAGGAGGCTCCTGGCTCCTGATTCCTGGCTTTGGGTAATCCCAGAATGTGATTTCTTGTTATCAGTAAGAATCTTTATTAAGATAATGAAAGAAAAAAAATGTATTATGGTTAATGCACTCTGAATATGTATAAGTGAGATGATCAATTCAACTGACAAAATGCAATTTTGAGGCAGCTATATTAAATAAATATATGATCACACATGTGTGTCAATACACCAGTATACATGCACATAAACATATATAGATATATGTGCATATCAATACATGCAGTGTATATGCATTTATGTGAGTGCATATGCTATGTCAATTCTGTTACCCTGGGAAGCCTATGCTAAGGTGGAATTAATAGTGTAACAAATTCTTTGGGGTACATATCTGTAAAGGAAAAAGGGTAGAAAGAGGAAGAGTGGGCAAGGGAGAACCTCCAAAATGTACTACTGCTCTGACATATGTGGAAGAGGAGTGGAGAGGATAGAACAGATGGGGTAAGAAGAGCCTCAGACTAGATAGTGTAGCTGTGAGAATTTCTGAGCCAGGTGATGGGAAGTTCCAGAATAAAGAAGGCCCATTAGAAGAGTATTTTTGTGAGACTTTTGGCGAGTCATAGGCGGTGTACAGCCTGGGGAGTCTGAGGCTTCCCTCCCAATCCAGTGGCAGGTCCTACAGGAAGCTCTCCTTTAACTACTCTTCTTTCTCTTGCAGCTGATCTTCTCTTGAAATGCTTGAAATGAAATTTGAATGTTGCAAGCTCAAGGCTTGTTCTCTCTCTCTCTCTCTCTGTCTCTCTCTGTCTCTGTCTCTCTCTTACACACACACACAAATATAATTTAGACTAGTCATTCCTTGGTTATTCTGAACCTAAGATTCATTATTTATGACTTAATTTTTTTATTCTTATCACAGGACTCTGAAATGATTAAATGATTTTTTGAACAGTGATACAATTTTGAAGGGAGGAACTACAGAAAAGTAAAATTACTTCACCTTCTTTAACAATGTGTATAGAATAGGTGCTATTTTATTTAGTAAAATGTCTTTTTCCAAATTGACTAATAATCCCTATATTTCTTTTGGCAAATAGTTGAATTATTCTTGGACTCCTATTCTGTACTATTGCATGCTGTTTGTAGTTCACTGGCCATCAGAAACACAAATGCATGCTATTGGGTGCCTGTTGTCAAAGTGACTTAGACCAGTGTTATAGATTTCAAAAATCTAAGTAATTTACCTGTGATTTGAAGTCTCCTTCCAACTTTGTAGCTCTAAAGAGGAAGAGCGGAGAGCATATCCTGCCAACAGATTTGGCTAGTGTAAGAGCTGGAATATGCAAATCCCTTGTGTGGTAGCTCTATATGAGGGTAGAAGTAAGTAGGACAAAAATAGCCTTTGTAATAGACTGACTATTGGTGTCCCCCTTGAAATTTCTATGTGGAATCCTTTATACCAAATCTTATGGGATTTGGAGTTGAAGCCTAGGAAGGTAAATAGGCTTAGATGAGGTCTTAAAGGTGGGGAACTATAATGAAATTAGTGTCATATAATGACAGAGACAGAGATCAGAACTCACAATTCTTGAAGTTAGCCAGGAAGAGGAATCTTCATCAGAAACCCATCTGTGAATATCAAGAACTGTGTGAAATATCCATCGTTTAAACCCCACTCTGTGATATTATGGCCGGCTCAATTCCTGAGTCTTCCTGAGGAAGAGAAAGATGAATCAACCATTGCTGTGTATGTGTGTTTTATAGCATCCCCCACCAAATGGAGATGCAGAAGCTTCCTTAGTCTGCTACACTACTAGTGGGAAGAAGCGTAGAGCAGATGGAATACAATCCCAACTCCCTGTTGACCAGTCTACAGTATTGGAAGAGGGATAAAAATGCAGCAAATGGCTACAGTCCTGAAATTCAATCAAGTCAGGGGATTTAGGGATTGATGGGAGAATTTGGGGATTGCAAGGGATTTAGGGATTGCAACAATGATTCCAGGGCACTGTACATTTGAGAGTCTCCATCCTGCTCACCCAGTCCACTAGTAAACAGGACCATGGGGTGATGAAATTATATGGAAGATATGTTTTTTGCTTGTCCAGTTACTTCACATACAGTCCATTGTTCTTTCTTCTGGACCCTGAATGTTGTCACACTTTTAAAAACTCAAAGTTCCCAGAATTTGTATCACTGAGATTCTTTCTTCCACCAATGTGAGCTGTACAGAATTTCTCCTTAAATATTATTGGAAGTCCCTGACATGAAAGATGACAATCAGTTGGCAGATAGTGTTAAAGAAAAAAAGGAATCTCTTGGCATATAGTCATTTCATTTTATAGACTTTATGAAATGTCAATGTGCTTCTCATATATATATTTTTATAATATATATTATATATATAGATATATTATATTATATATATTTATAATATATATTATATATATATTTTCAAAAGGCATAGAGACGGAAACAGACACACAGAGATCTGTCTGTTGGTTTACTCCCCAGCTGTCCTCAACACCTAGAATTGGGCCAGGCCAAACAAAGCCAGGTGCATGGAAATCAATCTGGGTCTTTGATATGGGTGGCAGTGACCTATGTATGTAAGTCATCACCTACTGCCTCCAAGAGTGTGTCTTAGCAGGTAGCTGAGATTGTAAGCAGAACCAGTTCTTAAGCCCAGGCATTCTGATATGAGATGGAGTCCTTCCAAGTGGCATTTAACTGCTATGTTGAACACTCACCACCTCATATATTTAAATATAAATATTTTCTCAGAAAAAAAAAACTGAAAGATGGTTACATTTGGAGTTATAAAACCATCTTTTTGCTTTTGAATAGCAAAATAAAAATGTAAATAGGAAATGACGGTCCATTAAATTCTTGAAAGATAGATAGATAGATCTCACAATTGTTAAAATTTATGCTTCCTTATGTAAATCAATATATTGATTGATATGATTTCACCTGAAGGGAAAAGGGGATTTATAAAATTTCATACAATAGTGCTTCAAGAGCTTCAGAAAAAAATTGTTAAAATTCCTAGCCTTATATCATGGAAGTAAGAAACTTGAATCATTCAGATAAAGTTCAGATAAGCATCTGAATGTCAAGTGCTTATTCCAACTGAACCTGTTGCAGTTCACGGATCTCTCATGCATATGTGATGCAACTTGATGTGTGCCCTGGGTGAAATTTTTTGAACACTGAATAATGTCTTTGTGCTTTGGTCTTCAGTGCTGATGAGTTCTTTCTACATCAACTTGTTCATACAAGGGATTCCTTGTATGAAAGGCTGGAAACACTATGGGGAAAAATACAGAATTATGCAGTTAAAAAATAAAACAGAGCTTTTCATTAACACACCCTGTCTATATATAAACCCATATATAGTCCCAAGGAATGGATAATATATTTAACTAGTGAGTTAGTTCATTTTAATTAAAGTGAATGTAGCCTTTTGATCTACGGAATAAACAATCTAACAATAGGAAAAATGCAATCTGTCGAGACATATTTGAGTTATTTTGCAGTAATTGGCTTGGCAGCAACTTCAGTCACAGATTTCTGTTTCACAGATTGCCCCCAAATGAATAAAGGTTTGCTTTGAAATGTAATTAATATTACGTTCAGCTGCAAGACATTCTCAGGTTGTCAAAGGAATTTGAAGGAGGGAGCTACAATAAAACGAACAAAATGAAACTGAAGCTGAAAAGTAAATTAAGTCAAATTAATGTACACAAAGTAAACTTGACCAATACAAAATGTCCATGATAAGAACTAGGTTTTATCTTGAGTTCAATCTCCTACAGACATTAAAATTATGCATGTGGGTAAATTATTCATAAGGTTATGTTTATTGGATATGATTGTCTCATTTTATCATTAAACATGAATGAATGTGGGAAATGTAAATGCTCTTCTATTCTTTAATGACAGGGTAGATCTGAAACAGGCCTACACCCATCAAGTCAAGACCCCTGAATTCAACACCCATTGGCCAGAATGATTTCCATGAGTAGTAAATATCAATCACCAGATTTTTCTAGCGATTTACATAAATTTCACTAATACTGAGCAAGGGCATAAATACTAATTTTCTATATTTCAATGCTGATGTGTTTGTTACAATATGTTTCCATCTTTAAGTAAGTCCTGATTTTCTATTTTAATAGGGCGCATAGGCCTAAAGGAAACATCCAGAACAAATGGAGCATACATATACATGTAGTCATCTTCAAACTATTTAAAACATCCAGCCACATGATATTCCAACAATTAAAGTAAAATGATATCAATTGGACCCACTAGCATAATCTTGAATTATACTATTTACTCCCCTCTTCTATTTGAGGATTTGTAAGTTTACTTGTACTTATTAGCTTTAAAAAATAGGTGAATATGATTGTTGAAATAATATTAGCAAAAATGCTGTAATATATAAATAAGAACAGTTGGTTTATTGAAGAATAAACTTAACAGTTTTTAAAATTTTTGCATCTGGTCTACTGGCATTAGAGATCATTTTTGTAAGCCTTACAATATTTGTTAAAAATGTACAATTGCTTCAAAAACTGGCAGAAAGTTGATGTGTTCACCAGTGAGATTTTGTATTGGAAAATTATTCCATGCACAAATATGTAGATTGTTTATTATTCACAATTAACCATGCAATTGGGTGATATTTATTGTTGTTATTATGTGAACTTCAATAAACTTTAACCTGTGATAATCAACACAAAGAAGTTTAGGAAGGATGTTTTGAAAAGAAAGAAAAGGGAGAAGACTGGAAATGTAGCTTACTGTATATTCTAAATCTGGCTGGAAGACCAGCTTTTGAGCAAGCTGTTATTTTCCACATGGGAGTAGCATTGCTACAGTAAAATGCCAGATTTCATCCATCATAATGTCATGGCTCATATTAAAATGTCTTCAGGGACCAAAGGGAGGGATGGGCAAAAGACATCAAATCAATTTTCAGGCAATTGCTATGGTTTTCAGAAACTAAGCCCTATGTGATAGTGTTATGGCTGCACAAAGGGAGGTTATAAATAAGGTCCATACATCAAGGAGGAAGTAATTTAGAAAAAGAAAGCTGATTTGACTTTTGTGTGAGTCTGAACATATGGTTAGGGCCCAGCTGGGTTACCATTCTGTACATTTGTACAAGAGAAAAGAACCAAATCAATACTCTGGAGAAATGAACCCAAAGCCAAACTCTCCAACCTCACAGCTCCAAAACTACTTTATTCCCCTTGATCAGTTGAGAAGAACTCAGAATTATTTTGCATGTGTTTAAGTTAGCATTTAATCGCAGGAAATCTAGTCAAGCATCATTATTTTGTAATCGTGTTGGCCTAGAACTAACCTATGGAAGAGTTTTCCGCACTGAATGTGGAACAGGAATTGGCCCAGTTAAAAGACTTGCAAGGCAAATAGTTTCTTTTCCTTGACTGAGTGGTTTGGTTAAATTTATAAAAGGTAAAGTGCCACCCCCTGTATATGTCAGTGTTGCTTCCACTCTGTTAACAGTCTATCTTCCAAGAACTGAATCATCACTAAACATGTAAAAACTAAAAAGAGATGATTGGAGAAAAATCTAATGGAATTTCTGTACATTACTACAACTGGAAAAAAGAAGTTAATGGGACATGATCATCTTCAGCAGAATAAAAGTTAAAATCTAAGTAGTTGTGATATTCCTCTTTTATTTATTTGAAAGCCAGAGTTAGAAAGAGAGAGAGAGAGAGAGACAGAGAGAGAGAGAGAGAGAATGAATCTTCCTGCTTCTGGTTCAGCCTCCAAATGTCCACAAAGGCCAGAGCTGGGCCGGTCCAAAGCCTAGAGCCAGCAGCTTTCTCTGGGCTTCCCACGTGGGTACTTGGGCGACTCCACTGCTTTGAAAGCAGGTGCAACAGGTGGCAGCTTTACCCAGTATGCCACAGTGCAGGCCCATTTTTCTCTTCTATAAAGAGAAGCTCTATCTTCCTTATAAACTGTAAAATCACAATAAAAGAATACATGCCACAAAAATATTTCTGACAATACAAGTCTTAGGTAATTTTTCTCATGTAATTAGGAGAAATATAGCTTTTAAAGTGCTGATTTTCAAGTCTCTATTCCTTAAATCATCATGTGTTGGACAAAGCTGTGCTTCAGCCTCCTGGTCATCCAAATGAGTCAGTTCACATACCTACCATATCTGAAGGGGGATGCTTTGGTGATGCACAACACCACATGTAGCTGTGCAGGATACAGTAATTACATATGTGCTTTTTAGAAACTGTACCAGGTGCTGGGGTGATTAATAAGGAACCTAATTTGGCAGAATAACAAAATTACAAAGATTTTAAAAATGAACTACATCAAAATTTTATGATAAGCATCTTAGCTGGATATTAAACTGTACCAGAAAGAAAAGGAAAGATTTTTATAAATTTGACTTTTTGGTTATGGTTTGTTCAGATCCAGAATTGGGAGTCATCGGGGCAGGCATTCAGCCTAGTGGTTTGGACACCTGTGCCCCACACCTCACACCAGATGCCAGCTTCCTGCCACTGGAGATCCCGGAAGGCAGACCAGTGATGGCTCAAGTAATTGGGTTCCTGATATGTGTATAGAAGGCCTGGATTGAGTTCTCAGCTCTCAACTTGGGCCACAGACCACATGTGGCCATTGCAGGTATTTGGGGAGTAAAACAGTGAATGGGAGATTTTTCTCTCTCAAAATAAATTAATTAATTAAAATGTTTTAAAAATCTCTCCTTAAAAAGAATTAGGAATAACAGACACAGATAAAAAAAAAAAAATTACAAAAGTCCAAATGGTTTTTGAGCCAATCTAGATGTGTAGATTAATTGAGTTTATATACCAGGTTCTGTTATTTACCAAAAAATGAATGTTTGATGCAACATAAAAATTAATTTTACTATATTTAATTATGTAGTGAAGTGTGATTTGATTTTCAGTTTTAGTAAATTGATATAATTTACTTTTAGGCTTGTGCTCAGAAAAGATTCATTCATAATGCATTTACTATAAGTGTTTTTATTAGTACTACAATACACTGAGTTATAACTATGCTTAAGCCTAGTTACTGATATATGAACAGAGGCATGGTGAAGAATGGAGCTATTTCATAAGAAACTCTCAGTAAAATCCTCTAATCACACCAGAAGTCAGTCAATCATGGACATGACTATTGATCGATAATTTATCAGAATACCCAATCCAAGTTTACTGTCAGCAGTGGAAGACATGTAGATTTTATATAGTACTTTCTGTGTTAATTTTAAAATAGTGACATACGCATCAAGCCCATAACCATGGCAGGCTAGTGTTTTGAAAGTGGTTTTCAAAAGTGATGAAACCTCATGTAGATTGAAAACCTTATTCCTACTTTATGTTATAGCATTATTTTGGTTTTTAAAATTAGGATACAACATAAATATATATATTTATATTAAGATATATATTTTCAGAGCATATGATTCATTCATTTGGCAAACAGTCCCTGTTTCCTGTGTGAGATATTATAATAATTTCTAAGACAATCAATAAGAATGATTTTTATTACTATAAAAATTTATTACTATAGTTTAAATACATTGACTAAAACAACTATTTAACATGCAAAACTCAGTTAAAGCTAAAAAAACTACAAGTTTGTGACTTAAGTATTGTCCTCTCTTCTTTATAAATGGATAAATATGCTATTGGGAACTTAAAGGATGCCACTCAATGTTACACAGTAGTAAGTTGTGGGGAGGGGCATGAACTGTGGAGTAGCCAGTAAAGCTGCTCCCAGCAGTGCCGGCATCCCACATGGCCACCAGCTCAAGTCTTGGCTGCTCCACTTCCTATCCAGTTCTCTGCTATGACCTGGGAAAGCAATAGAAGATGGTGCAGGTCCTTGGGTCCCTGAGCCAACATGGGAAGACCCAGAGGAAGCTCCTGGTTCCTGGCTACGGATTGGCACAGCTGGGGCTGTTGCGGCCAATTGGCGAGTGAACCAGCAGATGGATGACCTCTCTCTCTCTATTTGCCTCTCCTCTTTGTGTAACTCTGACTTTCAAATAAATAAATAAATCTTTAAAAAAAAAGGTAGTAAGTGGAAAACTGAATCTAGGTTTTCTTTCTTTTTTGACCAAAAGATCTGGCTTGCCCAGTTCTCAAACAGCCATGTATAATGAGATAAAAAAAGAATATATAATACAAATTGTAGCATCTTGGAAGACACAGAAGAGAAAAATCACACTGAACATGGGTCATGAACTTTCAAGAAAGTTTCTTTTCTACTGCCAATGACAAATCTTTGAGAAAACCTCACAATCCTTTTTTCTACATTTTTTTTTCTGATACAGGGAAATCTTTCTTCCATCATCATTGAAAATATCACTTAGAGGTTGATTCAAATCTTTTAAAAGCTTCCCTGTAGGGCAAATGTAATTCCTGACATAAAAATTATCCTCCTGCTGTAGTCTCATTTCAAACTCAAAACTCTGCACTATCTTCACTCTCATCAAAGAACATGGAAAAGACACCCACTTGGGAATTTAAAGTTGACACCTCCAAATGACGCCAGGATAAGGTTTGCAGCTTGTGAATTGTTTTATTAAGCATATGTTCCATTGATGAGAAAAATGGCCTTTAGAATCCAAATCACTGAGTTGTTAATTAAAACCAAAAAGAAACTATGACAACTGCCAAAATCAGGGACTGATTCTTTGATATATTGGACTATCTGATATATATGGACTATTCTTTGATATATTAAATTAACGATAGGTGGGTGAGTTATATATTTTAATGATTTAGGATGACAGAAATTAGCTAAATGGTTACAAAGGCAGAGAACTGGAGTTACAATTTTTTTTTAAATTTTGGCTTCATTGTTTACTAGCAATGTGATCTTAACAAACTGCTTAGCCATTGTACACCTCAAATTCCTGAATTTGTTATTGTCAGAGTTAAATGACATAATACACATTAACCCAATATGTATATAACCCTGAAAATGGGAGAAGAAAATATTTAGTTAGGAAGTAACAAATTAATTTAAAAGTTTTAATATCTAGGCTTACCCAGATGTACATACTTAAAATGGGTGCTCAGGAGGCTAGGAATCAAGAAATATTCTATGGGAGACAGAGGAGTGAAGAAGATGGATTCAAGTTGCCAGGTGGGGTTACAGGAAATTGAAAACCAAATAATATTCCCTCTGAAAATGCTGTTTTTATTTTATTTTTGTTTTGTTTCTTCTGTACTTTTGTCTTTCCTGGGATTTCCTTTTCCTTTTACATTTTTGTTTTGTGTCTTATTTCCTCCTCTTCCTCTTCCTCCTTCCCCTTCTTATTCTCCGTGTGTGTGTGTGTGAGTGTCTGTTTCTCCATTCCTTCTTTATCTTCTTTTCCATTCTCTGTATTGCCTCTTCTTGACAATTCCTTCCCATCAATTTATTATATTCTTTGTTTGATCATCATTAGTTGGTTTTTTTTTTGTTTTTGTCACTTTTCTTATTTTCTTAGTCCTGTCTAAGCCCTGCTTTTTTTTTTTTTTTTTTTTGACAGGCAGAGTGGACAGAGAGAGAGAGACAGAGAGAAAGGTCTTCCTTTTCCATTGGTTCACCCTCCAATGGCTGGCGCACCGCACTGATCCGTAGGCAGGAGCCAGGTACTTATCCTGGTCTTCCATGGGGTGCAGGGCCCAAGCACTTGGGCCATCCTCCACTGCACTCCCTGGCCATAGCAGAGAGCTGGCCTGGAAGAGGAGCAACTGGGACAGAATCCGGCATCCTGACCGGGACTAGAACCTGGTGTGCCAGTGCTGCAAGGCGGAGGATTAGCCTAGTGAGCCATGGCGCCGGCCAAGCCCTGCTCTTCATCTTTGTTTTTCTTTAATAATTTTCTTCATCTACTTTTAAAAACTTTTCCATATATTCAAAATGCAATCAGCCATATAAAATACTCACCTTGTCTGGGGTAGGGCCATTCTTCTTTCTAAAAAAAAGTTTGAAGTATTAATTGTGTTTTGACATTTGCCTATCCCTTTATTTACTTGTATCACAAGATTTTCTTTCCCTCTCAGAAACTGTGGAACAAGAGAACAAAATGTGACAAATCATTAACCTTTACATTTGAGAAACTTACATCAAGCAATAAAAAAGGTAAGGGTTGAAACATATCTCCTTTGAGTTATCAAGCAGAAGCTCTGTGCTGGGGGAAGAAGAGTAATCACTAGAAAAGATACAAGAATATTGGAAGCTAGTGTAAGTAATAGAGGAGATTCTATTGTCTTTGGGGTATAGGAGTAGTCTGAGGAAGTTGCTAGACAACCCTTGAAACACACAGATTCAATAGTATAAGAGATTAGAGTTGCTTTCTATTTGGAAATTTAAGTGGCAACCTCTTTTATGATCTGTATACCTCAATATTATCGTAGCTGATGGTTGAGAATTAATCACTAATTTGATACAAAACACACACACACACACACACACACACACACAGGCCTTGAGGAACTTTATCTTACCAGAGCAGTAATGACAAGCTGCTAAAGATGTGTGTCCAAGAAAGATAAGGAAGAAAAGAGAAACAGAATTCACCAGAACGTCACAGGTCCAGATGTGTGGATGTCTGTAGCGTCTGAACAGAGGATGTCACAGAATAGGCTGTCCACACCGTGGGCATGGCAGAATTGTCCAATCTTGGAAACTGTGGCTAATGGTGCTAGACTGTAATGGAACAATCATGCGTCTCAGTGAAAGTTGGCATAGAACGTATCAAAGACAGTAAGGCACTCCTCATGAATGCTTTCTCACTGCATAAATCTGAGATTGGAATTAATGCCAAAGAGAAAAACAGACACAGAGATGAATTCTCACTGAATTTGCTGGAAGATGCCTGGGAGTGCCTTGATGTTTACACTGTTTATCCATTCCACATGGATTTTAGAATCAGAGACCTACTTTCAAATTCCCGTTCTACACCTCACTGTCTGTGATCTTGGATTAGTCACTTTTCTTTAAGCTCTACTTGCCCTCTTTGTAAATTAGGGACAACACATGTCAGATATGTGAAGCAGCAGTTAAGCTGCCATTTGGGTTGCCCCATCACATGTCAGAATGCCTGGCTCTGCTCCAGATTCCAGTTTCTAGCTAGATCACACTTTGTAGTTGAACCCCTGCCACCCATTGGAGACCTAGATTATGTTTGACAGCCCAAGTCCTGGCTATTGCAGACAATTGGTGAGATAATCAGTAAATGGGAGATCTCTCTCTCTCTCTCTCTCTCTCTGCCTTTCAAATACCATTAAATAATTCTAGATAAAAATAAATTAGGGACAAGAACATGTAGCTTTCATGATGTAATGGGGAAAAAGCACAGCAGTTTACAAATTTTAGGCACTCAATAAATGTCAATTCTCTTTAATATCATTGCTGTAAAATTGTATAATTTGCTGTTTTTCTGATTGACAAAATCAAATCATGATACTAATACATTTTGTAAATATTTACCAAATATTATAACAGCATTCATATGATTTCAGTTTCAGTGATTATGTAATCTTCCATAACTTTCTCTATTTCAGAAAGTAGAATACATTAAAAATTAATAATAATTCCATACCAAACATACCAGCATATATATTATTCTATGCTTAGGAAATATTTACATCACAAAAATCTATAGTGATAGGGCCAGTGTTGGCCCAGCAGGTAAAGCCTCTCTGCCTTGTGTCTCAGCTGCTTCACTTTCAATGCATCTCCCTGCTAATGGCCTGGGAAAAGCAGTTCAAGATGGCCTAAGTAATTGGGGCCTTGCCACCTGTGTGGAAGATCCGGATGAAGCTCCTGGCTCTGGCTTCGCCAAAGCTCAGCCCTGGCTGTTACAGATATTTGGGGAGTAAACCAACGAATGGAAGACCACTCCCCCATCTCTCTTTTACTGTAATTCTGACTTTCAAATAAATAAACACTTTTAAATATATGTTATATATATATATATAGTGACAGTTCAGATGCTGGCATCAAGGCAGAAAGTACAAAATCAACCTTTGGCCTAGAAATTTTAAAGAATATCATTTATATAAAACAATTTTTATTTTTCTACATTCTGATTTTATTACTTTAATGTTTAATCTTGAATTAAAATATTCTATAAAAGTAAACTCATCTGTATGAATCATAAATATTAAGCTGTGCTACACTGAGGAAGGCATGTTGTAGTATCAGAAAAAAAGGAGAAATTTCCTACTCTAACGTTGTCACATTTATTAATATAGAAACATTTCTATTTAATTTTTCAAAATAGGAGGAATTTATTTTCCTATATTTTATGTGCGTATGTATAATTTGATGCAATTTTTAATAAAAGTTTTACATTAAGTTGCTAATTTTTTTCTGTTAGAGACTTTTTAAATTCAATATGATTTAATTATTTGAAACTCATGAAATTGCCTTAAAGTAAAAAGCTATTTTATTCAGCTTTAAATGAAATTAGTGATTGAAATTATTCCATTGGAATGGCAAAGTATTTAAGTCTCTGTACTGAATATTTCACTCAAATTTTTCAACCCACATTGTAAAAATATCCTATTTTAAAAATCTTGTCTAACATAGTCTCCATTCATGTCTATGTGTCAGGATAGAAAAGATTTATTGTGAGGATTTGAATAAAGTTTTATCCACTATTAGCAAGATATTGGTTACACTGATAATAGGTATTTTGGGGAGGAAGTCGGTTTACCACCGAGAATGGAGCAGTTTTTTCAGCACACTGAAGGTCCCTTACAAGAACTCTGATCTGTTTTACAATTTAACATTCCTAAGCTACAGAGAACCTAACATTCTCTCTAGGAAACTTAGAATCTATTTTATAGAGAGAATTTATTGCTGAATTTTTCTAGGTATTGTATTATTATAGCAAATGGCAAATTAGAATTGGCTCAAAATGGTAGGGCTGCTGACCCTTCTTGACCTACTGGACATTGTCATAAAGACAGACATAGGCAGGTAGCAGCAAGTTTAAAGTATACAAATAGAGTTACAATGAAAAATCTTATTAGAGCTGGCATTTCATAATCAGCATCTCCTCTTCCTCCCTCAGAATCATACGAAGTTGTTTTGTTCTCTTTGGTCTGATGGCTGTCCTGTCTTCATTCCTGCCCAGAAGTATTTGCATGCCTCCCCTATCCTTGCCAGCAGTCAGCTCATTTTTGTTCTATGAGCTAAGATTATTTCAGTTAGTCTTTGATTGCACCGTTTGCTCCTCTCTGCAGGCTCCTTCCCATCTAATTTTCCATTTACTTCCCCTTCAAAGGCTCTTCACATTCACTATTTAAGCCTATACTTGGAGGCTCAGTTTTAAAGATTTATTTTCTACATCGTCTTATCATTATGGTATTTTAGCATGAAAGACAGAGCCTAGAACTGGGGCTTTTACCATAGAACTCTCAACAGCGTGTATGTGGATAGAAAATGAACAAATATTTTTAAATGTAGTTTGGCTTTTGATACTATTTAATTTTGAGTAGGTAGCTAGGGTCCTTCAACCCCTGAAATTAGAGAATTTTGTGTGGTTAGGATGGTTTCTTAACCCAGTGATTTTCTACCTTTCTAACTTTCCCATCCTACATGATTCCTCTATTTTCACCATCTAAATCTTTTACTCTCAACCTCATTGATCTATGGAAGACAACAAATTCAGCTGGGATGAATACTGATTTGAAGTTTGGTTCAAGAAATAAACTTCAGATGCAGTTTTTCATGAACATATTTTTAAAGTTTTATTTTTGCATGTCCATTTTATTTGAAAGGAGGAGAGAGAGAGGGAGGGACAGAGAGAGAAATGGAGAGAGAGAAAGATAAGGAGAGGGAGAGAGAGAGAGAAAGAGAGAGAGAGAGAGAGAGAGAGAGAGAGAGAGAGAGAGAGAGGCAAATGGACAGAGTTCTTCCACCTGCTGGAAATGCCTACAACTTCCAGGGCTGGTCCACACCAATAGGGATCCAAGTAGGTTAGTCATCATCTGCTAATTCCTAGGGTGTGCTTTAGCAGGAAACTGGATTGGAAGAAGAGCCAGGATTCAAACTAGGTACACCCATAAGGGATGCAGTTATCCCAGTTGGCATCCTAACCCCTTGCACCAAAGGCCCTCTCCTCAAGGGCACATTTTATGCCTCGCAGAATACTGTGTATTCTCATTAGAATATTAACTCCACTAGGCTAAGCATACTTATCTGATTTGTTCACCTCTCTATCCTCAGTGTCTGCAATCTTGCCTGCCACATAACAATTGTTCAGTAGAGGTTTGATAAATGAATGAATCATTTTTTCTTAAAAATCTTGCTAACTGGAACCAAATAAATGGCACACATCAATTTCACCTTATGATGTCACTTAAAATACCACTAAGTAGCTATCTTCACAATGTTCTCTTCTAAGGATAATAAAAACTACATCTAGTTAATTTCTGTTTATTATCTACTTATACCAAGTATAATTTACAATCATATTGAGAATGAGTTGAAAATTAGAATAAGTGAACATGCAGATGAAGTTAAGGGGAATTTTGTTAAGATACAACTTACAAATGTAAAGGTAAATTTCATAATGACACATAAAATATGCATACATAGAGTGGCTGTATACATCTAAGGAAAGTGAATAGTGTACGCACTCATTTCCCGCACTCTGCTTGAGATATACTGAGTGTGGAAAATAAACCTCATAGGAGAAACTATCTTTTCTTTACTATTTACAGAAGTTGTGCAGCTCAGTTTACTTTAGATCCCAAGTAAAACAACACAAAATTACATATACGCGTTTGCTCAGTGCAAAGTCAAAGGTGGCCAGTAGGCTTCAGTACAATTTTATTTTCAAGGCAAAGTTTTCGGAAGATATCCAAATGGACTTCGTAGGGAACGAGGAAGAGAGCTGTAAAGGAGAACAGAGGGAGAGTGCTGAGGGAATATTTTGTGTTTATTTTTTACCTTATACAGAGGGAGACCCAGAGTAGGGAGAACCGTGGATCAGAGAAGCCGTGCTGGTGGAATCTCTTCCCTATACCATAGGAGCTTGTTCCAGGAGTCACCTCATTTATGATACGGAGAGGACTGGAAGAGACCAGGATTTCCTGAGATGCCTGAATGTTACCAAGGGAGTTAATTCTCACATTGACTCTGGCTATACAAAAGTTTGACTCATAATTTCCCCTTCATTTCTAACTTGAAGGAGTTTGAAAGATTAAATCTTTCCAACGCAGGTCGCCACAGGAGCAGCAAAATCTGCTGGGGACCTTCAGGGAGTAGTTCACAATTCATTGCTATCCTATAATTTTGCCAGGATCCTCTGGAGGAGGCCACGAAGGATTTAACTCTTTCAAATTTAAAATTTTTAAAAACAGCTTATTAACTTTTCTGTCGATGGTATACCAGGATTTTTTTTGTACACAGTGTTCTGTGTCTTTAAGGTTAATGATTATGTGTTTATTTTTACCTTAAAGATGTGCATCTTTATTGAAAAAGCACTGCTAAAGAGGTTATTTTAGGTTGAAAAATATATTTGAGAAATGAAACTGGAAGTGAATCCTATTGTGAAGAAAAGTCTTCTTTTAATGTATTGTGAAGAAACCTCTCCTGTTCCTTCAGATTTGGATCAGGGAAACATTTGCCCACTGGTTCCCAAGTGCACAGCAAGGAGTTTCTTAAAAATAATTATTTCCAGACCCCACTCCAATCCAATTAAATTAGAATCTCTGGGTGTGGAGCCCATGGAAGAATATTTTTTACATATTCCTCTGTGGTTCTCACAGGCAGAGCCTGGATTGAGAACAATTGATCAGGACTTTTTCTAATCCATAGCTTTCAAAGGAATAGTATCCCAGAAGTTTGTTTGTTGAGCAGTTGTTTGCGTGTGGGAATACATTTTCTCAAAGAACAATGTTATTCATGGTGGTTAATTCCCCAGGCCTTTCCATAAAAGCTTAATTAAGCCCAATGTATCTGAAGCTTAGTACTCTGCTAATGGAATTATAGAACTTAATCACCATGTTTAACAATGTCCCTGCAAAAATGGCTCAGAATTCTAATGGGGAGGGTGAGGAGCAGAAAACACCACTGCCTGCAGCTCAGCCAAGGGTTCTTGCTCCCCCATCTATCCTCACATCCTCACCTTATCCCCAGCCCCCCCACCTTTCTCTCTCTCTTTCTCTCTCTCTCTCTCTTTCTCTCTCTCTCTCTCTCTCACACACACACACACACACAAAATACCTGTCTTGCAGTCACTGGGGATGAGTGGTGTTTGAGGATCCTGAGTGGTTTGCCTCTCAGGCGCTGGATTTTACTCCACCAGATAGAAATCAACCTGCAACTTTTCTTCTGCTACCACAACTATTGCTGTTGCTGGACAGTTTCTTCCTCCTCTGGATAGAGATAGGGGTTTTAATTTTCTTGCTGTAAATGTGCATGTTACAGGGTGTGTGTGTGTGTGTGTGTGTGTTGCTTGTTTTCTCCTTGTCTCATCTTTACGGCTCATTTTTCTAAGTGATAGAGTGGTTTCATCCTAGCAATGCGGAACACACAATGGATAAAAAGGATTGTTTTCCTATACTCAGTCCTCACCATTAAATGTTCTCATTTTTACCCTTTGAGCACAAAGCCTATATCATTTGTCTTCCAAAATATGAACCCTGGGATCCTGGTTTGGGCTTAGACCAAAATGGTTGTGACCATTTTGGGATTGAACTAATGAATGGAAGTCTGTCTCTCTCTCTCTCTCTCTCTCTCTCTCTCTCTCTCTCTCCCTTTCTCTCTCAAATAGATAAATTAAAACTTTAAAAAATACACAAACACAGAAGTAAATCACAACAACCCTGAGTGAAAAAGAATGTTGATCTCCTTAAATGTGGGACTAGAGCCACACAAACACTGAGATAGGAATCATTTGCACTTTATTACAGTCAATGAATGCTAGCAAGGGCTTTCAAACGAAGAGTAGGAAGAAGGTTAAGTGGGGCATGTTGCTATTAACAAGGATATCTTTACACTGAGGTTAAAGACAAGGAATATATTAGATAATTATATCTCATTTTAATCCATTTTCCCTTTGTTACTCAAATTTCCACACTGGTTTTGCAGCTCTGGTTTGGGGTAACATTCATTTAATAATGAAATGAGGAAGGGTGGGTATATAAGTAGGGAGGGGAGAGGGGAGGATGGAAAGAAGATCCCACCTAAGAGTATTCTAAGTAGAAAAGGAGAACATGTCTAGAGGGGTAATAAGAGATGGGAAAGGGGTTATTGTCATCACTGAGACTGAGACTGTTGTCACTGAGACATATGGTAGCTATTTTAAGGAAGGGGAACTCTTTTATACAGGATAAAAATGGGTTGGACAAACCAAGATGAGAACTCTTCATACAATTCAAATGCTTATAAGTGAATGCATAAAGTAGGGTCCTGGAGACTTGAGAATCTTTTCTAACACTGTTGTTTCTGTTTCTTATTATCCAGATGTCTTTCCATATCCCCTCTTTCCAATAGTCTACATATGGTTGGCATCTAGCTAGTCAAACCAAGATGGTAGTATCTGGTGCCCCCAATCTGACTGGCAGAGAGTCCATCTCTACTTATGTGGACATCTGTTGGAGGACATTTCTTTTCCTCCCAACATAGCAAAGATGGGGAAGAGGAGCTAGGGAAATCAGTATGTGAAATGTCAACCTCATGGCACATTGATTTTTTGGATTTATTTATTTGTAACTCTGAGAATCTCACTTAGATGACTCTTGGCACAATTACTCATTCAACCGTATGTACTGGGATTTTGAATCCTTTCCATTTTTGAGCAGCCTGACAGTATGTCCAATATGATTGATCTTGTCATTATTTTCTTTCAGTTGGAATTTACAATTTAATGATCAATTGTGTCCCCAAGGAACATCTGAAATTGAATTAATTTGTACCCTATCTCTCCCTTTCTCTCTCTCTTTTGCCCAGTTTTCTCATAATTTTCATTATTTCTAAGATATCTGACTATCAAATTAATTTTCTGGCTCACATAAAAATTATTTATTAATATTGGAAATGACCAAGTACTACTATTAATATAGTTAGAAATAGGCCGGCGCCGCGGCTCACTAGGCTAATCCTCTGCCTAGCGGCGCCGGCACACCGGGTTCTAGTCCCGGTTGGGGCGCCGGATTCTGTCCCGGTTGCCCCTCTTCCAGGCCAGCTCTCTGCTGTGGCCAGGGAGTGCAGTGGAGGATGGCCCAGGTGCTTGGGCCCTGCACCCCATGGGAGACCAGGAAAAGCACCTGGCTCCTGCCATCGGATCAGCGCGGTGTGCCGGCTGCAGCGCGCCGACCGCGGCGGCCATTGGAGGGTGAACCAACGGCAAAGGAAGACCTTTCTCTCTGTCTCTCTCTCTCACTGTCCACTCTGCCTGTCAAAAAAAAATATATATATATATAGTTAGAAATAGTATTATTAAAAACCAAAAAGAATTTTCATATTATAATATAAATTTTATTATATTTATAATAAATGTATGTCAAATTAATGCAAATACACAAATTGATTTAATGCATAAAAATAATTTCAGAAATATTCAATTATTTTTAAAAGTAGGTATTAAGTACATAACTATTTGATAGACATTTTCAGCTTCAGAGATATTTTATTTGCCCTTATGATTGATTGGAAATCAAAACTTGGTGCCCCAAAATGTGGCACCATGGCATTTGACAGAAAAAGGAAGTTACTTTCACCTACCCCTGCCCTTCTTCCCTGAAACAGATCATAAAACCTGGCAAGAATTTTCAATTTTCTCCTGCAACAGATAGTAAGACCCTCATGTAAGTGGTACCCTTCCTACACAAGAGAGAAATCAAAGACACAGAGATGCCAAGAAGGATGTGCGTAGGCAGTCCTTGCTGTTTCTCCCAGTTTCTTTTCTTTCTTAAAAAGACTGCTTTGTTTGTTTGAAATGCAGAACAACAAGACAGAGGAAGAGAGAGGGAAGGAGAAAGCTTTTACCTGCTGATTCACTCCCCAAATGTGTGCCAAAGCTGGCACACAATATCCCATCCAGGCCTCCCATGTGGGTTGCAGGGACCCAAGGACTTGGGCTGTCATCTGCTGCCTTCCCTGGTGCATTAGCAGAAAACTGGATCAGAGGCATAGTAGCCGTGTCTCAAACCAGCCCTCTGATATTAGATGCCAGCATTGTAAGTGGTAAGTTAATCCACAGTGCCACAATTCTGGCTTCTGCACCAGTTTCATACCATTAGATATGCTTTTGACCTCTCATCATATTTCTGTGCTAGTTGCAGAGATCAAAGGATGGCAGAACGTGGTCTCTGCAACTAGCACAGTTCCCAGCATATATGGCAGGGATAATAAATATGGAACAAGTAAAACAAAGATGAATTTACTTATCATTGTTGATGATAGCATCAATAGAGAAAATACTGGTTGTGGTAGAATTTGAAATCTCAATATGGAACATGGAATATTAGCAGCTTTATCTTTTTCTTTCTCTTGGTACACAGCAAAAATGTAATGAAACATTTCTGCCTTAGTTCTTGGCAAGGCCTGAAGATCACATTCTTCATGCAATCATTTTGTTGCTAATTATATATACTGCTTTGGATATAATCATAAGTAACCATGGTGGACAGAGAAAAAAAACTGAACAAAGGTGTTTGTAGGAGGTAGAGGAATAAGAAGAGACTGGACACGGAATCTGAAGCCATAAAAACAAAAATATGTGGAATTACCTGGTAGGGCTAAAAACTGGGGCCTGCTGCCAGGGCAGCTGTTCCAGAAGAACCTGACAGCAGTGTCTGCAGTGTTGATTCTCAGCCTTCCAGCGGAAGAACTGAGCTACTTGTGTGGGTGTTTTTATTATTAAATTGCCACCATTTCAGACATGAATAAGCAGCTCTCTCTCTGCTGTTGGTGTTCCTTCTCTATTGGTAGCATTTTTCCCTCACATTCTCTTGATTTCTTTTAATGCTGTTTGACAACTACTTCCTAAATTTATGAAGAACCAAGTCAAATTTTTCTGAAGTAATTATGTTAATTTATTCTGATCTTTTCACTGCAAACCAGTGAAAATTTCATCATGAACTAGGACACCAGTTTATGTATGAGCCTAAAATTTCTTTGAAAAAATGGATAGTGGCATGTTTTAATCATCAAATGTCTAACAAATATTATTTCTCTTTATTTTCCTTTGAGTTCCACTCATTGTAGTCCTTAAATTGTTTAACTCAAGTTTAAAATGCATTCCTTGATGAAACACCAAAGCTTACCAAATTCTTCACCAAAAAGTTATTATTCATTTCTCCTCCAGCAGATTCAATCACTGCTTTCATTAGATATGGAAAACTCTGGCAAACAGGTCATTTTTATTTGTAAGAAGAGATATTATAGGAGTCTCTAAAGGAAATTTCTTTTCAGAATAAATCGTATCCATCTTCAACCTTAAGTTTGTGGGAGGGTTCACATATATCATGCCTGAGCATTGACAGCTCCTCCCAGACCACTCCATCCCAGAGTATCTGCAATTGTTAGGGAGTCTTGCAAGGAGAGGGGGTGAGATCCAGTTGGACTAGACCAGCTGCTATATATTTACATGTGTTGTGGTCTTGGACACATGACTCAGCATCTCTATCTGCACACATGAATTTGTACCTGGAATTTCAAATGATTGCCATAATACTTAAAAATCAATCAAATAAAATTAGCTATCACAATGACCACTTTGCTGTTTTTTATCTTTTCCTTGGACCATCTTCTTCTTTTTGTTTATTTGAGAAATTAGTTGAATCCTATGATACTTATAGTCACATAAAGCTGATTATATCAGGATCATTCTACAGACCTTCATTATACTTCTTCCATAACTTAGGGTCCAGAATGATAAACTGCTATGTTTGGTGGCCAAAAAGCAGAGCATGTACAGGGGGTCTTCAAAAAGTTCATGGAAAATAGATATCATGGAAAATGCATACATGAAAAAATTATGCATGCATTTCAACAGGTTTTTTGAATTATTTGTTTGGAAGGCAGAGTTATAATATAGAGAAGGAGAGACAGACAGAGAGATCTTCCATCTGCTGGCTCTCTCCCAAAATGGCTGAGATGGTCCAGGTCAAAGTCAGAAGGCTGGAACTCTGTCTTGGTATCCCAAATGGGTAAAGTGGTCTTAGAACCTGAATCGTTATTTACTGCTTCCCCAGATGCATTAATAGGGAACTGGATCACAAGTGGAATGGCTAGGACTCAAACTGGCACTCATATGGGATGCTGGCATTGCAAGCACAGGCTTTAATTGTTGTGCCACAAAACTAGCCCCTGGCCGGTGCCACAGCTCTCTAGGCTAATCCTCTGTCTGTGGCGCCGGCACCCGGGGTTCTAGTCCCGGCTGGGGCGCCGGTTCTGTCCCAGTTGCTCCTCTTCCAGTCCAGCTCTCTGCTGTGGCCCGGGAGGGCAGTGGAGGATGGCCCAAGTGCTTGGGCCCTGCACCTGCATGGGAGGCCAGAAGGAGGCACCTGGCTCCTGGCTTTGGATCGGCACAGCGTGCCGGCCATGGTGGCCATTTGGAGGGTGAACCAACGGAAAAAGGAAGACCTTTCTCTCTGTCTCTCCCTCTCTCTGTCTAACTCTGCCTATTAAAAAAAAAAAAAAAACTTGCCCCAAAGATTTCAATAATTTTTTGCACCAAAATAAAAGATATTAAAATATCTTTTAATTAAGCTTTCCATGAACGTTCTTGAAGTCCTTTCACACGGTAGTAAGGTGCTTATCAAGGAGAGCTGGGGAAGAACTGCTGAAAAGATGAAGAGTTCCTGAAACTCTCTCACATGAGAAGATGAATGGCACGAAATGACTTGGTCAGGAGTCAAATCAAGGGTTCAGATCCCATGAATCACAGCTGATAATTTAACCTATACTTTAACTTTTGAAACTCATGCAGCTTGGGAATCCAGTGATGGGGCCAGAGGGAATGGAGACAAAGCATTGCCTGGACCATGTGAGCCTTAGGAAAGGAGAGCTGTGTGCATATGCAGGGGAAGAACCACAGGTATGATGGAGTCTCCATGGCTTACCCTTCACTGTCACCAGCCAATGTGGCTGATTTATTGTTTATGCCTTCAAACTGGGGAAGGTTGTACATTAGGGAGGTCACTGTTACCAACCCATCAGGAGAAATAAGTCTAATATAGACAGAGGGAACAACATATTCCCAAGTTCTGTACAGTGAGTGAATGCGGGAATAGAAAAGAGGGCCAGTGAAACTGTAAGACATAGAAAGAAAGCACTGCAAAGAGAGGATGCTGAATGCAATAAGACAAGAATCAATGAGTTGTCTTTACCTAAGTGCAGCCAGAAGTCACTGAAGTGTGATAATCAAGAACGGGCTGAATTGATTAAATCTGCTCAAATGAGTTGGAAATGAGACCGAGTGGAAATGGCAAGGACCTTTACAAAGCTAAGAGTATAATTCAGGTGAGACGTAATGATTACAAAGGGCAGGGAAAGGACAAAGCTGGGCAGAGATGGACTGAATTGAGAGATTTTTATAATTGAAAAAGAGTGCATTTGGTGCTATATTTGTTATTGGAGGTAAATACAACTTTCAGAATTGCATCTTGCACAACAGTTCCATTCATGGATAGGACTCCCAGAAAGAGGACCAGATTATGGCCAGTTTAAAGTAGATGACTCAGTGTAGTACTGTATCTCATTTCAGATACACTGAGTTTGAAGTACTTTTCAGTTTGAAGTATTTATTTTTTAAAGATGTATTTACTTATTTATTTGAAAGTCAGAGTTACAGAGAGAGGTGGGGAGAGACAGAGGGGGAGAGACATGGCTCTTCCATCTGCTGGTTCACTCCCAAGATGGCCACAAGAACCAGGGCTGGACTAGGACAAAGTCAGGAGCTAGAAGCTTCTTTTGGGTCTCCTACATAGGCAGTGGGGTTCCAAGGACTTGGGCTGTCCTCAGTTGCTTTTCCAGATTATTAGCAGGGAACTGGATGAAAAGTGGAGCAGCCAGGACACAAACTGGTGCCCATATAGGAAGCTGGTATCACGGGAGGCAGATTTACCTGCTGTGCCGCAATGCTGGCCCCTAAAGTTTTTTTTTTTTTTTTTTTTTTTTTTTTTTTTTTTTTTTTTTTTTTTTTTTTTTTTTTTTGTGGCAGAGTGGGCAGTGAGAGAGAGAGACAGAGAGAAAGGTCTTCCTTTTGCCATTGGTTCACCCTCCAATGGCCGCCACGGCCAGCGCGCTGCAGCCAGCTCATTGCGCTGATCCGAAGCCAGGAGCCAGGTGCTTTTCCTGGTCTCCCATGCGGGTGCAGGGCCCAAGAACTTGGGCCATCCTCCACTGCACTCCCGGGCCATAGCAGAGAGCTGGCCTGGAAGAGGGACAATCGGGACAGAATCCAGCGCCCTGACCGGGACTAGAACCCGGTGTGCCGGCGCTGCAAGGCAGAGGATTAGCCTATTGAGCCACGGCGCCGGCCTCATAGTGTTTTATAATCTCTTTTTCTTTTGCACAAATAGACTTGTGAAGATATTTTCATGTTAATTATTTTTTAGCAGAGTTCTACCATAGCCTATTAAATGCATTTCATGTTGTTGGTCATTTAGTTTGATTCCAACTTTTTGCCACTATAAACAATCCTATAATGAGCACCCTTGAAGCTATATCTTTATGAATGTAATTATGTCCCTGGACCACATTTCTAATAGTGTAATTGCTGGGTTAAAAATTCTTCTATTTTTTTTTTATTTATAGTGTTACATAATCACTTGGAGTTCGTACCAAACCAGTCTGCAGCCAAGGTTGCATGGTTTCCTAATGTCTTTTCTCTGAGGAATGAAGGAAATCTGAGTTTTTTCATTGATTATCCCTATTGAGTTTGTCCATAAATGTCTTCAACACTGATTTGAACTACCATATATAAACATACTTCCAGGAAACAATAAATACTAACATTCAGGTAGCACCTACTGTAAGGCCACCATAAAACACACCAAACACCTGAGTTAAGGGAAAGTGTTTAGTGACAGGGGAATCAAACAGACTGAGAGGGGGGCGGGGTGAAGAGGAGCAAGAGGGTGAAAAGGGGCAGAGGAGTCAAGGGAGAGAAGTCAAGAGACAGAGAGACCACATGTGTGGGAAGAGGGACCTGTTGTATTCTTGTAGGGGGTGGGGAATTGGGAGCAGCAAATCCCGTTAGGGTAGGGGTGGGGCTGACACTTGCAGTTGGGCCATTTGATCACCTGACTTCTAACAATGGTGATGGGGGCTGGAGCCTAAGATGGTGTCCGGGGTATAGATCACACCACAGATAAGACCACACAATTTTACTAACACCTGCTATATGCCAGGGCATCTTTTAAGTAAATAGACATGATTTTAGATGATAGATGGATAGACAGGTATAGACAGTTACTTATGATAAGAATATCATTTCCTCTCATTATTTCTCTTGTCATGTTAAGCAGACATGTTAACAGTTATGCTATACGGACATCCTAAAGTCATAAGATAAATGTCCAAATAGCACCAGTTCATGGTAATGCTCAAATATCAAAGAAAAAATATGTAAAACTCTTTGCCTTGCCATGTGTTTCCAATACACTTTTCTTTCTAGTTTTCAAAATAAACCACTAGAAAGCAGATACTTTGCTTTCTACTAAGAAGAAAGACAAAAAAAAAAAAAAAAGGAGGAAATGAAGAAGGAGGTTGGAGAGGTAGTAAGAGGGAAGGAGGAAGGCTGAGGCACAGTGGGTAAAGTCCCTGCTTTCCAGCATCCCATATTGGAGTGCCAGTTTGAGACTCACCTGCCTCACTTCCAACTCAACTTCCTGCTAATGTACTTGGGAAGGCACAGGTAATGGTCCCTGCCAACCACATGGGAGACCACAGTGGAATTCCTGGCTCCTGCATTTAGCCTGGCCCATTTGAGAAGTGAACTGGCAGATGGAAGTGCTCTGTGTATGTGTGGCTGAGTGTGTCCCTCACTGTGCCTTTCTAATAAATAATTTGTTAAAGAAGCTCTAGAAAAAATGTATAATAATTAAAAAGCAAATTAAAAAACTGAAATGGGGCTGGCACCACGGCTCACTAGGCTAATCCTCCGCCTTGCGGCGCCGGCACACGGGGTTCTAGTCCCGGTCGGGGTGCTGGATTCTGTCCCGGTTGCCCCTCTTCCAGGCCAGCTCTCTGCTGTGGCCCGGGAGTGCAGTGGAGGATGGCCCAAGTACTTGGGCCCTGCACCCGCATGGGAGACCAGGATAAGTACCTGGCTCCTGGCATTGGATCAGTGCAGTGCACCAACCACAAGGGCGCTGGCCGTGGCGGCCATTGGAGGGTGAACCAATGGCAAAGGAAGACCTTTCTCTCTGTCTCTCTCTTTCACTCGCTGTCCACTTAGCCTGTCAAAAAAAAAAAAAAAAAAAAAAAAAAAAAAAAAAAAAAAACCTGAAATGGAGTAAGGGATTAGGCAACATGTTTTTCCCAACAAGGAGAATGTTTTAGAGTAAGAAAGATACTTCTGAATAATGTGTTGCTTTTCCTTGATGGAGACTAAAGTTGAGAAGCAAGCAGGTAACATTAAATTCTATATCTGCACCAACACCTTCTCCACATTAGTATTTATGATATTTAATGGGAGAGTCTTTTAGAGAATTAAGCAAATAAAGCATTTAGATGGGATGGAGATAGGTACTAACAGCTTTTTGCCAGTCACTTATGAAGTAGATATTTCTAATACACTGTGTCTAAAATGAAAGTTGAAGACATTGAATTGAAATACCACAATGATAAGTTAGATTTGAAATCCTTTACTGATAATTATAGCAAAAAGATTCTGAGGTGAGATGTATCTAGTTGATTAATATAAACAGCCATGCTTCAGGGTACACATCTCATTTTTGTTTTATCAAAACTGTCTCAGCCACACACTGATCTCTCTACTTTCTTCTCAGTTTTCAAAATCAGAAATAGAATCAGTGAACATCCTGAAAGTTGAGAAACTGAGTCGTTTTGTTTTTACCATCATCCTAGAACATGTGACTATATTTATCCTATGTTTCTCTATCGGTTATTTGTTTGATCCATTGTGCTTTCCACAGTTGTTTTCCTTTATTGGAATGAACATAACACTTAAAAACCATAGTAAATCTCAGAGGTCATAATTTAGGATTGTCTGTGAAATGAAAGCTTTTGGGGAGATATCCATATTTTCAAAGTTCCTTTCCATCTTGAAAACAGCATGATTCTTGTTTCTATCTTTTTGCACCTTTTTTCAAAGTAAAGCTTTCACACACTTATGATATACCTACATCCCAATCTGGAATTTCATCTTATTCAGGCCCCATTTAGAGGTATTAAGCTTGACTGATTTGTAATGAAATGGTATTCGAAGTATAACTCAAGCAATAACTGAATTTTATAATACGTAAATACTTATATCTGTGTGTATATTTCTCACACTAATACTAACTTTATGATGAAATGTGGGATTACTTCACTTGTCCCTATTGAACTGATCACTGTGTATAGTACTCCTCTAAGTGCTGGTAGAGTTATAAAGATATTTGACCTACGTTTTGCATTTCTTTCAAAGGATAAATTTGCTGAGGTTTAAATTGCCATTCTCAGTATCAAAAATACATTTCTTGTCTCTCCTCTGTATACTCATCTTGTGAACATTTGCTAACAGAGGGAGACTTCTTTACGTAGCAACTGGACTTGGTTTTCTTCCAAATAATATTCTGTGAAACTGAATTTAACTTCATAATTTTGAACACAGCAGAAATAAGATGAATCTTATATTCCCTGTTCTGAGAAAATTATATTTGTTAATCTTCTGTGCAACAAATTTAACTCAAAAGATTCAGACTTACTCAACAGATTTAACTTAAAGATACAGAAATCATAGTTCCAGCATCTGGGGATATATTCTTTCTGATTTTCCTGGTATGTTACTGACATTTTAAGTGACCTGAAGTAAGTAATACAAATGCATCATTTCACTTTACTAACGGAGAATTTCCTTTAGTAAATGATTATTACCACTTAGCCTCATGGAGATTTTTGAAAATTGTTCATTGCTGGAATCATTCTGCCTTAAGGGAGCTTTGAGATTATGTTTATTTTATAATAATTTTTTAAAAAAACAGAATTAGAGCCGGCGCTGTGGCTCACTAGGCTAATCCTCTGCCTTGCGGCACTGGCACACTGGGTTCTGGTCCCAGTTGGGGCGCCGGATTCTGTCCCAGTTGCCCCTCTTCCAGGCCAGCTCTCTGCTGTGGCCAGGGAGTGCAGTGGAGAATGACCCAAGTGCTTGGGCCCTGCACCCCATGGAAGACCAGGAGAAGTACCTGGCTCCTGCCATCGGATCAGTGCGGTGTGCCGGCCACAAGGGCACTGGCCGTGTCGGCCATTGGAGGGTGAACCAACGGCAAAGAAGACCTTTCTCTCTGTCTCTCTCTCTCTCTCACTGTCCAATCTGCCTGCCAAAAAAAAAAAAAGTAGAAATGTAAGCTATTTTATAATACTTTTTAAAAAGATTTATTTATTTTATTTAAAAAGCAGAGTTATAGAGTGATAGGGAGAGACAGAGAGAGATCTTCCATCTGCTGGCTTACTCTCCAAATGGCCTCAATAGGAGCTGGGAAGATCAAAAACCAGGAGGCAGGAGCTTCTTCCAGGTCTTCCACTTGGGTGCAGGGGCCCAAGTACTCTGACCACCCTCTGCTGCTTTCCCAGATGTATTAGCAGGGAGCTGAATTAGAAGTGGACCAGTAAGGAACTGAACCAGCATCCATATAGGATGCTTGCACTGTAGGTAGCTGTTTAATCCACCATGCCACAGTGCTGGTCCCTACAATATTGTTTTCTATAAACTGATTATTCCTTTGCTCTTCTCTCCAGCAACTTCCTATTGTAACTCCACAAACTGTTTTAGCAGTGTGGAAATGCTGTGGAAAATATAAAGTACTCTACAAGAAAATTTTTTTCTTAATTATTGAGTATGGTATAAGCTAATCATGATTTCTCTGAATAATATTAGGAGAGATCCTAAGATTCCATTAAAGGAAGCTTCTTATCATGATTTCTCCTTTGGAAAGATCATACCTTTGGAGAGGATGGGGTATCCCTCCTATAATAAGTACAAATAATTGATAGTCAATTTTGGTAAATCATAAGGGGCTCAGAAGATGATTCACCAACTATCTAAGCCAAAGTTCAATGACACTGGAATCTGTGTTCTTTTAATTAGAGTGAGATGCACAAATAAGTATTACATAAGAGGTTGCAGAAGGCATTTTACAGCCCAGTAACAATCCCCTTGTTTGCATGGGTAATTTGCAAGGATGGTCTAATTGTGTCATCTGTAAAAGAGTAGTACCTGTAGTATGAGCACTATGTAGTATACTCACCAAATCCTGCATCCTCCAAAAAACAAAAGCCTTCTTGTGACAAACTCAAATGACTCCTTTTTCTTTCACTCTCTTAATAACATATGAGGAGTGTTTGATTCTTTCATTCCCTTCTTTTCATGAAGAACCACTACTCTTTGCTCATTTAACAACACAGTCATGTGAT
Organism: Oryctolagus cuniculus; assembly: GCF_964237555.1. Lineage (NCBI taxonomy): Eukaryota > Metazoa > Chordata > Mammalia > Lagomorpha > Leporidae > Oryctolagus > Oryctolagus cuniculus. Next base: position 73,247,196 of record NC_091444.1, on the reverse strand, counting down.
TTTGCTCCTAACTTTTGAGTGCTCCATTCATGCTCCGTGAATTCCTTCTTCTGCAGTCTCATGGCCAAAAAAGATGCTGGTGTGCTACACCCCTCCAAATCCCTTTCTCCAGATTTAGATCTACCCTTCTGACGGCCCAGCCACTTTGATGTTCTACAGCCATCTCAAACTCCGTAAGTTCACAAATCTGGTCAAAACTCTTCTGTGTTTCATCAACCGTTAGTGTCTCTTGCATTTAGTTTCCATGCAAACTGTCTCCCTCATCACCTAACAACACAGATGTTCATCTTTGTGGCTTTAGTCCTTAGACTTGCTGCCTCAACCAATAGGAGACTGATCACTGTCAATTCCTCATCCTAAACTGGTTTCAAAAGCAGATCAAAGACAGAACTCTGGAGCTCTTAGGATCACATCCCGGTTTCTGCATTTTTGGAAGACATGAGTTTGAACCAACATCCTCTTTAAACTTGAGCTTCCTCATCTTCGAATTGCAAAATAGTACCCATATTAATGAAATGTCTAAAGTGTAAAAATTTGGCCAGACAGTACTCAAAAAGTATTGAGTCTGGGATATAGGAATAGCTCAATTCAAATGAGCTATCGTAGTCACCAGTTCCTAGTTTCCATGCTACCCCATCTCTGCTCTCCAGCCACAAGCATCTCATGCGCCATCACTGCAACAGCTTCCCCTTGATCTGCTGCCTCAAGTCTCCTCTAGAATTGAAGCTGTTTCCCCTGCAGTCAGGATGGCTTTCTAAATGGAAAGGATGCTTGTGCACTTCCCCACTTAGTTTGCTTCCTTAGTTTGCTTCCTCTTGGTTTTCAAGATTCCACCCAGCTCCTTATCCCAGAGCACCGTACCCTTTGGCAGGTGACTCGCCTACACTACGGCTTCATCTCACGCCACTTTCATTTTGTTCCCTTTGCTTCAACTGTACTGAAATTTCTGCTGCAAGAATTTGCTCTCTTCTATTTCTCCAAACTGTACAGTGCTCTTGTTTGTGTCAGGAACAGTCCCTTTATTTCCTTATTCAGCTAAGCAAAATGTATATGCCTCCTTCTTTCAGGTCCCCTTTCCAATTTTAATTAGGTCTCCCTGCTGCACCTTCTCACAGTTTCAGCATTTATTAGAGTACTTACTTTGTGGTCCTGGAATTTTTAAAGCACTCTCTCTCCTGAGACTGTCCCATTGAGTGCCTATCTCCTATGCCTAACCAATGTCTTACACAAAGCAGCATTATCTTATGTAGAATAAATGGCCTCCAGGGGCAACAAAACATGTTTGCAGCCTTGTTCCCTTCATAGGGTCTCCAGAATTTCCAAAGATGCGTCTCACAGATATCCTTAGGGACATACATGGACAGCCTCCCAGAAACGTAAATCCCTCGTGTCATTGCACTTTAAATATTTTTATTATACTTATCTTTGTTATTTTTGTCATTTTTTTTCTTTTTTGCAAATTAGGAAGGAACAGAAAAGAAGTGGAATGACTGAATCATTTGTCTACCTAGAAGGCAGGTATCTTGTCACTAGTTCACATTGTTAGCAAGGAGAATTAAAAAAAAGGAAGCTTTAAATAATGTAACAGGCTTGTAAATTTTGAGGGATTAATAACACCTCTGTTCTAACAAGCAGATTCAGGCTCAAGTGGTTTATTTGGGTTCAGCATCTGGCCAATGAAAGAGGCCGAAACACCCACATTGTCCTCTGCTGACACTGCAAACAGTGCTGACCAATGTGCCAGCCCTGTGCTTGCAAACATGGAGGGCAAAAGAGAAAACATAGCAATGTCTGTAACAACAGATGCATAGAATTGCACTGATACAAATATGTCAAAACCACAAGTGTTTAAGAGATGTTTTCCTCAAGAGGATATTTTATATACTTTAAATAATTCTCAAGTGTAAAAGAAAAGTTATGTTGGAACAGCACATTAAGTATTTTTCTTTAAAAACCCTCAAACTTGATTTGAGGACAACTCTGAATTTTTTATTACTTAACAGAAGAGAATATTTTAGATATTTTTCTGTTCTGTTAAATATCAGCTCTGACTAAAAAGTGTATGCCTAGGTGGGTGTTGATTAATGGTGCTAAGAACACTTTGTGTAGGATTTTATGCTAATTACCCTTTATACCCTAACCCGTGTCAATTTTAACAATCTAAATTAGCATTTTCTCCTAGGACTCAGGAATGTGCGAATTGTGAAATTGGCTCAGTAAGCTGAGTTAGCAGTGAGAAAATTGAGATGTTCTATATTTCTATATTAACAGCTGCTGCTTGTTCAAAGCGTGATCCTTTCAAAATGATGAAGATATTGGAAAAAAAAGAAAAAGAATGAGAGAAATGCCCTATGCTTCATATCTTTTAAAAACCTCTGGTATTTGATATTGCCGTCAGCCCTTCCAGGTAATAATGCCTACAATAATGGATTTTTGATATACAATGTTAGAGAAATTGATCGCAGTATTGTTGATATAAATATTTTAGCTTCTTGGTATTTCAGTACCTGCATCACAGGACGAACTCTCAAAGACACTTGGTTATGAAAAATATCAGGGTAAATCCCAATAAAATTAACTTTCATTTTGTTTATTTTTGAAGCCGTACAAAGAAGAAATACAGGCTTTTCCAGATGGTTCTTTGTGAAACTGAATACTAAATCTCCTTAAGAAGAAAAATGTATAATAAACTGCTATCTCATAAAGTGCAATGTGGATTTAGACATTTAAAAATCAGATGTAGGAATTGCAACTGCATGGAGAGGTATCTTTATCCATTATCTTCATGATCTCTTCCAGATTTTTAGGCTATCCTGTTTCTTGTCGCTATAATCTGTAAGCTCTAAAATAAATACAACAATGCTAAGGTGACAATTTATTTGAAGCAAAACTTCTCAGCTGCTGATAGTCAGCTGCTATTGAGAAAGGTGCAGCCAAACACTGGTATGGTTATACACACACTGTGGTGAAATCTGAACTGTGTAGTGAATGATTCTCAGCTCACAGTTGAATGTGCCCAAAATTCTGTGAGTTGCTCCTCAAATCCAAAATCTCTCACTGCTGACAGTTAGGAGTTGAAAACTGGGGGTAGATGGATTTGGATTAATTGGTCATTATACTTTCTTCAGCCTTCTGCAGAAGACTCACTGAAGACGAAGACTTGTCTATATCCATCCAAGTTGAAGTGATGGAGACATATGTACAGGGAATAATGGATGTTTCCCTAGAGCCTAATCCAAGGGCTAATAGGAGGCTGCAGAGAACTAGATACAAGTCATGGTCTGCTCCTTGAAATTTCCTGGAGAAGTCGCCGATTTAATGAGGATACAAAAGGTAGGCTCTGCATGGGAGTTGGAGGAATCCTTGAGTAAAATTCAAGTGTGCTGTGTTGTGATGTTTCCTCACTTACCTCCTTAACAAAAATCACTTGTTATTCTGTTCCTCTTCTAGCAATGATCTTTATGGTTGGAACTTCCTCTCTTCAAAACACCTTATTAAATACCAGTAACACTGAAGGCATACCTTCATGAATTCTATCACAACATGATCAACGGAAGGAATAGAAATCAAACAGAAACATTCAAGGCAAACCCAATTGTAAAGGCTACATGTGAGTTTGTCAGAAGCAGGAAACAGCTAGAGTATTTTAGGAGCATGCCAATAATCTATAGCAATCCTACTGTAGGATCATATTTCTGCCATGTTACACTTGCCTAGTTTTTTTGCCATTATTTTTGCTTGAATATATGATAGTTATTGAAAACATGAAGCTTTACTATCTCCAATATTGCCAATTTTCTCAACATTATCTCTAATATTGTACAGAGTGATTTTCACTAAATTAACGGCATAGCATGGTAGAGACTTTGCCATCTTTATAGTGTTTTTATTGCATAAAATTTATGGTCTAGCCTGATTTTCAACATAAGGTGACTACTAAATTCATGTTTTCAAGACATTGTTTAAGTCATCAAAACTATTTTAAATTTTAATAATAGACAAAATTAAAATCACACAAAAGTCACCAAAACTATTCACAAAATTTCTGATGCTGCTAACAAAATATTTCACTAGTTACTAACAATGGATGCTACTAACACAGAATTCTGTTTACCAACTAATTTGGAGCTACAACAAATTAAATACAATTTATAATCAATTTAAAAATTATGGCATTCTTAATTTTTTAAAAAAAGTTTGAATTCACTTGCAATATATGTCCTAAAATAAACATATGTATATTTCACATAATATTGCTTCCAATTTGCAAAGCTCAAAATATTCAAATTTAACAGAGATAATATGTTCTACCACAAAATAATACCCAGTTGAGGAAGATGGGTCATTAAAAAAACTTATTTATTTATTTATTTAAAAGGCAGATTGAGCCGGCGCCACGGCTCACTAGGCTAATCCTCCGCCTTGCGGTGCCGGCACACCGGGTTCTAGTCCTGGTCAGGGCACCGCATTCTGTCCCGGTTGTCCCTCTTCCAGGCCAGCTCTCTGCTGTGGCCAGGGAGTGCAGTGGAGGATGGTCCAAGTCCTTGGGCCCTGCACCCCATGGGAGACCAGGATAAGCACCTGGCTCCTGCCATCGGATCAGCGCAGTGCGCCGGCCACAGCGTGCCGGCAGCGGTGGCCATTGGAGGGTGAACCAACGGCCAAGGAAGACCTTTCTCTCTGTCTCTCTCTCTCTCTCATTGTACACTCTGCCTGTCAAAAAAAAAAAAAGTCAGATTGAGAGATGAGAGCTAGAAATATAGAGATAGAAATAAGGAAAGGGAGACATTCCATTTACTCGTCTACTTCCCAGCTGGCCACAACAGTCAGGGCTGGTACAGTAAAAGCCAGGAACCAGAAACTCCATCCAGAGCTCCTATGTGGATGACAGGGGCCCAAGCACTCGGGCCATCATCTGCAGCTTTCCCAGGTTCATTTCAGGGGCCTGGATGAGGAGTGGATCAGCTGGAACATGAATTAAAGCTCTGGTATGGAAAGTCAGTGTCACATGCTGCGGTTTAACTGGTTGTACCACAATGCCAGCCCCGATATGCCACTTTTAATGCATCCCAAAGAACAAAAGTACTTAACACCTTTAAGCATATGGGCTTTTGTGATTAGGAAGATGAGTTAAAATCTGGCTTTTGGCACTTAATAGATTAGTGAGCGAGGCCAACTACTTAGTCCTGTTGAGTATCATCACATGTAATGTGGACATAACATTATGAGGATTAGATCAAATACCAGGAATAATGTTGAGAAACTATGAAATGCCTACCATCACATACCCATGAGTTTCTTCCTCCATAACACATCTTCCATTCCAGTAGCCAAATGTTTATGTTTCTTATTTCATTTTTGATTACCTCTTTTCCTATACTGTCTGCTTTCTGGGCTGCTTCATGTACTATATGGCTTCAACTCATTTCTTATGCCAATGAGTTGTATAATTGTGTCTTGTGTCTCTTGGCCAAATGTTTCCCAAATCAGTCCTTGATTTCTTAAGTCCTTTGAACATTTTACTATATTATCTTCAAGCACTTCAAATCAGGTGTTTTAACATCAATAATATATATTTCTGTATCCATTTCCCATATATCTAGTGAGGTGCAAAAAAAAATGAATATCACCTAAAGCAATCTTCCACTCTAGGCTATCATGGCCATCTTATCTAGAACCCCTCAGCTCTCTAGACCTTCTACAAGGGTACACTGTCTCTCATGCTTCTCCTGCCCACCATAAACCACGTTCAGAATCACATCCCAATCAGGCTCATCTCTCCACAAAGCAAGCTGTACATTTCCGGTTTAATTCATTTTACAAAATCTTTATTAGTTTGGACAGAACTCATTCTCATTTGCACAGTATCTTACAAGTGCTATGTGCCAGTTGTTCATTCCTTTTGTGGTGCTTGGAACATGCATTCCCACCTTCTTAGCCTTTTGAACTCCTATATGTATTTAAAGACAGCTCAGGTCTTCTAAAGCTTCATTTTTTTTATATTCCTGAGACAGAATTGTACTCCATGGTATCATATTTCATGATTACAGCATTTAGCCATTTGAAAGAGATGTGTATGCAATCAAATCATTGCAATCAATCTGATGAGGGTAATTAGAAAGCAGTGTTTACTTCTTATTCGTTTTACATTCCCGGGATCTGTCACATAGTAGGGATTGGAATTTGAAGGAGTGAACGAATGGCAAAAAGAAGGAATAAACTCAATCCCTTTCTAGCCTGGACATGGCAAGCTAAAATGCATGTGGCATCTTCCCACTTGTACTTATGTGCTTGGGGGCTGCTATCTGTTCCAATAGTAATGAATTTGGCCCTTGTCCATTCTTTCATTAAAATAAAGCAGGCTTCCTGCTAAACCTGACTTTAATCTTAAAAAATCTCTAGCTTCACAATAAACTTTTGCCCTCTCTCATAGCCAGAAAAACTTCAATCATTTTGCTTTTATTTTGAGGAAGAATTGCTCTATCATTTTTCATGCATAAAGATTTCAACACACCCAAGGTCTTATTAAAAACTAAATCATAGACTTTAAAGGGGATTTGATAACAAAATCAGTCCCAAATGAGTATCAAAATAGTACCTAATGCAGTTGTCTTAAGCATCAGAAACTAAGTTTGTGTTAGAGATACAACAGATTGACACCTGTATTATGCCTAATGGCCTGAAAAATGCAGTGAAGCAACCAAATTATTTAGTGTGCAACATGTATTTAATAAGCAAAAGTTGCACATCTCCAAACTACATTTTTCATCACTTTTGCTTAATTTAAACTGTGTTCCGAGCAGTACAAAGTGTTGCCTTCATTTCTTCTATTGAAACATTTACACGTCTGAAGCTAAAGCTATTTCTTGCAAACTTGATCTTTATTAAATATATCTGATTTACGTTCTACAGGCTTGAGAAAGGTCAAATTAATTTCATCATAGTTTCACTTTCCACTGGCATCTGTTATGCAGCATGGTACTGCTGTTATAAATAAGGCTTCCTCCTAAGTAACAACATGGTGTCTTAAATTATATTCAGCACCATAAGATTCCAACTCCCATTATAATCAGGCTCCATGGCCCTGGCACGTCACATATGGCCCCTTTTGAAATTTGTTCTAATATATATTTATATTTCAAAAAACTGCATCAGAAGTTGACTTTCAAGAAAGAAATTCCGAGAACAACACATAAAATCATATATTCCCTAAGGAGATTCAAGAAATTGCACGTATGGTATAGCTTTGAATAAATGCATGAACATATGCATTAAACCTGTGGTTTTTGTAGAAATCTATCTTTTACAGTTGCTTCTACCTATCTAATCTAACCTACCAGGTTTGCCTAAAATCATTAAGTGCTATTGAAACTAAACAAAATTTCAAAACACTTTGTGAATAAGCTCTAAACGATAGAAATGTGAATCTACTTATATTTAGATTATAGTCATTGCAAAGTGGTACCAAATTTTGAAAAATTACCCATGAATAAATAGCGATAAAAAAGAAACGAAAAGATATGAAAGGAGAATTAGCCCTACATGTTTTTGGAAGTTAATTTGTTTAAATTCCAAATTAATTTTTCTATTATACATGTTATTATATACTACATTTTTATTGATAATTTCATTATTATAGATAAATTATTAACCTTTCCTTATTTATCTCATAACAATTTCATTGTCTTAAACTTAGATATTTTCAAAATATTTTTTCAGGCTGATTTGTATGTTCTCCATATTAAAATATTTTTTGAAAATAATGGTACATTTGTATTTTTTCCTTCTAATATTTTATTTCAATGCCTAAAAAAACTGAAAACATAACTGACATTATTAAGTATTGGTCTTTCATTCTAGTTCCTGACTGTAAATCATATCATTATATCAGTAACTATACTCTATACTCATTGCTTTTGCTAACTTTTTAAAGGCAAAAATTTAAACACAATTCCTATATGCTAAATATTTTAATGACTTGTGACTTTTAATAAATGCCTTTCAACTATAATTGTAAGAATATTTTATTTTCCTCTTGGTCTAAATGAATAGTAAGTTATAGAGGACTACACATAAGAAAGCAATAGCAAAATAGAGTAAAAATAGAAGTAAGCATAGGATTTAGAGATCCACAAATTTTGGCTGTGTTCAACCTGGGAAACAATGCCACCATGGTTAGCAAAACCTTCAATCAGTGACTAACTGCATGCATATTTCTTGATCAGAAGTTTATTTCCTCAGGTTGTTAGTCCAATAATGTTAATTGCAAAATATGCAAAAGTATTGGTGGAACAGGGAGTAAATCTTGCAAGATGAACTTGCTTAATAGAAGGAAAAAAATCGAAAGTAAAAAAAAAAAAAAAACTCAAAAATCCAATGGGTAAATACCATACATTTGTTGCAGGCACAAAAAAAGCATGAAGATAAATTTCTATAACTACTCAAATATCAATACCATCACCACTACCATCTCTCTTTCTTCCTAAGGCTAGTCAATAGTATTGTTTTTAAATAAGACTCATGAGAAAATTCATGTTCATCATGAGTTACTTCAATCTGAATGAAAATGAAAATTATCATCTTTATGATTGGAAATTAATTGCAACATTAGCTCATTTGCCTGGACATGCCCCCAGCTACTCTGATAATTCTTAAGTGAGTAATGGGAGAACAGAAATAAAGTGAGAAATCACAATAGCTTGTATAGTAAGATTTGTGTTGATAGACAGAACTCAAGGAACATAGTTGAGGGTGTGCAAATGATACCAGGAAGTATCCAAAACACCAAGATTTGCTACAGTTCTAACATCATAATTATACTATGAGCAAGTGTGATGATAATTGGGATGAATTTCTGGAGTATGGTATCTAGCTTGGAAGTAGGAATTTGATTATTAAATAGAAAATAAAAGATTCTTTAAGAATACGCTGCAGCCTGAGAGCTGAATTGGTTTCCTAGAAAGAAACTCTGTTATACTATTGGGTACTTTCAGCTATTCTCAATTATTTTCATGCCCAACAGACACTATAAACCAGACAAAGCAATTTTCACTGCCACTTGGCCAAAGCCTCGTATAATTTGCTGCAACTGCCTAAGCCTTCATTTCCTCCCAATAATGGGGCCTTAATCCTGCCCTTTTCAGGGACAGTGCAAGTTATTTATGATTCCTAAAGCACCACTTCAAAGAAGATTCTAGAGAAATAAAAAACATTGAAAAAGCACTTGCCTACTACTTACTTGACCCTGTGCAGGCCTTCTTTACCAAACTGCTCAGGATTTTGCAGTTTTGGGCTTAGAAGATTTTTCAATCAGTTTTTCTCTTCAACTCTGTCAAAAATGTTCTTTTCTACTCACACACATACTTAAATTGTCTAACATAGTTTGTCTGGGAAATGACAAAAATGTGGACACAGACTTGAGATGTAGATGAAGAAAAATAGTATGGATATACTTCAGAAATTCCCAAGGTAATAACGTGTAAAATGCAGCCCCTCAAAAAATGCACTATGAAAGGAAGGCAGTCTCAGTGAAGAAACTTGTCTTTTCGTAAAAATAAATTACATTTTAAATTACTTTAAATAAAATTAATCTGACTCTGAAAACACATTCTTCTAGTCTTCATGGACATTTTCTCTTGGTTACTTTATTTTTAAAGATTTATTTATTTTTATTTACTTGAAAGACAGATAAAGATGGGAGAGAGAGGGAGAGATGGAGAGAGGTGGGGGGAGAGTGAGAGTGAGAGAAATCTTTCATCTGCTGATTCACTCCCCAAATGGCCACAATGGCAAGGGCTGGACCAGGTCAAAGCCAGGAGATGGGAGCGTCTTCTGTGTCTCCTACATGGGTGCAGGGGCCCAAGCAACTTCTACTGCTTTCCCAGGCACATTAGAGGAGAGCTGGATCGAACACCTGGGATTTGAATCGGCACCCATATGGGATACCAGCATCACAGGCGGCAGCTTTACCTGCAATGCCACAATGTCAGCCCTTCTCTTGGTTACTATTATAGTCTTCTCTCCCTATGAAAGGCCAGGCTGTAGCAACCCAATCTGAAATCCACATACAGGAAAACTGGTGAAATTTCCAGTTCATCATAATTTCTGCTGACATTCATAATCCATCATTCTTTTAATAAATAATTTTAGAGCCCATTAGCATATCACATTGACCGAAGAGTGCAACTTTTTCTACTCCTCGAATCTAAACTTCAGCACAAAATACTGGGTCACCATAGGGGAATGACTCAAATTTCTTTTCTCAATTTTTGTTCAGATGACCCAAATGGAACATTGTGAAACTTAAAATAAATGGTCCTTCTCTGGGCAGATGTGACATTCACATGTCTTGTAAGGTGGAGTATGGAATGGATTTCCTGGGGATATCAGGGAAAACCTCTCTGAATATGTTAAATTAGAGATGGAGATTGAGTAAGGAGAGAGAATGAGCAAACATCATCTCAGAGAGTAGAAAACGTGACAAAGCCTGAACTGAAAACAGGGGAGCTGATGGATTGTGAAGGGGCCCCAGTTGTGAAAGGACCCCAGGGCTGGTGTGGAGAAGCAAACAGAAGCCAGATTATGGAGGGACTTCCAATAAATTTGTATTTTTATCTTAAGTGAAGTGAAAAAGTTGTTTCTTTTTTTTTTTTTTTTTTACATTTTATTTATATATTTGAGAGGTAGTTACAGATAGAGAGAGGCAGAGACAGAGAGAAAAGTCTTCCATCCACTGGTTCACTTCCTAAATGGCTGCAATGGCCCAAGCTGGGCCAATCAGAAGCCAGGAGCCAGGAGCTTTTTCAGGGTCTCCCCAACCGGGTGTAGGGGCCCAAGCACTAGGGCCATCTTCCATTGCTTTCCCAGTCACATTAGCAGAGAGCTGGATCAGAAGAGGAGGTTCTCGGACATGAACTGACGCCCATATGGGATGTCGGAAGTTCAGGCAGAGGTTTAGCCTACAACATCACAGTGCCAGCCCCGAGAAGAAGTTTTAGGAGCTGAGTAACTCTAATCAAAGTACTCTTAACTAAGAAAGTCTATTAAGTAGAAAGGCCAGCATGCAAGAAGTTAGGAAGTGTGGCAGAGGATCCAGAGAAAGGTAGGTCTGGGGCAGAAGCAGTGAACAAGACAAAAGTGGACAGAAATGCATTTGAGGGGGTGAGCAAGAGACTTTCTGGTTGACTTGGGGGTGGAATGGTAGGGGAAGGAAGAAAGGAAATATGGGCAACTCATAGATTTTCACATTTGCTGCTGAACAGATGGCATCGTTGGGAATATCAGGGAGACCTTTCTTTTTGGCAGGATGGAGACGTTGACATATTAAGTGTTCTCTGGGAAATGAATCTTCACTGTCTAAGCCTGTAATGTATACTGGGAGCTGAGTGTGTCACTTCAGTTTCTATACTCAGCTGCCATACAGAACTCTGGAGAGCCTGGGGACCCTCAATCTCCATCTCTTTGCCGGGATCTTGTGAGGTTCTTCTTTCAGCATGGTCAAGGGGCAGGGCAGGATTGCTGGCCCTAGGGTCAAGGGCATGGACTTTCCCTGTTCCAGCAGAAATAGCTTCTTGATCTTTTTGCTTTATTCTTTTGTCTAAAGATTTATTTTATTTTTATTTGAAAGTCAGAGTTACACAGAGAGAGGAGAGGCAGAGAGAGAGTCTTCCATCCACTGGTTCACTCCCCAATTGACCACAATGGCTGGAGCTGCAACCAGGAGCCAGGAGCTTCTTTCCGGGTTTTCCACGTGAATGCAGGGGCCCAAGGACTTGGGCCATCTTCCATTGCTTTCCCAGGCCATAGCAGAGAGCTGGATCAGAAGTGGAACAGCTGGGACTAGAGCTGGTGTCCATATGTCATGCTGGCACTGCAGGAGGCAGCTTTACCTGCTATGCCACAGCACTGGCCCTGTTTTTGCTTTATTCATTCACTTTGTTTTTCTCTCATCCTTACATGCTCAAAGAGATTTTTACAAAAAAAAAAAAATCCAAGATGTATTGTAGTACACTTCTATGTTGGTTCCTGTCACATATCTCCTTGGAACAATGGAAGTTTCCGATTCATATCATTGCTATTACCTCATGACTGGGGAGAGAAGAAATTAAAAAAAAATGGAAGAAAGCACAGATTAATATCACAAAAATGGTTTCACTTTTTAAAATTTTTTATTTTTCAAATACTAACAGTTAATATATGAAATCTATACAATAACATGGCATTGTTTTGAAATTTTAAAAAGCATTTCACATTCTTATAGTTATTTGGGATGACAAAGCATTTCTCTCTTTCTTTGTCTTTCTCACATACCCTCCCCACATATAAGTAGCCATAAAATTTGTTTCACTAGGAACCACTACTTATTGTCTTCTAACTATAGGGTCAGAGCTTTGCTGGTTAGTAGGGCATGAAGAAGCATTAAGAAATGAATTGTTGAGATTGAAACTATGTATATGATTATAAAAATTAAATGACAACTCATAGTTTTTCACTAATTTGTGTTTTTAAGCCCAGATTCTTGCACTGAAGCCTGTAGTTACAAAGCAGGATTAAAAGTGTCATTTTCTACTTGATTTGTGTAGTTGCCCTTTAAATAATTAAAATAATTGTAATATCATCTAATAGAAAATTAAGTATGATTTATGCCTGTTCTCTTAGTTGTATGATGTTGAACAGTTCTTAATAATTCTATGTCCTTTATCTTTAAAAAGAGATGCAGATGGGTTGAAGATTAAATGAGATGATATCTAAAGGTTTCTGCAGAAAGCAGAGGGATTGTAAAAGCACAATAGATGTTAATTTTCTTTTCACCTTCTCCTTTTGTATACCTAATGCTCACTTACTCATTGATGAAATATCTTGGATTCCTGTAAAATGTCAATAATCTCCATGATGGCAGGAATCTGTACATTCATTTTAGAATCCTCATCAGAGAATTCTTGCTGTATCTTGTACATGTCTACTGAACAAATATGCTTGCATCCTTGCTTCCTTATGAATACTTGCTTAAAGAGTCCAGAGTTAGGCATCATGATAGAAAATCATATGGTACAGCTCATAAAAAGAAAAAGAAAAACATTTATTCTTTTTTCTGTGGCAAAGGATATAGCAATAAATGGACATTTGACACTTTTAAAATGCCCAGGTGAGTTAGTACTGCACATGCTTACATTGCCAGATGGACACACACACACACACACACACATAGAACCTTGGTATACTTTATTTTGAACTTGATTTTCACTACTTCTTAACAGTACTGCTTCAGAATGAGTTGTCAGGCTATTTCCAGGGATAGTCTGCCTTCCAGATTTAACTAATTTTTAAACATACTCAGAAAATGAGACCCTTCTCATAAAATTTCTGTAAATGCTACCAATGTCATTCTACCACATTTACATTATTGTTTAGCTAAATCGTTTTCCAGATTGGTGAGTCAAGTTAAATAAAAACATATTAGGAGAGGGACAGGATATCCCAAACAATGTTCATCACAGACTTCATTTTTGAGGACTGGCTCACACCTAGGTAGACACAAGACAAACGATTGCATAGTGCCAACCCCTAAAAGGATGGAAAACAAATCCTATGGGATTAAAGCTAGGTGGCACCTGAGAGCTTGGCTTTCACCTTAAATTTGAGATTTTACGGAAAAGGCTTTGGGTAGAGTACATTGGCTTATTTTATACAAGCTTATAACTAGATGTGTATCCTTATAGTTTAGTCAAGTATTTCCTAAAGTGTAACTGATTTTCCTCGGCAGTGATCTGAAACTCCTTACGGAAATAGCGAAGACTTTGTCAGCATTCTCTTAGAACGCTCCTCAAAAGATGTAGCATCTCCATCTTTTTAGTCAAAAACACTCTGGGCTTCCTGATTTTCCCTTTCCTTCAAAATGCGGAGAACAAAGTGAGATGGAGTACTTGAACAGTGCACATGACCAATCTGTAGTCACGCTAAAATGATGACTAAAGCCCCTTTGATCTAAAGTTCCCAAGTGCCTCCAGGCAGCACAACATGCCATTCTTCTACTCCAGTGGTATCCAAATGCAGTGTGGGCTTCCCAGGAAGTATATTAAATGATTCATATGAGCGTGGGAAAACATTTTAAAGTTCTTTCTAAAGGAAAAATTAAAATTAAAGTATCATGTACATCTATATAATGCACTTACACTACATATACCATTTGATTAGCTTTGGTAAATGTATATACTTGAATAACCCATTCACCTCCCATGGCATTGATTATTTCCATCCCACTGGAAAGTTTCCTTGGGCCTATTTCTAGTCAAAAATATCTCCTCCCAGACAATCACCTTTTCATGTTTCTAACTTCTATAGCCATAGATTTGTTTTATCTGGGTGCAAACCTTAAGTAAATGGAATCATAGACTCTGCTCAGCCTGATTTTTTTTTTTTTTTGACAGGCAGAGTGGACAGTGAGAGAGAGAGAGACAGAGAGAAAGGTCTTCCTTTGCTGTCGGTTCACCCCCCCTATGGCCGCTCCGGCGGCATGCTGCAGCTGGCGCATGGTGCCGATCCGAAGCCAGGAGCCAGGTGCTTCTCCTGGTCTCCCATGCGGGTGCAGGGCCCATGCACTTGGGCCATCCTCCACTGCACTCCCTGGCCACAGCAGAGAGCTGGATTGGAAGAGGAGCAACCGGGACAAAATCCAGCGCCCCGACAGGGACTAGAACCTGGGATGCTGGCGCCGCAGGCAGAGGATTAGCTTATTGAGCCACGGCACCAGCCCAGCCTGATTCCTTAGAGATTAACCACTGTTGTCATCTTGATCTAAAGTTGTGCCATGACTGCCAAATAGTGTTACATGATGTATCTAAATGTGTCAGCATATACAGATATGTTAATGTCCTGAATATTTCTCTATTAAATGAAAAAATAGAAGAAAGGATTATGAATGTTTTCACCATGAATGAAATGTTAAATCTTTGAAGAGATAAATATATTTACCTTGATTGAACATTACATAATACTTTCATGCAATGAAACATCACACACAGTACTCCATAACTATGGAACACAATATAATTTCTATACTGTTAAAATATTATATATATATGTATATATATATATGTTATTCATATATTTATGTTTAAGCCTCCCATCTTATTGTTTGATTTTGGTTTTCCTATTTGCTATTTGTTCCTTTGTTTACTCTTTTCTGTTTTCACATTGATGTGTTGAAGTTTGCTTGTCTTAATAGTCTACTATCAGGGCCAGCACCATGGCTCACTAGGTTAATCCTCCCCCTGCAGCGCAGACATCCCATATGGGCGCTGGTTCTAGTCCCGGCTGCTCCTCTTCCAATCCAGCTCTCTGCTATGGCCTGGGAAGGCAGTAGAAGATGGCCCAAGTCTTTGGGACCCTGCACCCATGTGGAAGACCAGGAGGAAGCACCTGGCTCCTGGCTTCAGATTCGCGCAGCACACTGGCCGTAGTGGCCATTTTGGGGGTGAACCAACGGAAGGAAGTCCTTTCTCTCTGTCTCTCTCTCTCTCACTGTCTAACTCTGTCTGTCAAAAAGAAAAAATAGTCTATTATGTTCTCTTTTGACTTTTAAAAACTTGAAGAAATTTTAGATTCATAGGAAATTGCAAATGTAATAAATAGGTCCCTTCTAATTATTACCTAATCTGAACATCTGCATATAGCAATATTTACAGAACAATAACAAAGCCAGAAAGGCAATACTGGTACAATTCACAGACCTTATTTAGATTTCTCCTGTTCTACAAGAATTTCTGTGTGTGTGTGTGTGTGTGTGTGTGTGGTCCTGTTCAACTTTAGTGCATATGTAGATTGGTGTAACCCATCATATTCGATATACAGAATGGTTACATCACCATCAAATGCCTCATGCAACCACCCATCCCCTACTATGCCATATTCCTAAACCCTGGCAATTGCTGCTATGCTCTTCATGTCTATAATTTTGCCATTGCAAGAACATTATGTAAATTATGTATGTAATCTTCTGCGATTGGCTTCTTTCTCTTGGCATATTTTCCTTTTTTATGACTTTCTTTTTTTAACTTTTATTTAATAAATATAAATTTCCAAAGTACAGCTTTTAGATTACAGTGGCTTTCCACCCACCTCCACATAACCTCCCTCCCACCCGCAACCATCTTGTCTCCCACTCTTTCTCCCATCCCATTCACATCAAGATTCATTTTCAATTTTCTTTATACACAGAAGATCAATTTGGTATATACTAAGTAAAGATTTCAACAGTTTGCACCCACACAGAAATACAAAGTGTAAAGTACTGTTTGAGTACTAGTTATAGCATTAATTCACATAGTTCAACACTTTAAGGACAGAGATCCTACATGGGGAGTAAGTGCACAGTGACTCTTGTTGTTGACTTAACAATTGTCACTTTTGTTTATGGCGTCAGTAATCACCCTAGGCTCTTGTCATGAGTTGCCAAGGCTATGGAAGCCTTTTGAGTTCGCCAACTCCGATCTTATTTAGACAAGGTCATAGTCAAAGTGGAAGTTCTCTCCTCCCTTCAGAGAAAGGTACCTCCTTCTTTGATGGCCCATTCTTTCTGCTGGGATCTCACTCCCAGAGATCTTTCATTTAGGTCATTTTTTGTCACAGTGTCTTGGCTTTCCATGCCTGGGCATATTTTCCTTAAAATCCATTCAATTTGTTATAATGCCAACAATTAGCATTTTTGTTGAAAGATATTCCATGGTATGGTTGTACCACATTTGTTTAACCATTCATTCTTTGATGAACATTTTAATATTTTTCAACATTTAGCTGCTGAGTAAAGATGCTATGAACATTAATATAGAAGTTTACATGTAGACTTAAGTTTCATTTCTCTGGGATAAATGCCCAAGAAAATAATTATTGAGTTCTATTGAAAGTGTATGCTTA
This sequence comes from Oryctolagus cuniculus, assembly GCF_964237555.1. Taxonomy (NCBI): domain Eukaryota; kingdom Metazoa; phylum Chordata; class Mammalia; order Lagomorpha; family Leporidae; genus Oryctolagus; species Oryctolagus cuniculus. The sequence goes on along the minus strand of NC_091444.1, from coordinate 73,230,285 downwards.
ACTTAAAAAATATACTATTAAACTATGAGACTTTTTTTTTTGCAAACCCACTAGCAAAGTATGAAAAATTAGATTTTCACTTTCTTTATATGCTTTGTTAATGTACATCTTCTTTTAAGAAAAGCTCTAGTTTTAGTTACAATGAATGTTTCATAATACCCGTATATATAATGGCTAAAGATATTTTACATATTTTCATGCAGATTTTTCTATGTGAATATCTTCTTTGTTCAGTTATTTCACTCATTTTTAAAATTCTTCAATTTAGTTTAAAGATATATATATTTGGGCATCCCAAGTGGCATCTTAACTATTGCCCCAAACACCTGTAACATTGCACTCATTTCTCTCTTATTTTAATGTTTTTTTTTTATTTTCATTCACTGAAAGAGACAGAGAGACAGACAGAAAGAGAGAGGAGAGAGAGGAAAGAGAGGAGAGAGAGGAGAAAGAGGAAAGAGAGGAGAGAGAGGAGAAAGAGGAGGAAGAGAGGAGAGAGAGGAGAAAGAGGAGAGAGAGAGAGATACGGAGGGGGAGAGAATGAATTGGCTCACTCCCCAAAACAGGCTGAAGCCAGGAGTCCAGAAGTCAATTCAGGTCCTCACATGAGTGGAAGAGACCCAAGTACCCCAGCCATCTTCTGTTGCCTCCCATGATGCATTGGCAGGAAACTGGATCAGAGCAGAGTAAGCAGGACTGGAAGCCGCATGTAGATATTGGGTGGAACTTACTAAGGTGGTGCCTCAAACTGTTGGGCCACAACACATGTCCCCATTTCTTCTCTTTCTAAATGGTTTTATCATGTTGATTTTTTATTTTGAGATTTCTTTGTATGTATTAGGCATAAGTCCTTTGTCAGACATGTGGTTAGCAAACATGTTCTTCTATAATATGTAGCCTATCTTCTCACTCTCCTACCATGGTATATCAAAGAACTAAAGTTATAATTTTGATGACATGAGGTTCATTAGTTTTTTTCTTCTTTTATGCTTTGTGGTTTTAGTGACATTGAACTTAGGTCTCATAGATTTGTACCTCTGTTTTCCTTTAAATGTTTGGTGATATTCTTCTTTACATTTAAATTTATAATCCATTTTGTATTAATTTTAAAGTTTGAGGCTTAGATCAAAGATTTTCCCCACCTAATCACAGATATCCAATCGCTCCAGCACCATTTGTTGAAAGGGCTATCCTTCTTCTATTGAGTTGCTTCTGTGCATGTGACAAAATCAATTTAACACACTTTCCTGGTCCATTTATGGATTCTCTTCTCCCGTATCTATCTGAATAGCATCCTACCAATACTATATGGCTTTTATTTATTTATTTATTTATTTATTTTTGTCAGGCAGAGTGGATAGTGAAAGAGAGAGACAGAGAGAAAGGTCTTCCTTTTTCCGTTGGTTCACTCTCCAATGGACGCCACGGCTGGCGCACTGCGGCCAGCGCACCGCGCTGATCTGATGGCAGGAGCCGGGTGCTTCCTCCTGGTCTCCCATGGGGTGCAGGGCCCAAGCACTTGGGCCATCCACCACTACACTCTCGGGCCACAGCAGAGAGCTGGCCTGGAAGAGGGGCAACCGGGACTGAATCCGGCGCCCTGACCGGGACTAGAACCTGGTGTGCTGGTGCCGCAAGGCGGAGGATTAGCCTAGTGAGCTGCGGCGCCGGCACTATATGGCTTTTATTAAGAGCTATATATTAAATAATGAAATCTGACCTACTGATCACTCTCATTTTCTTCTTTTTCAAAACTGTTTTAGTTATTCTAATTTCATTGCCTTTCCTGAAAAGTTTTCAAAAGTTTGCTTGTATTTACAAAATAAACCTTGCTGCGATTGTGATAAGAATTGCACAAAACAAATACAGTAGTGTAGAAAAGAACTGGCAAATTTGTGTTGTTTTCAAATCCATGAAGAAGTTAAATAGTGGCTTAACCTGCTGAGCCACAACACTGGCCTCCTTGTGCTCTAATCTTTATCATTGTTTTCTTTCTGAATGATATCAGTTTACTTCTCTCTGATTTTATAGCTCAAGATGGAAACTTAGATTCTGTGTTTTCAAAAACATTTGTCTAGGGGACGGCGCAGTGGCACAGTAGGTTAATCCTCTGCCTGCAGCGCAGGCATCTCATATGGGCGCCGGTTCCTGTCCGGGCTGTTCCACTTCCAGTCCAGCTCTCTGCTGTGGCATGGGAAAGCAGCAGAAGATGGCCCAAGTCCTTGAGCCCCTGCATACATGTGAGAGACTGGGAAGAAGCACCTGGCTCCTGGCTTCAGATTGGCACAGCTCCAGCCATTGCAGCCATGTGAGGAGTGAACCAACGGAAGGAAGACCTTTCTCTCTGTCTCTACCTCTCACTGTCTGTAACTCTACCTCTCAAATAAAATAAATAAAATCTTTAAAAATTTTTTTTTCTAATTTAAAATTTTGGAAAAAGAATTTCCCTGTCAGAATTACATTAGGTGCATCCTACATATTTTGATATGTTGTATCTTCATTTTTATTGTATAATGTGTGCTTTATTTTCCTTGAGACTTTCTTTTTTATCTATGAATTAGTTTTTAGTTTTTAGCTATTGTGGGTAAGGATACCATGTACATGATGATATTTACACTAAAAAAGAGATTCTAGACACCTTATATCTTTCATAAGCTTCTTGAATCTGTGGTTTTATTTTTGTTACAAATTTGGAAATTTTTTTAATTCTTCATATACATTTTCAGCTGCATGCTATCTTGATTTCCTCTTTCTAAAACTATGATGATATCAACATAAAACATTTTTTATTGTGCAAGTATCTCAAGTTGTTATTTCTACCTTTCAGTCTATTTTCTCACTATTTTTCAAATTAACTGATCTGTCTTTTAATCTTAAAATAAACTGATTCTTTTTTTAAGATTTATTTATTTATTTGCAAGTCAGAGTTACACAGAGAGAGGAGAGGCAGAAGAGAGAGAGAGACAGAGAGAGAGAGAGATCCTCCACCTGATGGTTCACTCCCCAGTTGGCCGCAATGGCCAGAGCTGCAGCAATCCGACACCAGGAGCCAGGAGCTTCTTCCGGGGCTGCCACGCAGGTGCAGGGGCCCAAAGACTTGGGCCATCTTCTACTGCTATCCCAGGCCATAGCAGAGAGCTGGATTAGAAGTGGAGCAGCCGGGTCTCGAACTGGCGCCCGAATGCAATGCCTGCACTTCAGGCCAGGGCATTGACACATTTTGCCACAGCACCTGCCCCTCACTGCTTCTTTTGTTACATTCTTGTGTTACCTACATCAATTAATGAGTTTTACTTTTGAGTATTGTATTTTTCAGTTCCAAAATATCTGATTCTCCTTTCGCATTTTATTTCTTAGCTGAGACTTCTATATATATAATTTCTTTGTTATAAGCAATTATTTTTTACAACTTTTATTTAGTAAATAGAAATTTCCAAAGTGCAACTTTTGGATTATAGCCTCTTTTCCCCCCATCCTCCCTCCCACCTACAACCCAATGCCTTAAGGGCTAATTCTGAGGCCAGAGAGCTGTTTAGGACATCTGCCATTCTATGAGTCTGCTGAGTATGGCGCTTCCAATGTTGGATCATTCTCTCCTTTTTAATTATATCAGTTAGTATTAGCAGACACTGGTCTTGTTTATGTGGTCCCTTTGACTCTTAATCCTATTATTATGATCAATTATGAACTGAAACTGATCAGTTTAACTGGTGAGATGGCATTGGTACATGAAAAAATGTTCAAGATCACTAGCAATAAGGGTAATGCAAATCAAAACCACAATGAGGTTTCACCTCACCCCGGTGAGAATGGCTCACATACAAAAATCTACCAACAACAGATGCTAGCGAAGATGTGGGGAAAAAGACACTAACCCACTGTTGGTGGGAATGCAAACTGGTAAAGCCACTATGGAAGCCAGTTTGGGGATTCCTCAGAAACCTGAATATAACCCAGCCATCCCACCACTTGGAATTTACCCAAAGGAAATTAAATTGCCAAATAAATGAGCTGTCTGCACCTCAATGTTTATTGCAGCTCAATTCACAATAGCTAAGACATGGAACCAACCCAAATGCCCATCAACAGTAGACTGGATTAAGAAATCATGGGACATGTACTCTATAGAATACTATACAGCAGTCAAAAACAATGAAACCCGGTCATTTGCAACAAGATGGAGGAATCTGGAAAACATCATGCTGAGTGAATTAAGCTAGTCCCAAAGGGACAAATATCATGTTCTCCCAGATTGGTGAGAACTAACTGGAAAAAGGAAACCTGTTGAAGTGAAATGGACACTATGAGTAACAATGACTTGATCAGCCCTCGTCCTGACTGTTGAGGAACAGCTTAATACTTTATCCCTTCTAGTATTTTTTTTGTCCTACTTAATACTATTGGTTGAACTCTTTAATTAGCACACAATTATTCTTAGGTGTTTAAATTTAAACGAAAAATGCTCCATGTTAAATATTTGAGTGTGAATAAGAGAGAGAGGAGATGTACAGTTTGGCACATACTCAAGCTGACTTTATGCCTGAAATGGTAGAGTTAGAAATGTGCCAGGGGATTCCAATTCAATCCCATCAAGGTGTTTTTTTTTTTTTTTTTTTTGTTTTTTTTTTTTGTTTTTGTTTTTGTTTTTTTTTTTTTCACAGTCCCGGTTCATAAGCTCCACACATCTTAGTCTCCTGTTATTAATCCCCAACAGAATCAGGTTTTTCTGCTTGGCTAAGGGTGGGGGGCAGCCCCGAGCTGGCACAGCTGTTATCTATGTCCAAAATGGCGCCTGCTCTGTTGGCTTGCATGCCTTTGTAAGGTGAGTGGAGAGAGAGAATTGTGTCCATACCATCCCTTTTATTTTTTCTCTCCTCTACTTAGGCTGGTGTACTTTCCCCCATGGTGCTTCAAGCCTTGTTCCCTCTAGGCTCTTCCTGCTGCTTTTCCACCAGTGTCGGGCTACTGCGGTTTTGCCTTACCTCTCTTTCAAGCGCTGTTGTGTAGACTTGGCAGCTGGGTTCCCAAGCCATGGGCGCCCGTTCCCTCCACGTAGATCCATCATGGCCCTCTAATTCTAGAAGAGCTTCCTCTGCCCTTTTTTCTGTAACTCTTCCCTGAGACTATACTCTCTCCACTTTTATTGGACTATCTTTTTCTGGACTATCAGTGAGCTCCCTCCCTATTCTGCCATCTTTGAACCTCCCCTATAAGCAACTTTTTAATTGCTCCTTAAAGCATTTTTATTATGACTGCTTGAAGTTCTTGACATTCTAATACATGTGTCTTCTCTTGCTAGCATTTCTTAATGATCTTTTCTCACTAAAGTTGAGATTTCCCTCATTCTTGGTACAATGAAACATTTTCCATTCTGTACTGTACATTTTGGTTATTGTGATACTCTAGATCATATTTAATCTGTTTTATCTTGAAGCAGTCATCCTGTGTAGGTGAAGTATGTAGAGCTCGATTGAGGCAGATGTATAGCTCTTCCTGGGCCCTGTTTATATCAATGCAACAAAATCAAAATATTCATTCACTTTGTTTCATCTTGCCAGGAGAGTAAAATTCAGCCTGCCAGTTGGCTCCAATGACATGAGGAGAAAGAAGTGTCAACTGGAACTGCCTCATCCTCCTCCATTCTACTTCATTGTTGCAGTGTGGAAGTGCAATTTCTGGGCATTGGTGACACCAGTAAGCGCAAAATAGGACACTGACTACCATGAACTCCTCCTGTCTGATTTGATCATTTGTTGACAAGTGTATCTGTGAGGGGTGGGGGTAGCTTGGTGCTTCTCTTTGCCAACTGTCACCAATGGGAGTGAAAGAAAGCAAAGTGCCAGCTACCACAGCTTCTAAAGATTCTAAAATGTGCAAGAGAGAAACACCAGATTACTCTCAGAGGATCTCCAATTAGACTCACAGCAGACTTCTCATCAGAAACCCTACAGGCTAGGAGGGAACGGTAAGAGATAGCCCAACTACTAAGAGAAAAAAACGGCCATCCCAGAATATTATATCCAGCAAAGATCTCATTAGTGAATGAAGGTGAAATAAAGACCTTTCATGACAAACAGAAACTGTAAGAATTTGTCAACACTCATCCAGCCCTGCAAAAGATGCTTAAAGATGTATTGCACACAGAAACACGGTCATCAATATGAAAGAAGGTAAAGGAAGAAAATTTCCCAGCAAAAGATCACAGGAAGTTCACAGCATGTATTAGAAATATCTTTGGAAAAATGGCAGGGCAAAGTCACTACTTATCAATAGTCCCATTGAATGTAAATGGCCTCAACTCTCCAGTGATTCTCGGAATCATGCTTACCTTGAGGCTTTGCTGTTTCTGTCTCCAACCATCTGTCTGGTTCCAAGCTAAAACTTTCTCCAGTGCCCCATCTGGAATATATCATGTCATGTTTGATATCCTGAGACCCTAGCCTGTCTGCATTCTTCTTTTCCAGATTTCAGAGATCCTGCATTTGTTTCTTATTTTATGTCAGGGATTTTAATTGTCAGAGAGAGGACTAGCATGGAGTGATGCTACTCTTAACATAAGGAGAACCAGATCCCTCTGCTAACTTTTTCATTATGCCCATCACCTAATGACTGGGTTAAGAAAAAATGGTACATATACACTATGGAATATTACTTAGCAATAAAAAAGAGTTAAATCCTTTCTTTCATAACAAAATGGATGCAACTGGAAACAATTATAATTAATGAAATAAACCAGTCCCAAAAGACAAATACCATATGCTTTCTCTGATCTGTTGTAACTAATAGTGTACAAAATTATAATATATAATTATTTGGATAGCAATCTGCATAAAATTATTTCTATGTATAATCTGTTGAAAGCAAATGGCTTAAAATCTAAATTATTATAACCACCCAGGAAATATTTAGATGTTACATGGTTATTGGTTATATTTCACTGAAATAAATTAGAAATGACTAATTAACCCACAAAAATCTGCGTATGAGTGAAATGGTCATTTATATATTCAATTATTTTTTACAGCCATTGTCTTTATTCCCACTAAATTCAGGTATTTTTGCTTTTTACTTGTTAAGCTTCTTATTCAGTGAACTATTAGGCCTTTTTATTGTAATGTAAATTTAGAATATTATCTCAAAAATAAAAAATGGTAGAAGAATGGAAGGTAGAAGGGAGGGGTGGTAATATCATTATATTAGACTTGTATCTACAAATCATATCTAATCTATTTAAAATTAATTAAAACAAAATAAAAAATGAAAGAAAAAAGAATTTATACTATTATTTTTCCAGTTCGATGAAATCTCTTAACCTTTCTTGTAAATGACATCTACAGTAGAGAGATTCAGTTTCTGTCTGTTGGAAAATGTCTTTATTTTCCCTTTATTCTGGAAGATTATCTTTTTCTGGATATAGAATTCTACATTGATAGAATGTATGATTTTGCTGTCTTCTGACCTTTATTGATTCTGATGTCAATTCGGGGTTGTGTTGATTGTCGTTCCCAGGATTAATGCATCCCAAAAATCTTTATTTTTGGTTTTCAGCAGTTTGACTATGAAATGGCTAGATGTGGCTTTCTTTTACCATTTTTTTACCATTGCTCTGCTGGGAAATCTAGATGTTTTATTGACATCATTAATCAATTAAAAAAGTATTGGCCAGTGTCTTTATAAATAATTCTTATTGATATCATTTATCAATTGAAAGAATTATTGGCCAGTGTCATTATAAATAATTTTTCCATCCAATTTTTCACCTTTTTTGGAACTCCAGTGACAAATATGATAGATTTTGATATTGACCCACAAACCTTGGATGCTCTTTTTCTTGCCTTCTCTGCAGTTGAAGGACCATTATGACTATGGCATGTTTCTCAACAAACAAACCAACAGGACATTTAAAAGGAGATTTAATATGGGATTTGGCCCACACAAATAATGGAGGCCAAACAATCTCACAATCTTATTATCTGCATGCTGGAGAAACAGGAATGATGATGGGGTAATCCATATTAGTCCAAAGGCTTGAGAACCAGGAAGACTGCTATCTAAATTCAGAATCTAAAAGCTTAAGAACTGAGAGCTTTGCTACATGATGGCAAAGAGAAGATGGATGCCTCTGCTCTAGAAGAAAAAGAAAATTCATTCATGCTCTATATTTTGTTCTAGTCTGGCCTTTTGCAGGTTGGATGATGTCCAGCCACACTGGTGAGGGTAGATCTTTACTAATTCTGTTGGTTCCAATGCTAATCATTCTGGAAACACTCTCACAGACACACTCATAGATAATGCTTTTCCAGTTGTTTGGGCCTGTCGAGCCATCACAGTAACTAAAGAGTTTCTTTCCCTTCCACTGCCCAACTTCAGACTTCAACAGAGCCTGTGAACACGGTTTTGGGATGGGGTGAGTCGCTCAGCTTATTTGCAAGATTGAGAAAACCTGATGAAGTCCAGGGAGCGTATTTGGCAGTGAGTTGAAAACTCTTTTTGTCTTTGAGAACTCTAAGGATCCAAAACTGTAAAATGATTCCATTGTTGACTTTTCAACATTCAGTAAAAATTCAGCTGTTTATCTTTATCCATGTATATCATAGCTCCTTCTTGTTCTCCGTGGCCCAACAAAGATGAAAGTAGCCATAGGTATCTTTCCTCCTAGAAGGGGCTTTTCATTTTGTATAATTTACTTAATTAATGTCTTTGTGTTCAGCTCTTCAGTGGGTTAAAAATGTGACTTTGTAGATGGTCTGCTTTATCATCATTCTTATATCAGTAGTGATGCATACTTCTCCATGAAATTTTGCACACTTTCTATATCATCTGTAGAGGTTTGCATTTTTAATTCTTAATGTTCTTTCACATTTTGAATAATTTAGAAGGCAAACTTATTTTTACATTATCAACAAGCAAACTTTTATTTAAATGGATACTCAAACTGTTTTTTTTATTTATTATTATATTACCCAAATTTGAACATGGCATTAGTCAGAATAGACTGAACAGTGCTGAGGTAAAAAATAAATTCTGAAATCTCAATGACTGAATAAGCAAGAGTTTATGTCTGACTCACAAGGGTTATTTGGAAGTGGAGAGATGGTTTTATAAATGACTCAGAATTTTGAGCCCCTTCTGTGATACACTACAGAAAGGAAAGTTTTAGTATTCAACTATTTTTCAATGAGCAAACCTCAAAGTTGTTTAAATCACTTCTACATACAGCTTCAATCAGACCACAATATCATGGCCCTGAAAAAATATACCAGGAATCTTCAAAATATTTATGGAAATGTATATAATTCATGGAAATGAAAATGTATGTTATATTATAAAAATAAAAAATTACAAATATTCATAAAATTGTATATTTTTTCTTTCTTTTAAACATGCATTTATTTGTTGATTTGAAAGGCAGAGTAGAAGCCAGAAAGAGGGATATTTCATCCACTTGTTCACTCCCCAAATGCCACAGCAGCCAGAATGTCCATCTGGGTCTCCCATGTGGATGGCAGGAAGTTGGGTCATATCATGCATTGCTCCCATGTGAATTAGGAATCTGAGTTGAAAACGGAGTTCCCAGGCTCAACTCAGGCTCGCCTGTGTGGGGTGCCAGCTTCCCAAGGGGTGGCTTAAATGGCTCTGCCACAATGCTCACCCTAAAAATGTACATTTTTAGTATTAAAATATCTATGTGTGGATTTCAAAAATTTGGGATATCAAAATAAGCCTAGCTGTAGTTCTATTTCTCCATGAAATTTTAAAAGTCCCTCACAGAGTTTTTCTCTGTTCAGGAAAAGAAAAATCACATGGTTAAAAAAAAAAGCATTTTACCTGCCAAACATGAATAACATTTAAAAATGGGAACATTATTCTTCACAATGAAACCACATATCCTATGTGATCTTTCACTATTTTATAACCCAAGGAAAGTTTTTCAATTTCACTATCATAGTCTCTTTCTGTATCATATCCATGTAGGGTTCTATTTCATACTATCATAGATGTTTTATAATTTTATACCTATTTAATTTCAATCCATTGGTTAATAAATCAATCCTCTAATTCATCAATAAAAAATTAGGTCTTACTCTGATCTGCTGTTAACACAACCTATACAGCCCAATTAGAAATATCATATTTAATATTATCTGACAACTTGAAGCACCAAATTTCATTTCTATTTAGTTAATTAGTCAATATTCTAAGAGACCACTAGTTGTTGTATTAGATCTTTAATGGGCTATATGTGCACTGGTTCAGACTAAATCTTAGAAAAAGATGATTTTGAAATTCATTACTTAGTAACGTTTGCTGAAGTCAAGCTTTTCCAACCACATCTTCCTCCTTGCTTATCTTATCCATAAATCAAGCTTAATACACACTGAAAAGAGATCACTGTTCTACGTACCAGGGAAGGGAATGTAGGTGAAAATTCTTTCATAGGTTAAAGGAAGATCTCACTTCCAGTTTCTTTTTATTCTAATAAGATGTAAGTTCCTCAAATATAGGAAGGAACTTAGAGCCTGGACTACCATAGTCATTAGAAAAATGTCTAGAATGAATGCTAACTTAAGGGACATATTCATTAATGATAATAAAGAAACCAAGAAAGGAGAGATAAGAGGAATCTTAAGCCAAGTTCTCCGAAGCAGACCCTGATGGGAGAAAACATATGTAAGTGATTTATTGAAGAAGTTGCTCTGAGGGAAACCAGCACAAGAACAAGGAAAGCGGGTCAGGGGAGCAGGAGTCAGGCACAGGTAAGGCTCCAGCAAAGCCTCGGTCTCGGCCTCATTCTTTCTTTTTTTCTTTAATTTTTTTGACAGACAGAATGGACAGTGAGAGAGAGAAAGACAGAGAGAAAGGTCTTCCTTTGCCGTTGGTTCACCCTCCAATGGCCACCATGGCCAGCACGCTGTGGCCGGCGCACCGTGCTGATCCAATGGCAGGAGCCAGGTACTTATCCTGGTCTCCCATGGGGTGCAGGGCCCAAGGACTTGGGCCATCCTCCACTGCACTCCCTGGCCACAGCAGAGAGCTGGCCTGGAAGAGGGGCGACCGGGACAGAATCTGGCGCCCCAACCGGGACTAGAACCCGGTGTGCCGGCGCCGCAAGGCGGATGATTAGCCTAGTGAGCCGCGGCGCCAGCCGGTCTTGGCCTCATTCTGCATGCAGCCTTGGTAAGGCAGCTGTCACAACTCCTGTGCTTATACCCACAGGGATGGGAATTAGAGGTGTAAACTCCAGTGTTGGTCAGCTCTAGTCTGAAGACTAGATCTTTCCAACAGCTCAAGGAAGGTTGAAGGAATGCATAGTTGGTGTTGTGGCACAGTAGGTCAAGTTGCCAGTCTCAACAGTAGCATCCCATACTGGAGTGTCAATATGAGTTCACATTCCCTTGCTTTGATCTAACTTCCTATTAATGAGCCTGGGAAAGCAGCAGAAGATGGCCTGGGTACTTGCATCCCTGCCATCCACATGGGAGACTCAAATGGAATTCCTGGCTCCTGGTTTTGGCCTGGCCTAGCCCTAGCTATTGTGGGCATTTGGGGAGTGAACCAGTAGATGGAAAGAAGATTCTCTCTCACTCCCTCTTGGTAACTCTGCTTTTTGAATAGATAGATAGATCCTTTTTTAAAAAAATGAGTTTTAGATATGGGAACTTGGAAGTACAGGCAAATGACAGGACAGAGAATGAGTAATTCCGAAGCTCTGCAGGGCATGGATTGTTTCTGTTGTAAGTGGCAAGAGCTACCTGATAACCAAAAAACAAATCAACAAATGGGTTAAACACTGTAAGTAGCCCTTTGTAAATAACATAGAGAACAGGGATGGATGTGTTTCAACAGAAGGAAAAGTGGTATTTGTGATGGACAATGTGTATACTGATATATCAGTTACTCTAGGAATCATCAGTTGATGGGAAAAGAGTACTTTTGATTATTTTCCAATACTATTTTGGATATTCTTATTCTTATGTTTTTGCTCTTATAAATTTAGTAAAGTCAAAGCAAATAAATCATCTCAGTGACTGAAATTGAAAAAAATGGCTATTGACCAAGCTGGAAAACATATTTTGTTTTCTTTAAACATACAAGCGTTTAGGATGAGAAAACATCTTAAAGCAGATTCAATCCCAGTCAGTCCCCAGTCAGATTAGTCTTAGTCTTCTGGTGTCTTACTGGTGATGAGCTAATGCAATTAGGTGCCTAAAGCTTGTCATTTCCTTCTTAATAGGCTTCTGAGCTTGCCTACAGTTTCCCTTGCTGGAGAAGACTGTAATTCTCTTGACATCAGTGGGTTATTTATAGGAAACTGGCTCAGGAACTGCAACTTCTATAAAACTGGGCTCTTTTATTTCCTGTATGAAGATGTGTTTGCTGAAAATCTGTATGTGTTAGAATTGTAAGGTGGAAGTTGACATCCTGCTTCCTTTTACATCAGGTTAATATTCCATGTTCACAAAACTGTAAGACAAGTTTTAACTCTTAAGGAGAGCTCTCCCGCAAGAGGTTATAATTAGTGATTCTGACTTTGCCCTTATCACCTTCATTCTTTCTCTCCTATTTCATGTAGTTTTTTTACTTTGGAAGGCTAGTTTTTACTTTACATTTTTTTAAGTACAGAATTGGGTTTAACTCTTAGTAGAATGATTCTCTAAGTAAGGTTGACGCATACCTGAAAAATTTACTGGAGTTGCAGTAGCTAAACTATTGTAATGTCTAAAGTCAAGAACTAGTGCTCTTGCACATCATCTTTTTTTCTGTTTTTGTGCTACTTGAGGTTTTTCTAAATTGTACATCTCAGGACTTACAGTCATAACCATCATTGTACATAATCGTTTTAAATGTCTGGGTTGATTTTCTTATTTTAAGGTTTATCATGGTCATTAAAGTGAAATACTTTTGCTATTACTTTCCAAACATTGGTTATTATGAAGTCAGATAATCTTTCACCTTCTTGGCCTAAAGTACAATATGCCTGACATCGATTGAATATTTCTTCCATTTGCATTCAGATTCTTTTTTGGCAAACTTCTGATATTTAGTCCCCAAATCCATTTTGCAAGATAGATTTAAAGTAATTTTATTCTCAGCTGTAGACCATAAAATCATGCAAATTTGAATAAACCCTCTAAACCTCAAGTCCTCATGTCTAAAGATAAAACAAAACAAAGACCTACTTGTGATTTTGTGGGTTCTAATGAGATAACGCCAGCAAAATGCTTGACACATTCATAGTAAGCTCACATAAATGATAACTATTTTTGCTGTAATCAAATTAATCTTTAAAGAAGAGAAAGAGACACACAGGAGGAGAGAGGGAGGGAAGGAGGGAAAGGGAGGGGGGAGAGAGAGAGAATGAATATCTTCCATCTGCTGGTTCACTCCTCCAAATGGCTATAACAGAGGAGGTCGGGTCAGGCTGAAAGCAGTAGCTTGGGACTCCTTCTAGGTCTCCCACATTGGTAGCAGGGCCTCAAGTACTCGAGCGGTGATCTGCTGCCTCCCAGGACACATTATCAAGGAGCTGGATAGCAAACAGTATAGCTCAAACTCTACTGGCACTCTGGTATTAGACGTGGAAGTTCCAAGTGGTGCTGTAACCCGCTACACCACATGCTTGTCCCAGTTCATCCTTCTTGTTATATGACATTTTCTCTCCTTTCAGCACGCTTTCTCTTCAGTGACTTATTATTTGTACAAAATGTCTTTAAATATCCATTTGTTTGCTTTACAGTGTTTCATGACTCAAGACAAAATTCTATGACTCGATGCGTATTCTTATAATGAATAAAATGTGCATTAAATACTGTAATTGCTTAGTCCTTTTTCTACTATTAGCTTGTGTTTTGATGTTTTCATCATAAACAAACTGTGGGATGATAAAATCTAAATAGATGAGGGATGGAGATAAGTAGAGAAAAAAAAGAGAAAAATTATGCCAAGCCAAACCAAACCAAAGCAACATGGCAACATGATTTTGTTTCCTTCTAACGGAAAAATGTTAATATAATTAGAATACATTTATATGCTAAAATCCTACAAAAGTATCCTACATTTTATTCTCAAATATGAGGTGTTGGAAAGCATTCCTTGCTGCATTGGTGATTTGGATCCATTTCATATTTTCTGAAACTTGACATAATTTTTCTTTTATTAAAGGACAGCATAGTTCTGTTCTTGTGCAGCTTAATGTTTTAGCCTGAAAACCTGCTGGGTATATTTTATGTTTGAATTCATTCCCTAAAGTAATTTGAAGAATTGTTTCACAGGTCAGGTCAGTATAGTCCAGGCCCATTATCATAGTTCAAGTGCATATTTACTTGAGGACACATTACTTTCCCTGGGGCTAAATTCTCACAGGTACCCTAGTGTGGGAATGGGAGTAGAATTTGAAAAGGATCTGAGACTGTTTCTGAGTGTCCTTGGGATTTGAATTAGTGAGCTTCCATGAGTCGTGACACTCTTCAGTCTAAGAGTCTGGGAGGAAGTATTCACTCTGGGTCAGGGTATTACGAGAAATAAACTTAGACGTGTGTCTACCTTTCAAAATTACAGCTTTCAATCACTTGTAAAATGTCATTCATTGCCAAACAAATTAGTGTTTTATGTAAAACTAAGGAAAAAATAATTTGCTGCCAAATCATGAAACATATATTTCTTATCATTTAGAATTTTCTTGCTACTTAATTTTAAAAAGTTACTTAATTTAGACAGGATTTCTAAAAATTATCATTATGTTTTATTCTTTTGTATATATTAAATGGCAAATATTTGGAGAACACATTAAAATGTTCCTAAAACAGCTTGACCTTCAAACTGCAACCATTTTGAATCAAACTGGGACTCAGAATCATCAGCATCTGTGCACCCCTACTCCACTCACTCCCTGCAATAAGGTCCTCTATTTCATGAAGATTACTGATGCAACATTTCTTATACGACTCTGCACCATTATCTCTAATAGGCTATTGCCTATTCTGCAAGCTAGACTGCTGGCAATTTTTTTGATCTTGCCAGAATGTATTTATGCTATGAAATATATCCTGATACCAGCTAACCATCAGAGATTGCACATGTGTATATCCTGATGTCAGAAATATTATTTTTATTTATGAAGCATTTTATTTATTTATGCACTAGACACACACACACATACACAAGCACATGATACAGAGAGAGACAGACTGATATACAGTCAAAGAGATACCTCCAATAAACCGGTTCCTTCCCCAGATATCTCTGACAGCCAGGAATGAATTGAAGCCACATTGCCAATCCAGGATCTTGAAATGCAATCCAGGTCTAATACACAGGGCAGAGACTGATCTACTTTAGCCCTCACTGCTGTCTCCCAGAGTCTACATTAGCAGGAAGCTTGAATCAGGAGCCAGAGGAAGCTTAGGATCTCATGTACTCTGATATGGGAAACAAACATCTTAGTCCCTAGCCCAAACATCTGCCTCATTTTATATTATTCTTAATGGGAAAATTTCAAGGAGTTGGCATCATGGCGTAGCAGGTAAAGCTGCCACCTGCAATGCCGATATCCCATATGGGCGTGGGTTTGTGTCCTAGCTGTTTCACTTCTTTTTTATTTATTTTTTGACAGGCAGAGTGGACAGTGAGAGAGAAAGGTCTTCCTTGGCTGTTGGTTCACCCTCCAATCCAGCGTGCTGCAGCTGGCGCACTGCGCTGATCTCATGGCAGGAGCCAGGTACTTATCCTGGTCTCCCATGGGGTACAGGCCCAAGTACTTGGGCCATCCTCCACTTCACTCCCTGACCACAGCAGAGAGCTGGCCTGGAAGAGGGGCAACTGGGACAGAAACCGGCGCCCCAACCGGGACTAGAACCCGGTGTGCCGGCGCCGCAAGGCAGAGGATTAGCCTAGTGAGCCGTGGTGCCAGCGCTGTTTCACTTCTGATACAGCTCCCGGGTAATGGACCTGGAAAAGCAGCAGAAAATGGCCCAAGTGCTTGGGCCCCTGCTATCCGCATGGGAGACCTGGAAGAAACTCCTGACTCCTGGCTTTAGGTTGGCTCAACTCTAGTCATTGTGGCCATCTGAGGAGTGAGCCAGCAAATGAAAGACTCTCTCTCTCTCTCTCTCTCTCTCTCTCTATATATATATATATATATATTCTTCCCTCCTTCTGTGTAATTCCAACTTTCAAATAAATAATTAAATAAATGAATAGGGGGCCAGCGCTGTGGCACAGCAGGTTAACGCCCTGGCCTGAAGCGCCAGCATCTCATATGGGCGCCGGTTCAAGACCCAGCCGCTCCACTTCCGATCCAGCTCCTTGCTATGGCCTGGGAAAGCAGTAGAAGATGGTCCAAATCCTTGGGCCCCTGCACCTGCAGGGGAGACCCAGAAGAAGCTCCTGGCTCCTGGCTTCAGATTGGCAAAGCTCCAGCCGTTGTGGCCAATTGGGGAGTGAACCATCAGATGGAAGACCTCTCTCTCTCTCTCTCTCTCTGCCTGTCCTCTCTCTGTGTAACTCTGACTTTCAAATAAATTTAAAAAAATCTTTAAAAAATAAATAGTTTGCACCCCCATAGAAACACAAAGTGAAATATATTGTTTGAGTACTCGTTATAGCATTAAGCCTCAATGTACAGCACTTTAAGGACAGAGATCCTACATGAGGAGTAAGTGCACAGTGACTCCTGTTGTTGACTTTACAAATTGACACTCCTGTTTATGGCATCAGTAATCTCCCTATGCACCAGTCATGAGTTTCCAAGGCTATGGAAGCCTCTTGAGTTCTCTTACTCTTATCTTGTTTAGACAAGGTCATAGTCAAAGTGGAGGTTCTCACCTCCCTTCAGAGAAAGGTACCTCCTTCTTTGAAGACCTGTTCTTTCCACTGGTATCTCACTCACAGAGATCTTTCATTTAGGTTTTTTTTTTTTTTTTTTTTTTGCCAGAGTGTCTTGGCTTTCCATGCCTGAAATACTCTCATAAACTGATCTTCTGTATATAAAGAAAACCAAAAATGAATCTTGATGTGAATGGAAGGGGAGAGGGAGTGGATAAGGGGAGGGTTGCGGGTGGGAGAGACGTTACGGGGGGGAAGCCATTGTAATCCATATTCTGTACTTTGGAAATTTATAAAAAAAAAATTCAAGCTTAAAAAAAATAAATAAATAAATCTTTTTTTTAAAATGGTGCTTTTCAAGTCAATGTAACATGGTTTTAGTTCTTTTTCCTGACATTCTTGCTGTAAGGTGGTTGCTTTAAAGAAATATGTTTCAGATTGATTCTCCCATGAGTCATAAGAAATACATTTACTATCATGCAGGCCAAGGAAATAAGGCAAAATGAACTCCTTTTAGGCATGCTGAAATTCAACTAATCTGGTGTGAGTCAGCAGATAAAATTCTCCAATATGTAGCTAAATATGGGATAAGAAATGCAGACTCCCAACCTAGGCTTCCATTGGAAAAGTTAGAAAGAACAAACTGAAAAAAAGCAGCAAAGACTCTGTAGGACAAGAGGAGAGAAAAGAGGGACATGCTGCAGCCAGCCATGTGGCTGCCAGCTATGAGCCACCATCAGACAGAGAAAGGACGTGAGTCTCAATGTCCACTAATGGGACAGACACTCCACTAAATCACAAAGGCATATTTCAAAGATAAAAACCATCAGAGGAGAAAACCATCATGTAGCTCCACAAACACCTAAAAATAAACATAGAAACATTAAGAAGGAATACAATATGACTTCCCCGAATGAACGCACTACTTCAACATTAGAATGTGAAGAGGAAGTGATTGATGAAATACCTGAAAAGGAATTCAAAAGAATTATCATAGGATTACTCAAAAGCAATGAGAAGCAAATTCATGATTAGAGAAATCCATACAGGACATGGATGAAAAACTTCTCATGAGCTTGCGATGTTGAGAAGAAACCAAACTGAAATGTTAGAAATGAAGAATTCAATATGTCAAATAAAAATGCCAGTGACAGTATGGAGATATCTCAGAAATCTGAAAATAGACCTACCATAAAACCCACCCATCTCACTCCTGGGAATTTACCCAAACCAAAAAAAAAAAAAAAAAAAATCAGTGCATGAAAGTGTTACCTGTACCCCCATGTTTATTACAGTTCAATTCACAATAGCTAAGATATGAAATCACCCAGATGTCCATCAACTGATGCCTGGGTAAAGAAAATGTGGTATATACACACTATGGAATACTACTCAGCTGTAAAAAAGAATGAAATCCTGTCTTTTATAATAAAATGTATGCAACCAGAAACCATTCTGCTTAGTGAATTGTCAGTCAACAAAACACAAATATCATATGGTTTCCCTGATCTGTGGCAACCAAGTACAAAAAATGTAATGTATAGAAGTGAAATTTACATTTTGAGATTTCATTATTTTTTACAGCCTTTGACTCTATTATTGAGGAGTAATGTTCCCTGTTTTTTTTTTTTTGTTTTTTGTTTTTTTGTCTTTCTTTTCCTATTATTTGTTGAATTCTTTACTCAGGATTCTAAAATATACTGAAAGTATATCATTATAAAAATTAAAAGAATAAGCATTGGAGGAGGAGGGTGGATGGGTGTATGGAAAGGAGGGTAGTGTGGAAAGTATCACTATGCCCCAGAATCTGTATATATGAAACACATGAAATTTGTTTACCTTTTAAAAATTAAAAATTATATGAACAAAGTGAGAGAATTGGCCCCACTTACATTCTGCTACACTCTTCAGAACAGATGGTAGTGCCTGTACAATTTTTTATTCAATTCACAGATCTTTAACATCACTGAATTTCAACAATTAAAAAATCATTTCTAAAACCCATTTTGTTAATTAAAACACCATTGCTGCCTTGGAATGTGTAATTTTCAATTAGAATACAAATGTTAAGTAAATTCTATTATGTTGTAACTCATAGACAAATTGCATATTATCTATATGGGAGAAATAAAAAGAAAAATCCAGACATTATAGATAATTTATAATTGGACCAGTATCTTTTCTTTGGCCAAATTTTTAGTGGCTATGCCGTCTTTGCTTGGTAGCCTTGCTCCTTTAATTTACTAACTATTAACAAATGTTGAACAAAATGTAAAACCGTAGTGAATAATTTAGGAGAATATATTACTCTTTTTTCCTTTATACAGCATATGTGTTACTAGTTTTTATAAATGAATATTAAATACTAGCCTCATATTATGAACAATTTAACAAAATCTTATGTGAAGATCTGAGGTGCAAGGAGCAAGATACTCAATTTCTAAGGCTCTGCTCATAATATTTATACTTCTGCAGATCCATTTCACTTTGTTAACTACCACAGGGCACTTGAACGTGAGCCACGCACAATAAACCGTAGAAAGAACTGGTAGACAGTGTGGACTGTGACAAGAATATTTCCTCCAAGTAGCTAAAGTCTTTCAGCAGCTTCCAACTCAAGATGTAGGAATGACGAAGGGCCTCTGAGGGCATGGCACCTCTGTCCCTCCTGCTAACTTGAAAAACATTTTCTTCCTCCTTGCATTTGGAAAAGGAGCTGCAAATCTCTAAATGATGAACATGAAGTATTTCTGCAAAGAACCTCGCCTCCTCTATACTAGAATATTCTTAGGAAACACAGTCATTCTTGACAAGTAGCTGTTTATATTTTTTACTTCCTGAGATTGTTAATGTCAGCACAATAAGTTGGCCTGGACAATCCTTGGTGCAACATTCAAAACGGCATGCCATGATTTCACAGATTTCTGGTAGAAAGGGACTTACAAGTTGTTGCTTCTGAAATTTTTCCCACTGAGAAGGAAGTGAATGCTTTTATGCAGAGGAAAATTGAGGCATATTCTTGCTCTTTCTTGCTCAGTCAGTTCTTGAACAAAATTATCTCTTGTTTGAGTTACCAAAAAAACCAAGGCTTACGCACACATTTCTAGTCCCGAGTGAGTGCATCTCACTTTGCTCTTGATCAGCCCTCCTAGATATAGTTCATCTCTAACTAGGCTACTCACTCAACACTCCTGCTCTGTCTTCTAATAGCTTTCTATCATCTTCTAAGAGCTTTCCACTTCTGAACCTCTCCGTACTCTGAATTGCCATGGTGTTGACTGCATATAAGTTCCTCTGGTAATTCTTCTTCTCTCTAATGCTGGAATATTGCTCTGCCACCCACTTTTAATGTAAGAAGTTCTATGTATTTTACCTCTAAAATATGCCCTTATCTCATTCCCTCTTCTTCGACTCATTTCTCATCGGAATGACTAAAATGGACGTTTAATCTATTTTATGACTGAGATTCATTTCTGACCTTGCTCATTCTGACCCATTTATTTCACTGTGGTTCTTATCCAAGGGTAATTTTGCCTCTTAAATTGTATTTGACCATGCCTGGAGATATGTTTGGTTGTCACAATCGGGGAATACAGGCGACTACTGGCAGAAGTCAGGGATGCGGCTGAACATTCTACAATGCTCAGGACGGTACAACAGAGAATCAGTCTACCTGAAATATCCATAGTGCTGAGGTGCTAGGGTTCAGAAGTCTTTGCTCTGTGCTCACACATTCCTGCCACTTCCCTCTGTTCAAATCTGCAATGCTTGTGTCACCAAATGAGCTTCTCACAGAGCACTGGTTACCTTTGTTATAAAAAAATTTGTGAAGTGGTATGTTAAGAAAAGTGTTTCATGATTCTGTCTTCCCCTCAAGAATATAAACATCCGAAGCCTAGCCCAAAGTACAGGAGCAACTTAGTAAATTCTAACGAGATTACATAGCTCATACTTGGTATTATGTATGTAATATATGTGGGTAATCCACAAGAAGCAATATATATAAAAGTGAGTCTGGTATTAAACAACAGCTATGCAAATAATAATTGCCATTACTCCCTAGAGGCTTCACCAAATGTTGGGAAAATCCTTAAAAAATAACTTTTTTGTTTTGAATTGAATGACTCAACATTGTGTTTCGTAATTACTCACAATGAACTACCATATTCTTAAAAATGTGGTTTGTCTGTCGACTTGTATTCATAAGTATAGAACATTTGTCAATTTGTCAATTGAAAAAAATTTTCCATCAATTTAACATAAAGTCCAGCTGGGTGAATTAGGCCTGACATAGATTGGGCCTCGGACTCAGACATACACAATATTAGATGATTGAAAAGAGCCTACCTATTTCAGCTCTCTGTAAAAAATCAGGAATAATTAGTTATTTTTTATATAATGGGCCTAAATCCATGAATACTGATTGCCTAGTCTATATTCATAATGGAAATATACTTCTAAGAAAGAACTTATATTAAGAAACTCTGGTTTCATTATTATAGATCATCAAGGCAAATATTTTTAAAAATTAGTAAGCTTTTTTCCCCCATCAATTTTTTTCCCTTTGTGATGCATCATGATATCATGGAAAGAGCAGACTTATTTTTTTAAAGATTTATATGCAAGGCAGAGTTACAGAAAGAGAGAGGGAGAGACAGAGAGAGAAATGTTTTTGATCCCCTAGTTTACTCCCCAAATGGCCACATCAGCCAGAGATGGGACGATTGGAAGCCAGGAACTTCTTCCAGGTCTTCCACATGAGTGCAGGTCCAAAGGACTTGAGTTGTCTTCTGCTGATTTCCCAGGCACATTAGCAGGGAGCTGGGTCAGAAGAGGAGCAGTTAGGGCTCAAACCAGCACCCATAAGGGTTGATGGTGCTGCAGGCAGCAGCTTCACGCTGTATGCTACAGCACTGGCCCCTAATTTTTTTTTAATTGTTTGTGAGGCAGAGAGACAGAATGACAGAAAGCACTGCCATCCACTTTTTCACTCCCCAAATAACTTGAATGGCCAGGGCTAGCCTTAAGCCAAAACCTGGAGTCAGGATCTCCATCCAGGTCTCTCATGTGGGTGGCATGAACCCACTTACTTGAACCATCATCACTGCCTCCCAGGATCAGTATTAACAAGTAGCTAGAATGAGGATCCAGAACAGGGTATTGAATCCAGGTACTCAAATATAGGTTGTGTAATCTAAATCATCATCTTTTTTTTTTAATTGATTTATTTGTTTGGAAAGCAGAGTTGCAGAGAGGCAGAAGCAGAGAGAGAGGTCTTCCATCCACTGGTTCACTCCTCAGATGGTCACAATGGCCAGAACTGTGCCAATCCAAAGCCAGGAGTCAGGAGCTTCTTCTGGGTCTCCTACAAGGGTGCAGGGGCTCAAGGACTTGGGCCATCTTCTACTGCTTTCCCAGGCCATAGCAGAGAGCTTAAGCCATCATCTTAACTGTTAGGTTAAACAGCCATCCCAAGAGCATGAGAAAATCCCAGATTGGAAGGGCTGTTATAGAAATAAAGAAGAGGAAGAAGAAGGAAAAGAAGGAGGAGGAGGAGGAGACGATGATGACAGTTATCACTGAGTGACATAGAGCACAGATCAGTAAACTTTTTTTGTAAAGAGACAGATATATAGTTTCTGCTGTGAACACTCAGTTCTGCTGTTGCATGTTGAAAGCAACCATATACAATATGTAAATGAATGGACAGAGATGTTTTTTGAATAAAATTTTGTTTACAAAAACTAGTGGTGGGCAAATTTGAACTAACGATTCTCGAGGGAGATCGAATTACTGTACTTCCTCATCTATAAAATGGAACCAATAGTTTCATCTATGTATTTGAAGTAACTCAGAATAACTGAGATAATGTTACATATCTATGACAGTATGTAGCCTTTTACAGATGTTAAATGTCTTTCTGATAAAGACAGGTGAGTTAACATTTAAATTCACTCATCTAATACCCTCTATAGAACAAAATACAGTGTTAGGAAGACTAATGCTAAAGAGAGTTAATCATTTAAGTAACAAAAGACTGAGAATATATGGTAGCTCTAGCATTATTTTATGCCAAAAGTTTCCTGTTCAAAGCTGTATATCTGAAGCGTTAGTATTTGTTTTCCTAAAAGAAGAGCAGAAAATTTGAAATTACTCTTTCAAGGAATACTACAAACAGAAATGAGATTCTTTAAATCTTAGTAAGCTTTATCATTACCAAACAACAATGTTTATTTTATAAATTATTCTCAATTTTAGTAATTACTGAATGCCTCTGTAATGGCTCATAATGAATTCCATGCATTTTCCAAGAATTATTTTGCTCCTAGAGTTATGTGGATTAATTTATGTATATTTGATTTAAAAATTAGCATCACTTTGGGGATTTGTCTGTGTCCCTTCAACATTTCATGAATAAATCAGTTACCTTAAGCTTTTTTGAAAATTGCATAAATATATAAAATACTCCTTAGCACATTTGCTTTTGAAAGTAAACAGTAACAAATAAAAGAATTTTTGTTGATCTCTGCCAATGTTTTAAAATAAAACAAAATGCAACTGTGCATAGGCTGTATGTCTGATACTTTGTTGATTTATTTACATGCTGTTCAATGTGGTTATGCATCTATCTCAATTTAAAATATTTCATATTATTTTTTACACTAAAATCATGGACACTTTTCAATGTAGATATCACTTATTTTAAAAGCATCTCACTTTGTGGATTAATTATACATCACATATGTAAATGTTACACAGTATGCAAATGCCCAATTCCAAAATGTCTTAAAATATCCTCACTAATCAATCAAATAACACTGATTGGTGAAACGCACTGGCTGAAAAGCTCTTCACTTGGCCCAGCTTCCAAAGTAACCACCACTGGTGAGGGGATGGCCAAGAAGGGTCAGCAACATTGCAGGCAAAAGATACCACCTGCCTTTACCTGGCCAGCTCTCCTCCCAGGCCAGCTCGGTAATGGAAGTCAACAGGGTGCCTTCTCCAAGGAGGGTTCACACCTCCCTTAGGATGCACCCCATGTGAAGAGATAGGTCTGGGTCTCATAACTGGCAAGGCCCTAAAGCCCACCAGATTATCATCAGGCCCCCTTCTATCAGTTTCTATTTGCCTTTCAATCAGAGAACTTATTAGTGGCTTAGCACCTTTCTTAGGTCCTCTGATAATGACTCTGTTCTTTGTTCTAGACCCTATCTAGCCCACTTGGGGACTCATTCCTTTATAATCATAGCCTCTACTTATACTTCAATGGCTGTACTCCTGACCTGTGTGTATTGATGGTCCTCTTCCCCACTCAATGTTGTATGATTGTTCAGAATTTTTCTACAGACAAACCCTTCCACTCACAAAAGATGAGTGGCCTTTCTGCCGGTCTTGGTTGAGATCAGCTTTAAACCACGTCCAGCCATTGGACGGCGCAGTGGCTCAGTAGGCTAATCCTCCACCTGTGGTGCCGGCACACCGGGTTCTAGTCCTGGTTGGGGCGCCAGATTCTGTCCCGGTTGCTCTTCTTCCAGTCCAGCTCTCTGTTGTGGCTCGGTAGTGTAGTGGAGGATGGTCTAGGTTCTTGGGCCCTGCACCTGCATGGGAGACCAGGAGAGGCACCTGGCTCCTGGCTTCGGATCAGCGCAGTGGGCTGGCCACAGTGCGCCGGCTGCAGCGGCCATTGGAGGGGTGAACCAACAGAAAAGGAAGACCTTTCTCTCTGTCTCTTTCTCACTGTCCACTCTGCATGTCAAAATATATATATAAATAAACCATGTCCATCAGTCTTCACAAGGGTCCAGAGAACCCCCCCACCATTTCCTCTCCTCTATGAAATCCTCTCATTATTTGGTTAATGCCACTCTTAGGATCATTGGTTGCTATTCTCACCTTGTCTTTTATACTACCATGTCTGTTTAAGTGTTTTTACGAGTTGCAAACCAAGGCTTTCACCAACCAGGCAGTAAATCAAATGCTGCTACAGGGATATACTGGACTCCCCACCCAGGAGGCAATGGCTTGAGACAATGCCCCTTGACAGCAGATAGCACCTCCTCACCCCATGTCAGCAGGAAGTAGGTCTAAAGACAGATCCCCATACCTCTTCCCCTCTTGGACTTTTGTGGCTAATGTTGTTAGGAAAAGAGTTGCAGATTGGTGCCTCCTCACATGGGGCACCAAAATATTAGGAAAGGAGTTGCAGAATAGAGAGGAGGCAGTGTACAAATTTATAGCCAGATCGAATTTATTCAGAGAAAATAAATCCGCAGAGGTGGGTGACCAACTGCCTGCGTGTTCAAGATGGAGCATGTGGCAGAAGGCCCCCGCTCCCAGGGGCCGGGTCTTTTTAAGGAGGGCTAAGGCTGGGAGTAGGGGTAGGGGGCAGCAGGGAGGGGAATTCCAGGAACTGGCAGAGGCCTTGGGAACCTGGAAAATAATGCAGGGTGGGATATGAAGGCATTAGGGTGTGAGACCCAATTGAGTTTCAAGGGCAAGGAATACATTCTAAAGTTTATCTCCTTTGGGCAATGAGGGAGAATGGCTGAGGCTTATGTCCTTGTTGCATCAAATGTAATCCCATGCAACTCTTGCTTTATAAAAAACAAAAGTGGGGAATGTTAGTAAAATGGCACAGTCTTTTCTATGCTGCAATCTACACCCTGACACCACCCTAGGCTCTAGCCCCCAGCACCATGGCTGGAAGCCAGGTGACCACATGGCCCAACCACCGGTGTCAGCTCCACCCCCATCCTAATGGGATTTGCTACTCCTACTTCCCTGCCCACCCCCCCCACCCCCCCACAAAGTTTTAAGAAGACCTGTTCCTGAACATCTGGCTCTCTCTTTCTGTTTCTTGATCTCTCACTCTCTCTCTTTTATTTTTATTTTTTGACAGATAGAGTTAGACAGTGAGAGAAAGAGAGACAGAGAGAAAGGTCTTCCTTATTCCGTTGGTTCAGCCCCCAAATGGCCACTATGGCCAGTGCTGCATTGATCCGAAGGCAGGAGCCAGGTGCTTCTCCTGGTCTCCTATGCGGGTGCAGGGCCCAAGCACTTGGTCCATCCTCCACTGCACTCCCGGGCCACAGCAGAGAGCTGGACTGGAAGAGGAGCAACCGGGACTAGAATCCGGTGCCCATATGGGATGCTGGTGCCACAGGCAGAGGATTAACCAAGTGAGCCAGCCCCTCTGTTTCTCTCTCTCTTAATCTCTCTCTTATGCTATCTTTCTCCCTCTTCCTTCTTTGACCCTTCCCTCCAGTCTGTTGAGTTTCTCACCAATAAACCCATTCTCTTAAAAAAAAATACACTAGCATTTCTATTCTGGCTTTAGAAATAAATACTATGAATACTGCTTTTTCAAGAAATATATTCTTTCATTAAAGTTTATTTTCATTAGTTTGGAGTAATATAGATAGATACATAGTAGATATAAATATATATATACAAATTGCATATTTAAAATAGCATATACAATGTAAAAATGCAAATATAAACATAGTGACCTAATAAAAGAGAGTATTAATCTCTGAGTTTGATTTAGTTGAGGATCTTTCCAAAATCCTATGTATATATTAAAAGTATTTAATGATTTTGTGATGAAAGACTTTTTACCATCAAAACCAATTTAATTCCTTCCATACTATGGAACTAACCTGTGTCATGAAAATCACTCCATTGTCTTGATACTACAAAAGCAAGGTAAACTGGAACACACAAGTTAAATACTTGAATGGCCATACGGCACAAAACAAAGTAATTAAAAAAATAATAAACAAACCGTGCATGTGTGTGTGTGGTTGGAGGGGAATGGAGCGAGACATTAGTTTTATCTGCTGGATATCCTATCTTTATGTTCTTTTATTTCCTGACATCTTGCAGATTTGAAACTACCTATATTTAGTGCAATCTCATTTTGCCATTTATATTGTTAAGCTGAGTCAGGAAGAATGGAAGTAGTTCCAGGCATCTCTTAACTATCTAACATTATCCTGTTTATAGTTCCTTTCTGAATAACTGATTCATACATGTGGAATTATGTGAGCTACCCAGAGCAATTTTTTCCCTTAGGACCACATCAACAGAAGAAAGGAAAGTTTTAGGGAGATATGCTTACAAGAGATTGCTTCAAGTCCTTGGAATATAATAGTGCCTTTTAAAGTAAACAAATGGATAAATAGACATATGCTGTAGGATGTTTTCAAATGCTTTTTTCAAAATACCTAAATATATTACGTATCCTTCTTAACATTTTAGGAATTAAACCCTCTACACAATCTATTTTGCCTTTCCCAGTTAAGCAAAGTATATATATATGTGTATATATAAATATATAATCAATAGTTTATAACTTATATTGTAGTCAGTAGTTTGTCTATTTTTATGAAGGGAATTTTACTCATAGAGGGTCTTTGATTTCCATACATATAAGGAAATAAAAACTCAATTATTAATTCATATAGAATTAAGGTTTCTGAAAAAATAATAATAATTTATACATTATATTCATTTCTTCCTTAATTTCAGCCCTCTAGAAGTTGAGAAGATTTTTATTATGTCTCAAAATTATTGACATTTTCCTTGCCAATAAGTTCTAGAAGGCTTCATTTGCTCTGATGAACCCAATTTCAAAAAACATAGTGATTTATGCAGAAAAATTCCATTAAAGGATAAATGAAATAATCTATTTCCTCAGTTGCTTCTAATAGAAAGCTTACTTTGACTGACTTCTTCCAATGATCCCAGAGAACTTTTTCTTTGAAGTACTTAAAGAAACTTTGTCAATTCCATCAAAACCCCTCTAACATTTTGGGGAAATTTGCTTCCTTTTGTTTGTTTTTCTGTCCACGTTTTCAGTTCATGCCTATCCAGTCATGATTTCTCGACTTCTGTTCCAGTTGTATAATGCTACACAACAAGCCACTCCACTCAGCAAAACTGAGGAACTTTCGGTAGCAATTGTTTATTTTGCTTATGAATCTTTAGTTAGAGCAGTGTTTGGCTTTTATGACAGGTTGCAAGCTTAAGGGCTTAGCAATCACACTTAACTTAAGGGCTCAATTTAAGTTCTTAACAATCATAATTTAGGTTTTGTGTGCTATTTCTCCCTTTAGTTTCCAACACCAAAGGAGGGAAGCTAGAGGAAATATCAATGCTTACCAGGATACAAGCATTCTTGTATCAGGATGTGAATTTACCATGACATTAGACAAAGAAGATTTCTAATGTCTAATCATCCAAGTAAATTGACTCATACCAAGAAAATAGCACAGCATATTTGCAAAAGAGTACACGGTGCCCGGCTGAGCAGGCAATGGAATATCTATCCAGCATGATTAGCTCGATTTTGTTTTTTAGTTCAGAGTGCATGCCAGTCCTCCTCTGGATTGGTCTGTCTGTCCCTTTAGGGCAAAATAGCTTCATAATTCAGCATTGAGATTTCTAAAATGATGACTAAGTACCTTCAGGGGACCACTGTGTTTGAGGTAAAGATCTTCATAAAATAAATATGTTGCCAGGATAGTTCAAAAAATAAAAACATAAGGATCTTAAAATGAATTTGAGATTATAATGGTTGACAGATTCTAGAAATAGAATTAGGACAGAAATTCCCAAAACCAAAAAAGTTTAAAGGTCACCACCTATCATAAAATCCACTCATTTCCTTTAAGTACTCAATTTCCGGTTGCTCAAGACACCTTTCCTAGGATGGTTTCTTCAAACTCCCCAGTATAATTCATTTCCAGGAAAAAAATTACATACATTATTTTTACCTTAGGAATCTTTGTTTATATTTTCTTTGTAAAGGAAAAGAAATTCATGATTGAAAATATTATAATTGTTTTATTCTGACCTATGGATATGTGACATAGATGCAATATAAAAATACTAATAGGCAAACATATCCAATTTCATTTTATATAGCCAAATAAATAGAATGTGGTCCACACTGTTGAAAATTTCCTATGGGATATTCTTGTTTTTACCTCAGTCTCTAAAAATAATTGCTATCTTACTTTTGAGCAAATAATTCTCTTATAAATACTTGACTCACATTTTTGTTGTTTTTCTCATTTGTAACCTAGACTAAAATGGAATCACACAATATATATATAGTCTTCTGAGACGTGGTTTTTGTTTTGTTTGATTATTCAAAAGTGTATAACTGTAGTTTCTATTGTTGTGTGGTATTCCTTTGTATGATTGCTAATTATCCTACAGTCAGCATTTGGATTTTTTTCAGCATTTTGCTCTTATAAACAATGTGATTATATACAATGCTTACTAAGTCTTTCGATAGAAATGAATAAAATCTTCTCTAGAATAATTATCTAAGTTTTTAAATTCTTGTAGAGTGGATATCTGTTCAACTTTAGTTAATACTTAATTATGTTCTGAAATATTACATCATTTATACTCTTGTTAACAGGGTTTATGTGTTCCTATTGATCCACATTCTTATCAACACTTGTCATTATCAAATTTTTGTTTTTGTCTATCCAATGTACATGCAACTTATAGTTGTTGTAATTGGAATGCCATTGGTAACTAATCAGGTTGATCTCTTTCATAGTATTCGTTACCATCTCCTTTTGTTGATCTTTCTATGTGGTTGTTTGTTTCCTTATTGATTTCTGGAGTTCTTCTAATCTTCTTGATAATATTTTCTTTGAATTCTATAGCTAATATTTTTCAGCCTCTTCACAGTAATGCATGATACCTGATGATATGAAGACAGTATCATAACTTTTCTTCAAATAATATTACAGTTTTATTTGTCATTGTTAAACCTTTTATCCATTAGGATTGGTTTGAGTCTTCAGTTTGAAGTAAAGATTCAATTTCTTATTTTTGTGCATAGATTACCAATTTTTCAGCAGTAAAAACCCATTTTCTTCATCTTTGACATAAAATGTTGATTTTGCCAAACATCATGTATGATAAATCTGTGGTTTATTTTAGAGTTGTCTATTTTGTTTTGTTAGACTTTTCTATCCCTATTGCAAGTTAAACTAACATTTTAAATTATTGGTCTATTTTTGACACAAGATCTTTCAGTTTGTTCTTTCAGAGCATGATAGCTATTATTAGACATTGCATTTCCATATAACTTTTAGAACCAACTTATTAGGTTACATTGAAAACAGTGATGGCATTTACATTGAAATTATATTGAATATTTACATTGTTGGGGGAAATCCCACATGGAATAAATATTGACTGCTTCTACTTATAAAGATGTTATGGTTCTCTGGTGTTTGGGAGGTTGTTTTGTTTTATAAATAATTTCCACTTAGATCACTTAAATGCAGATATTTCCCACACAATAATCTATTATGGAATAACATTGTTAGTTTCCTTTCCTGTTTCTAATCTTTCATCTCATAGAAGCTTTGAATTCTATAGAATGTAGAATCTATATAGAAACCAGTGTAGGCATTCACATCATCTGCAGATAAATTGCTTATATAACCTTGACCTGGGTTGCTGACCAGGAGCTCTAATATATTGCTGAATTTAAGTGGTGAAGGCAGTTATCCTTCGTTTTTTTTTGATTTTCAAGTGAGAAGCCAAAATCATTTCACTACTGAGTACAGTATTGTATATGGATGTTTTGTAGATGCCTTTATTGAGTTAAGGAGATTGCCTGTATTCGCAGTTAGCTAAGCATTGTTTTCTCCCTTGAGTAGATAAATTCTTTCTGATTTTCCTTTTATTGCATTTTTGTGCTTTATATTTATTGAGAGGCTCATATGTTTTATTGAACTTTGATACTTTAATGTCGTGAATTACCTTAATTTGTATTGAATCACCTTTAATTAATGGAATAAGCTCAACTTAATCAAAAGATAATATCCTTTGTTGCACAGTTTGCTATATTTTCCACTTCTGTATTGATAAATGGAATTAGCATGCAATTTGATTTTGGTACAAACCAATTTACCCACTTTTTTTCTTTTGTTTGTCAAGTCTTCGTGCAATAAGAATAGAGAACTTTTCAATTTTTTAATTTCTAAAATTAGAATTTTCAGGATTTCTATTAATTATTGTTTTAAAGCTTTGGTAGGACTAATTTGTTTATGGAAAATTTTTTGCCAAGGGATTCAAGTTCTGTAATGACGATGGAACCAATTGGTTACTATTTTAGTTATTTATGAACATGAGTCTATTATATTTTCCTTGAAAATCATAGCTACTCTCTGATGTATGACCTTTCTTCTTCTAATTATGTCATTACACAGAAAAAGTATGATTATGTAGACATTTGTGGAAAATAATTACATAATTTAATTAATAACATATACCTCTGTATGGTTATAATATACAAACAATATAGATATATTTTTCCTCAGTATTCAATCCATAATACCGAGCTGTATTCTCAAAGATTCATTGTCCCAGTGCATTCTTTTTCCTATTATTCCTTCCTCCTTTTTCACTATTCTTTGTCTCCAGTTTCTTTGCTGATAATCCCCTTGATACAGTCACCAGACTGAAACACAGACACTCCACACTGTCATTTACTTGTTTCTGCTTAAAACTTGTTTTATTATTAGAAGAGCTGTTGTTATTTCTATTTGAGGATTCTATGAATCTAGATTTGTAAGAAATTCCACTGTTTTTCTTCATTTAAAATGGAGAATCTATTAATTTGCTATCAAATTGATAACATTTTTATGGGGCTATTTTCAGTAATAATCAGCTCTTCTTGCTTTTAGAAAAGTGTATATCATTAAAAAATGGCCATTATTCAAAATGTTACTCGAAATTCTCTGTATCAATTTATCCCTTTTATACAGTTAAGTTGAAATGTTTATTTGTATTTTGTTCAATAAAAGGACCTAAGTATTCCTATATCATCATGATCGATAGATGATGTGATTACATAAGGAAAATGTTTTAAAATTACCTGAAAAATACTTTAAAACAATGTCCTGATTCAAGTTAAACATGAAAAAACTTCAGCTAACTCATGGAAAAAATGAAATGAGAAGAAAAGTTTTCTCTGGTTCACATATTCCATGATTTTTTTAAAAAGAACCAGCATTTACATAGATTTTAGAATTTTCTACAGCAAAATAAACATCTTTTAATTCATTTTCAACAATGTGTTGAATTACCCTCACATATCTGACAAAATCTGTAGCTCTTTTTTTTTTTTTTAAGATTTATTTATTTACTTGAAAGTCGGAGTTACACAGAGAAAGGATGAGAGGCAAAGAGAGAGAGAGGTCTTCCATCTGCTGGTTCACTCCCCAGGTGGCCACAACGACCGGAGCTGCACCTTTGCAAAGCCAGGAGCCAGGAGCTTCCTCTGGGTCTCCCATGCAGGTGCAGGGGCCCAAGGACTTGGGCCATCTTCTACTGCTTTCCTAGGCCATAGCAGAGAGCTGGATGGGAAGAGGAGCAGCCAGGACTAGAACTAGGGCCCCGTATTGGATGCTGGTGCTTCAGGCCAAGGCTTTAACCCACTGCGCCACAGCACCGGCCCCTAGAACGCTCTTTTTAAAATATTAATACTTAAGTTATAATAAGTATATAATCTGAACTAAACATTAAAAATATATTAAACTATATTTTGTGTACTATATTACAGAAAACCTGAAACAGTCTGAAAAACTAGAATCAATCATGAATTTTGAAATATTGGCAGTGAACAGATAAATGTGAATGAGTATTATGATTTTTTCTATTCTTGGACTAAATATATAAAAATTCAGTTGAGATCACTAGAAAATATTTGCTAAAATATTTATGAATGAATTTTAAAGAGTGACATACAGGCCGGCGCCACAGCTCAATAGGCTAATCCTCCACCTGGGGTGCCGACACACCGGGTTCTAGTCCCGGTCAGAGCGTCGGATTCTGTCCCAAGGTTGCTCCTCTTCCAGTCCAGCTCTCTGCTGTGGCCCAGGAAGGCAGTGGAGGATGGCCCAAGTGCTTGGGCCCTGCACCCTCATGGGAGACCAGGAGGAAGCACCTGGCTCCTGGCTTTGGATCAGCGGCCATTGAGGGATGAACCAATGGAAAAAGGAAGACCTTTCTCTCTGTCTCTCTCTCTCTGTCCACTCTGCCTGTCCAAAAAAAAAAAAAAAAAAAAGGATGATATATAAATTATTTTAACAAGATGTGTGAAATGATATTTGAACACACGAAAGATATTTATTTATTTATTTTTATTTTTTTATTTTATTTTATTTTATTTATTTATTTATTTTTTTTTTTGACAGTCAGAGTGGATAGTGAGAGAGAGAGAGAGAAAGGTCTTCCTTTTGCCGTTGGTTCACCCTCCAATGGCCGCCACGGCTGGCGCGCTGCAGCCGGCGCACCACGCTGATCCAAAGGCAGGAGCCAGGTGCTTCTCCTGGTCTCCCATGGGGTGCAGGGCCCAAGCACTTGGGCCATCCTCCACTGCCTTCCGGGGCCACTGCAGAGAGCTGGCCTGGAAGAGGGGTAACCAGGAAAGCATCCGGTGCCCCGACCGGGACTAGAACCCAGTGTGCCGGCGCTGCCAGGTGGAGGATTAGCCTACTGAGCCATGGCACCGGCCAAAAGTTATATATTTAAATGGCTGAGTGGAAAGATAATAAAAATTAAATTCCCAATTATTTAAGCATAATTCAGTTATAATATGCTTGATTTCATTTTTTGAATTGAAAATATATTTAATATTTTTGTGAAATATAAATGCATTTACTTATCTAACCAGTCCACATGCATTTGCCAAAGAGAAACAATACTTCAGTAGACCCTTAATTCCCTAGGGGAATCGCAATTGGCCAACTATATTTGCTTTAGTTTTCTGTCCTACGGTGAGCTCTCTGCTCTCATGGCATTACAAGGATAGTAAAGGAATCTGTGGACAACTCTTTGCCCAAACAGCTCATGACCTAGGAGAGATGAATCAATTCATTGAAATATACAATTTTCCTAAGTAACAGAAATAGATGATAGAGGCGGCCAGTCTTGTGGTGCATCAGGTTAAGCTGCTGCCTATAACCCTGGCATAAATAAAAGTGCTGGCCCAAGTCCTAGGTGCTCCATTTCTGACCTAGCTCCCTGATAATGCACCTGGGAAAGCAGTGGATTCTAGCCCAAGTGCTTGGGCCCCTTATGGGAGAAACAGGTGGAATTCTAGGCTTCTGTCTTTGGCCTGGTCCAGCCTATCAGCCATTCTGGCCATTTGGGAAGTGAACCAGAGGATAGAAGACCTCTCCATATATCTCTCTCTGTCTCTCTCTCTGCAACTCTGTCTTTCAAATAAATGAATAAATCTTTTAAAAAAAGATGATATAAATAAGGCTGTATCTATTAAAATTGAATCAATTTTTAATAATTTTACAAGAAGGAAAGCACCAGGCCCAAGGATTTCACTGATGAATTCTACCAAACATTTAGGAAAGAATAACACCAGTTCTCTACAATTTCTTCCAGAAAATATAAATTGAGGGAACAACTTATAATTCATTCTGGATTATCCTAACACTAAAACAAAATAAAGAAGACACAAGATTGGAAAACTATGGATCAATATCATCCATGAGCATAGACATAAAAATCTTCAAAATATATTAGCAATATGTGTCTAATAATCTGTAAAAGGAAGTGCACTCTGAAACTAAGTGGCATTTATTTTGGTTTTACAAGGGTAGTTCAACATTTAACAGTTGATTAATGTAATCATAACATGAACAAGCTAAATAAGAAAAATCATAGGACCATTTCATAGACTCAAAGTATTTTACAAAATCTAACATCTATTTATGTTAAAATGCTCAGAAAGCTATATTTAGGGAAAAACACTTCCTCAAATTGACAAAGAATATCTACAAAAAATCTACAGCCAAAATCAAACTTAATAATGATTAATTAAATTATTTCCATGTAATGCAAGAATACCCCCTCTTACCACTCCTACTTGATATAATATCCTCTTACCACTCCTACTTGATATAATATAGAGATTCTATTAGTACAATAAGACAAGAAGAAGAAATAAATGTTTAAAAACATTAAAGAAACAAAATGGTATGTGTTCACAGATGACGGTGCCATAAATCCAAAAGTATCAACAAAAGTGTTCTTAGGGCTAATAATTATTTAACAACAAAAAAAAAAGGAACATAAGTCATGGATGAGAAAGGAATGTTTACATAGATCAAGGGCTGTATCTAGATCTACTAAGAACTCTTAAAATTCAACAATAAGAAAACAAACAATACAGTTTAAAATGGACTTTTAAAATTGGATCTAGTTAAAGAAGAATTGTGTAGACACCTTATCAAAAATATAAACAAATGACAAGTATCCATGTAAAACGATGCTCAATGTTATTCGTCTCTAGGAAATTGTGAGTTAAAACAATAATGAGGTACTGCCATGTAAATATTAGAATGCTCAAAAAATGTTGATACACTGAATTCTGATAATGATAAGAAACTCTCACTCATTACTTGTGGGAATGTACACCATCATTTTTGTATAAGTATCTTTGTATAAGTATTTGGTTGTTTTTTTTTATAATACAGTCCAGAACTGTATACGCAGGTATATAACCAATCAACTTGAAAACCTGTGGCAGGCAAAAATGTGCACATGATTTTTATTACAGAATTATTAGGTATCATCAAACTTGGATTCAATTAAGAGCTCCTCAAGCGCATAAATGGATAAACAAATGGTGGTGCATTCATACAATGGCATATTATTCAGTAAAAGAAACAAAAAAGGCTGTCAAGCCACAAAAAGACATGAAAGAACCTTAAATATATATTGTTAAGGGAAATACTCCAGTCTGAAAAAGCTGCAACTATTCAATTACAATTATATGCCACTCTGAAATAGGCAAAACTACAAGGGCGTTGAAGTGAGTGTCAGGATTGCAACTTTCTTTCAACACTTTTTGGCCCCATAACCATATCCCTCACAGTGATGTTAAACTGACTATCAATCAAGCATACTGAGGATGTTTCTGCTCATCTCAGTTTCTGGGTGAACTAGAAAAAGAAATACATTTGGGAAAGCAAATAATATTATTCTTTCAATATTATTTTCTTCGAAAAATATTCCATAAAAAGTATCAAAATGATTATCAAGGCCTAGTCAGTGAAACTTTGGGAAGATTTATCTTAGCTATCTATATTTTTACTTGAAATAAATACGCTTAGTATAAGCGTCTTCAAATAGCCATAGTGCATGAGACATTTATACTAAGTATAAATTTGATATAGGAACAGATAATGGATAGATAGGGAGATAGATAGACAGTTAAATAGATAGATGATTTATTCAATACACAAAGTTTACTGGGAGTTCACTGTTTTGTTTGCTA
Organism: Oryctolagus cuniculus; assembly: GCF_964237555.1. Lineage (NCBI taxonomy): Eukaryota > Metazoa > Chordata > Mammalia > Lagomorpha > Leporidae > Oryctolagus > Oryctolagus cuniculus. The sequence goes on along the minus strand of NC_091444.1, from coordinate 73,194,125 downwards.
AATCTGATAATCTGCCTCTACAGGCAATCATTTCTAATATCAACGCATTCCAGTGACCTAGTTGGAGGCACAGAAAGTTCATCTTTTCCTAAGTGGTAGGAAAAGATGACTCCCTGGTTCATCAACTCTGCCTCACCAATGAATAAACTCATATCTGGAATAAGTACTGACTGCCTTATCAACTCCAGTTGAACAAAACTGAATCTTGTGTGTTTATACAACATCCTTCCGATATTGTCCAGTATATTTAGTTAGACAAGGAGTATTTGGAGTTCAAGATAAAGGTCTAGTTATAAAATTTTGGAGTTCCCATAAGTTTGTCAAAATAGTGGATAACATTGCTCAGAAAAAACATAGAGACAAGAGTTCAAAAATCTTCAGGAGACACCAATATTATTTGCTCAAATAAAAAAAAATTAAAAAAATAAATTTAAAAAACTCACATGAAAGACCTAGATTAAGTTCCCCATCCTGGCTCTGGCCTCTGCCCAGCCCTGGGCATTGTGATCATTTATAGAGTAAAGCATCAAGTTGGAGTGCTCTGTCTGGCTGGCTCTGTCCCTTTCTCTCTCTTTCTCCTGAATAACTTTTTAAAAAATTTATTTAACAGGGCCATAGAGCCAGTAATTAGCCAAAAAGAAATAACCTGTTTAATTAGAAGTGTTATAGGTTTGATTAGCAACAAATTGTAGAAGAATCATCTTTTTTTAACATTTATTTTATTTATTTGAAAGATAGAGTTACAGAGAGAGGTAGAGAGAGAGAGAGAGAGAGAGAGATCTTCCATCCGCTGGTTCACTCCCCACATGGCCACAACAGTTGGAGCTGAGCTGATCTGAAGACAGGAGCCAGGAGGTTCCTCTGGCTGAACTTGAGCTGATCCAAAGCAGGGAGATGGACCCTCTTCCTGGTCTCTCACGTGGATGTAGGGGCCCAAGAACTTAGACCATCCTCTATTGCTCTCCTACGGGCATCAGCAGGGAGCTGGATAGGAAGTGGAGCAGTTGAGACTTGAACTGGTGTATTTGGGATATTGGTGCTGAAGGCCGGTACTTTAACCTGCTGTACCAGAGTGCTGGCCCCAGAAGAATCATTTTCTAAAATGTTAGTAGATATTGTTAATATTGATTATAAGTGTGTGTATATATATGTACATACATATATCTCCCCCTCTTTCTTTCTCTCTCTTTGTCTCTCTGGCTCCCACTCTGCATTTCAAGTAGATGAAAATAATAAATAAAAATTAAAATAAAACTGTTTTTTTGTAGTATCTAATACAGTGGAACCCGTAACTTGTCCCGTGACTGAGCTTCTCAGGCACTTAGCTGGGGACAACTTTCTAGGCAGAGGGAACTGCAAGTCTAAAGACCTAGGATGACTGAATGGCAAGTGCATTCAACAACAAAGAGACTGGTGTGTTTTCTCTGACCACCTATTAGTGTATAATTGACTTGTAGAGAGATGTGACCTGTCTTGTTCACTGTTTTGTCACCAAGTTTTAGGCTTATAGTAGAAAAACTCGGTGTATATGGAGTGAATAATGGAGGAATGAAGGAATGAATAAAAGAGATATATTCACTTTCCAGGCTTTTCATTAGCATGTCTGTTCTTTTGTTAATGGCATAAATCTTTGTATTGTATTAAGGGATGGCAGCTTCTCCCACAGGACCATATTTCTTAAAGTGTTTTTGGTAGAGCATTTGCTCTACAAGAGCAAAACAAAACAAGGAAACAGCAGTCCCACGATCACACATGAAAACTCTGCTTGCTATGCCTCTTGCAGCAAAGTGCACTTTAGCATATTAAAATGTAAATATTCCTGAGAATTTCTGAAACTTAAAAATGCCCCCCATTATAACTTTTGAAGCACAAGTGTTTCCTAAATTGATCTGAGCCCCGAATCCTCCTTACTTAGAAACTATTAACATTCTGAAACAGTCCTCCTTCATATGGGCTTAGGACAATTATAATGGTGGTAAGTGATGCTTGCCATAGGGTCCTGCTAAAGCCAAGGTAGGGTAAATGTCAAGGGCTCAGGGAAGAAGGCCTCTATAATTTGCTAAGGAATCCAGAGGAATCCTTTTGCACTGTCTCCTTTCCTTTGGCAAGGTTTTAGGTAAGAGCTGCAGGCACAAACGGGAGGAAAATGGGCTAATACAGCACCGAATGAAAATTGTAAACAAAACAAAGCTGGCAGGATTCCCATGGAACCCGTGCTAAAAATCCCGTTGCTTTCTATGACCGTAAATTCCAAAGGAAAGTGCTGCATCCCACTGAAGCAGCACCGAGTCCTTAGTAGCATCTCCTGTAGCTCTTGCCTGACACACGCAGAAGGCAGATTTCTTTATAGCCATAATAAAACATAAAAGTAAGGGCAGAAAAGAGTGGGAGAATCACTAATGATTATCTCCACATCTGAGTGTTCATTGTGTGGATGAAAGAGTATGCGGAAGCCCCATAAATTACTCCTATAATACCCCTTTTCTCATAAAGTGACTTTGAAATTGGTCCCACATTTCACAAGTGCTCCCCATCTATTTCCAAACCCAATATTGCCTTTTCTGGGATGTGACTCCCATTACAGCTAGAATCCATGTCTTTCTGTAAGATTAAGCATTCTTAATAGCAAGCTTCCCTACCAGAAAAAAAAAATTCTTTTTACTCAGCATTACATAAGCAAGTCATATCTAATTCTCTGAAGTGAACGTGCCATGAAAGATATATACAAATACATTCTATCTGCTAAATTGGTGCCATAAAGTTGTATTACAAATATGAATAATGTTTTTCTGCTGTGATATTTAGGGCTATATAAATACAGTTTAGAGGCATTTTGGTTTCTCTTACCTTTGCAACATAAGACATTAAAAGAAAACATTACTATATATTATTGAAGATATAACTGTTGGGTTATAACATTTTTAATATGGTGAACCTAGGCCAAATATTGAAGCTGGCATTTGTTTTACTGCTTTCAACATCTCTTGTTTAAAGGCTCTCAGAAATGAGAAATTTCAATGAAAGCTATTCTGAACTTTATTGATACAATCTCTGTAACATAAAATATCAATAAAAATTTATGTCATCTTATTTAATGAGAAGACAGGAAATGAAATGATTCTTGGAGACATTTTTAAATGGCCAATCAGGTCTAATTTAACTAACACTTGAATATTTCACTACTGAAAATTGCAATATGCATTTTCAGAAGTGTTTTGTTGATGCCTTTTTGTTCTACAAAAGACTTAATGACAATTATTACAACAGGTCATATTGGACTGATTGTATTACAATAATTCAGAAGTATAGCATTAAAATATTATCCATGATTTGTGGAGAATATGTTACTTTTCTTTCTATCGTCCTATGATTCAAGGGCTTCCAAAGATCTTTGCATTGAGATACATATGTGATAAAGAATATTGACAGATTATTAAAATACTCGTGAAGAGATTTCGTGTCCATCTTATTTATTATTGAATGAGCATTATGCTGAATAGAGTCAAGATGTAAGTTCTGAGAAATAAATATTTCGTCCTTACTTTGAGCAATTAATTCTTCCCAAATAATTTGTGAAATAATATCTGTGAAGTAAAAAAAAAACAAAATCTATTAAATTCTCATCAGCAAATACAAATTATTTATGCTCTAATCACAAAAACTTAAAATTTCCTACAAATAACTTAGGGGTGATAACTGTATATAAACATATTTATATAGAGATTCAATATACTTTTATATATACATATTATATTCTACATATATGAAGGTGCATTGAAAAGTTTATGGAAAATGTAATTAAAAGAAATGTTTATTTTGGTGAAGAAATTATGAAATTACATGTGTTATCATCATAAAATTTCATTGAAATTGTGTGTTATGAAAAGACAACATATCAAATTTTTTCACCAAGATATCTTCTTTCAATTCATTTTCTATGAACTTCTGAAATACTCATATCTATAGATATATTCTACATATTAAGTATTATATATATTCTATATATTAAGTAATATATACTAATATATTCTATATACCTAATATGTTGAGGAATATATTCTATCAGCCAAATACGCTAAGATTATATGAAAGAGAGAGAGACAGAAAAAGAGAGAGACAGTGATGGATATCTTCCATCTGGCAGTTCAGTCCCCAAATGTTCACAACAATCAGAACTAGGCCAGCCTGAAGCCAGGAGCCAGGAACTTGATCCAGCTCTTCCATGTGGCCGTCATAGGACCAAGCACATGAGCCATCATTTGCTGCCTCCCAGGATGCATTGGCAGGAAGGTGAATGGGAAGTGGAATAGACAGGACTTGAAGCAGTACTCCAATATGAGATGCAACATACCAAGAATTGACTTCATCTGTTGCATCCAAGCCTTCTCACTGACAAATATTTTTCCAAATTATAGAACAAATTTACCTTCTGTCTTTCAGTACATTAGAGTGCCAACTTCTCTACATCTTCAAACTTGATGTATTGCTCAATCCAGTACCCTTTATTCAATTCCATCATACATGTTCTGCTTTCCATTTAATTCACTTTAATTCTCTGTTGTTCAGTTTCTTCAAAACTCAGATTTTCTGTTTAAGTTGTCAGTCTCATGTTTGCTGCAACTGAGTCAGCAAATGCCTCAAGAGGAAAACCATGTATGGATATCCCTGTATTTTCTTTATCTTAAACTCATGGTCCTTCAATCTTACCACCTTGCAACTCTGATTCCCTAACCATATGTTTCTAATATTTTACCTAGATTTTCTAATTGTTCTTGGTGGGAATCCTTATTTAACACAAGCTAATTCCCATAGCTAGAACTATAGAATTCTGACTTCTGTTTCAAAAATCATGGTGACAGTAATTCTGAGAACAAAATGGGGAATATAGTGCAAGAAGAGACCCCTGGAAGGAGGGTAAGAGGCCATTTCAATAATTCAGGTGCTAGATGATGATGGCATAGGCACAATTGGCAACAAGGTAGCTGATGAGAAGTATTATAGGTCTTTTCTTTCTATTGACACATAATATTTGTACAGATTTGTGGGGTGAAGTATAATTTACAACATGTACATGATATGTAATGACCAAATTAGAGCAAGTAGAAGCTAAATATCTTCAGTTATATGTGCTGGAAACCTACAGAATCTTATTATTTTGAAACATGCAATATAACAAATTATCGATTAAATGTTAAGAGAAGATGCACAAAAGAGTTCTAGAACCATCCTGATAGTCAATGGTTCACCAGAAGGATTTATAATCTGTTAACGCTCATTGTTAGCGATTTGTTATAACTACAGGATTGATGGCAAAATCAACAAAGGTAAAGGCACATGTAGCAAAGTCCAGGAGAAACCAGGCACAAGTTTTCAAGTGTTTGACTCCAGAGTTGTCACACAGGGATATGTGTAATTCTCCCAGCACCGAATTGTGACTACACACGTGAAGGGTTTCCAGCCAGGGACACTCACCTGAGCCTTGCTGCCTAGGTTTCTCTTAGGAATTACTACCATAGATGTACAGCACCCACAGGCTTGAATCCAGTGATGGAGAATTTATAATGGAGGTGTTTACAATGAATCATACTGTTAGACTAAACTTCCTGTTTTTCAAATTGGTACAATATGGACAAAGTCTTCAGACACCCAAAACCAATCTCATCAGGCAGCTAATTCCAAGGACTCAGGGCTCATTTTCCAAGAGCCAGCCAATGGCAAGTCCAGAAGTCAAACTTTTCTTCTGAATCCTCAAGGCTTCAAAAACCCTGTCTAATGAATTAACTCTTTCCTACCCTGGAGACCCACCAGCATTTTGTGCTGGTTTGGCCTGAGTTGCTGGAAGAATATACTGAAATAAAACATTATAAATCAGTAAGTTTGGGAGGAATAGTGGGTTCTCACCATGATATTTGTTGAATTATTGGGGTTAATTAAACATTCAAAAGGGAGTATTAAGTAAGCAATTAGAAATACAAGTCTGAAATTTCTGTAGAGTTTTAAATAAAGATAAGATTTTCAGAATCAATACATTTCTTTGTTTATTTCTATTTTTTGAAATGCAAAGAAAAAGAGGGAGGGAGCAAGAAAAAGAGAGAGGGAGGAAGAGAGAGAAAGGGAAATAAATAAATCTCCCTTTCATTTACATACTGTGGTTGTTAAGGGTGGACCAGCCTTAAGCCAGGATCCTGGTGCTCAATCTGTGTCTTCCACCCCAATAACAGCAATCCAAGCAGTTGAACTATAACCTGCTGCTGCCCACTGTATGGAATCAGGAGCAGAGTCAGGATTCGAACCCAGGAACTCTAATAGGGGATGCAGGCATATCAAGCTGCAACTTAACCACTGCACAAAATGGTTACCTCTAAATTTCAAGAATTTCAATCATCTAACCATGAGGATCTATTTGTTCACTGCAGGATTGAATACAGAAAACAACGGAATGACTATCAAAAACTGTACCATAATCTAGTCCAATGTTAGCAATCAGGAACATGAGAAAGAACTAGTAAAAGAGATAGAGATGAAATATCCAGTAGAACCAGTTTCCTTTTCACTGATTCTTCTCCAATGGGTAAAGATTACTTTAAGGTGAAATGAACTTTTAGGTTCTTCTGGATGTTTGTGCATGTGGCTGATGACAGCTAGCAGAGTCAGTGTAGGTTAAGAGTTCTCATAGTCAATAGGACACAAAAAATCCAGAAGCAAAGAGAAACAGTAAATGTGACATGAAGTGCAACAAAGCATTAGCAGTGTCCATTACATAATAGATATAAAAATTATGAAGTATAATAATAAAACTCACTTTTCACGGCAGTTAAGAATGGCATCATTATATTTGTCCAAGAAACACTGGTAAATTTTCTTCCAAATCTGCCTATATTTAAGGTAGCCACTGTTTAGAATTTTGTATTTAGTAATTCCCAGCTATTTTTAAAATGTTACAAATTATTATAAAACTCATGATATATAAAATTTGATTTTGCTTATAAAAATGATACCATGCCATTGTAGACTGCTGACTTCAGCTTTTTTCATTCAACATTATTGTTTTTCACATTCATTCATGTATTCCACATATGAATATATGCTCCTTTTCTGTCCCTGCTATATAAAATTTTATCAATTTTTACACATTTTTCATTACAGTATACATTTTGGCTATTCCTAGATTTTGGTTATTTCAAATAGTATTGCTATATACATTCTTATATCCATATCGTCTTGCACACATGTAAAATAAGTTTGCTCTGGTGTGCTTTCAGGAGTAGTGTTGTTTGGATGGGATACATGCAACTTCATCTTTATGAGTTACTGCTTACATAGAGGTCGGTTGGCCTATTTATGTGTCAAAACTAAACTTAATCGCCAGCGCCCCGGCTCACTTGGCTAATCCTCCACCTGCGGCACCAGCACCCCGGGTTCTAGTCCTGGTCGGGGCACCAGTTCTGTCCTGGTTGCTCCTCTTCCAGTCCAGCTCTCTGCTGTGGCCTGGGAAGGCAGTGGAGGATGGCCCAAGTGCTTGGGCCCTGCACCTGCATGGGAGAAAAAGAGGAAGCACCTGGCTCCTGGCTTCAGATCGGCACAACGCGCTGGCCATAGCGGCCATTTGTGGGGTGAACCAACAGAAAAGGAAGACCTTTCTCTCTGTCTCTTTCTCTTTTGCTGTCTAACCCTGCCTGTCAAAAAAAAAAAAAAAAAAAACTAGAGAATATGTCTGTTTTCATATCTGTTAGTGCTGTTTGTCTTATTTTCCTAGCTGTCCTCATTTTCTGGATCGTTCAAAGAGATACATAATAAGCTTTAAAAAACAAAACAATTATTTATTTGAAAGGCTGAGCAGGGTATGTATTAGGAGAGAGAGAGAGAGAGATCAATAAGGAATATGAGCTCTTTGGAGAAATAGTGTGTTCTATGACAAGATGAATCTATGAGATATTTTTTTGCAAGTAATGGTGAATTGTCAAGAGAAAATGAGCCAGCTAGCATTCCAGTGGTCAACTGAGAAAACTGAGCATGAAAAGAGAAGAATATTTTGAAATTAATGGGATATAACACAGGAATTCATTTTGATAGACCCAAAATTAAAAAAAGAGAGAAATGCCAATTAAACATGTAGACTGAATGATAGAATTATAAAACATCACTATGCAGTAAGGAATATAACATTCAATTCAGATAGTCAATGGATGCTAAGAACATTTGCTAAGAGCATTTGGGGGTGAAGCTGTTGAATAAGATCCTATTTACATGGTCATAAAGTGTCAACCCATGAATAATTATTAATCAGAAAAGAAAAGGTACTTTTTATAATTATAAAATCTGATAATTACCATTCTTCCCATTTACTATTGGTGTCACTATTCCAATAATGGGATCAATTAGAATCTTCAGGCCTCCTGAATTAAAGCATTTAGAAGTAGGTGATATCCATGTAGTAAATTAGCCAAGATATACATCTGAGAATTATGAAGAAATCAGATAAACCCAATGACACTGTATAAGACAATTTTTTTAACTCAATAAAAATGTTAATGCTATAAGGTGCAGAAGCTTTATTCTAGATCAAAGACTAAGGAGGGCCAGCGCCACGGCTCACTTGGCTAATCCTCCGCCTGCGGTCCTGGCACCCTGGCTTCTAGTCCTGGTTGGGGCATGGATTCTGTCCCGGTTGCTCCTCTTCCAGTCCAGCTCTCTGCTGTGGCCCAGGAAGGCAGTAGAGGATGGCCTAAGTGCTTGGGCCCTGCACCCGCATGGGAGACCAGGAGGAAGCACCTGGCTCCTGGCTTCGGATCGGCACAGCACACAGGCCGTAGCGGCCATTTGCGGGATGAACCAACGGAAGGAAGACCTTTCTCTCTGTCTCTCTCTCTCACTGCCTAACTCTGCCTGTCAAAAAAAAAAAAAAAAAAAAAAAAAAAAGAGAGAGAGAGAGACTAAGGGGATGCAAAACCCAAATGTAAAGCATATTCCTCAGACTATATCCTAAATTGAACCACCTGCAAATAAACTTTTGGGAAACTGAAGAATGAATGTAGACTGTAGATGGGGTAATAATTTTGTATTACTGTGATATATCTTGTTTGTACTATCTTGTTTGTGTATCTTGTAGTACGTGGAAGATTTCTCTTATTACTAAGAAATGCAGATTAATACTTGAACATGTGTTCTAGGAACATAGATAGAACACATACATGAATAGACTAAAAGATTAAAGACACCCAATTTGATATTAAAGTAATATGACCTTCTAATCCTATTGCAAAGCAGTATGTGGGTGTTTTGTAATGAATATTAATAAGGTTTATTTTACTTAGATTATTTATGTATTGTATTTCACATAATCTTCCACTATGTTTAATAGTTCAGTAATAAATACCAATAATTCTAATGGCTATTTTTTTAATTTTTATCTTGTATTATTGCCATTAGAGTGAATGTAATGCAGCTCTCTATAGATTTAGACACTTTTAGTTGTAAATGCTTGCACTGAGTTTTACAATCTTTTCTTGTTCACCTCCTATCCCTGACCCCACACATTTTTTCTACCAGAAAATTTTCCCCTTATACACACTACATACATAGTTTTCTCTACACCAAATAACTTCAAGTCCATTTTTCTAGAGTATAAGGCAAAGCCACAGACTTCTCTTTTTCTTTCAAGCATGTTATTTCTACTATCAAAAGATGTCCTCAATTCAACTACATTTTACCACTTCTGTAGCTTGATCCAAGTCACCAAAATTTCCTCCTGTACTTGTCTCTTACCACCACACACCCACTAATGGCTTCAATCCTCCGGGAGCCTACGATGCATGAGAATGTGGTTTGGGGTCTTTCTCTGACCTCATTTCCTACTCTCTTCCCAGCTTTCATTCTGTGTCAGACATCATGGGCTCCTTCCCAACCCATGAATCTGACCAGTACATTTTTGCTTTAGGGACTCATGCTTGCTCTTCCTTCTCCCTTGACTATCTGACTTTTCTTGGTGCCGGCATTATGCTCCAGCGGGGTAAGCCGCTGCACCCAACACCGGTATCCTGGCTGCTACACTTCAGATCCAGCTCCTGCTAACCTGTCTGCAAAAGTAGTGGAGATGGCCCAACTGCTTGGGCCCCGAGACCCCTGTGAGAGATCCAGAGGGAGCTCCAGGCTCCTGGCTTCCAGCTTGTGTAGCCCCAGCTCTTGAGATCGTTTGGGGAAAGAATAGGAGATGGAAGATTTCTCTCACTCACTTGCTTGCTCTCCGTGTGTGTGTGTGTGTGTGTGTGTGTGTGTGTGTGTATCTTCCTCTCTGTAACTGAGAACTCTTTCAAATACATAAATGAATCTTATAAAATCCTCCGAAGTCCTTACCAAAAGTCACTTTCCTTTCCTGCTGTTTAACTTTGTAATGCTTGCAGCATGCCTTATCACCCATCTTCTGTGCTTTATTCATTTTATAATATCAACTTTCAATATATGATATAACTTTAAAATCTTTTTTAGATTTTCTTTATTTGAGAAATAGTTGCAGACAGAGAGAGAGGGGGAGATAGAGAGAAAGTCACTCCTCAAATGGCCCAATGGCTAGAGCTGGGCCAGTCCCAAGCCAGGAGCCAGGAGCTTCTTATGGGTCTCCCATGTGGGTGCAAGGGCCCAAGCACTGCTTTTCCAGGCCATAGCAGAGAGCTGGATGGGAAGAGGAGCAACTGGGACAGAATTGGTGCCCAAATGGGATGCCAACACCTCAGGAGGAGACTCAGCCTACTATACCACAGCATCACCCCACTTTTAATGTTTTTAACTATCTCTGGCTCCCCTGTTAAAAAGAAGCCTACAACAGGACCACTGTTTTACAATTTGTTTATAGCAATCTTCCTTGTTTCTAGAAAAACACTGGCACATTAAAGACAGGAAGCAATAAATACTTAGGGAGTAAATGAATGTTTAAACACATCAATACATACAAGTGCATTTCCATAAAATCATTATACCAGGACACCAGGTAGACCATAGAGTTCATGCATATGATAGTCTGGAAGCTAAATTATCGACTAGAGCTGTGTAATACAAAAAAATTGGTCTGTAAGCTAAAAATAAAATAAAAACATCTTACTCTTCATTTGCTTTAATTTATTGTTTGACATTTGAATGAATGTTAATGAAAGTTTTTATAGTAATCAGAAAAAGGAAAGATGATATATATAATTATATATATAATTAAATATATTAATTATTAAATATATTAATTATTAAATTAAATATATTAATTATTAAATATATTAATTATTAAATATATAATTAAGGTTAAAATTGCCTAAAGACATTCACCCCTACCTCTCAAATTTAAAAAAAAGAAGAAAAAATAGACTTTGCAGGTGTTAAAGTCAGAAAGATTGAGCAAATCAAATAATAAAATATATGCCTCAACACTTTAATAGATGATTTTGTAATTAATTGAAGAAGCTGTGATATTATTGATTAGACATAATTTTGAGGGCACCTACTATGTGCCAATAGCTGTTCTAGTTACTACCTGTATGAAAACAATACAGAATAATTCTTGATTTCTTATAAATTATATTATTATATTAGGGCTTTCATTCAAGTAAGGTTGTACAATATGGATATGAACCACTGTTCTTAAAATAAATTAACCGTGTTAATATTTGGAAAGAATTGTTTTTCAAAAAATCATTATCTCTGTTTTGATTGTTCCTGTTTAAGGTAAACTATGAAGTATTATTACCCAAAAGCTACATGTGTGTTTTCTTCCCAGTTGCACACACATGAAATTCCCAGTTGGAGGAATGACACAGTCTGGTGAGCCATCAGCAGACACAATTACGTAAAACTCATCTGCTACAGATTAGAGTGATTTTACAATAACTTCACTTCAAACCTTTGGAGAGCTCACCCTAACTCTGAGAAACTTCTAAAGTAACAAGTAATTCGTTGCCATTCATTGAGGGATCACCAAGCAAACAATCACAGAGGCTTAGGGGCCATGTCTGCTGGTCTAGTTAGAAAAGCTCCATGAGCAAGATCCTATGGCAGAAGCAGCACTGGGCATTAGACAGTGAATACAGCAAGGTTCCCCTGAGGATGTAAGAAAGAAAAGGATGCTTTTCACTGAAATTTCCAAGGTTAGAAAATGGATGTGGAAGTCAGAGACATGGCATGGGTAAAATTTTCTTGTATTTAACAATCTTTCTGAAAAAAAGATTGACATGCATTTGATCCAACCCTGAGGACCACTTCACCCTTCAGAAGGAGGACAAATCAGGTGTTTTTAGAAAACAAAGTAATGGCCATCTTTGGTATCACTTCGCAAAGAAAAAAAAAACACTATGAGTGTTTCTATTTTACCATCTGGCCTTGTAAAAGGAAGGAAGCTGTTTTCCTACAAAGCAGATATATCCTAGGTGGGGCAAGTTTGTCTAAATTTCTATCTTGTATTTTCAACAAATGAAAAAACTTTCAATACTTTCCCAGAAAACCTCAGTAATATTTTTTTCTTGTGGAAAAAGAGATCACATTATTCAAGTTTCAAGAATATAATATTGCTACTCCATTTGTCTGTTAGATCTTCATATTTTGAGAACATAACCTACTGCTTGAGCCACTGCTCCCTTTATGAGATGGTATCTTGGAGGTAAAAATCTTTCTTGAGAGTATTATGAAAAAATGTAGACCTCTATTTTGATATTCTTATCATTCTGTGATAAAATTCCTTGATGAGTCTGCACTTTATTATAGCTAAATGTTTTACTAAAGGGAGATAATGAATGCATTCATACTTGGCAGCAGAAAGAGACTATAAAAATTAGGATTGAAATACCATTTTGATGCATACTAGTAAGTCTGTGTGCATAGCTGGGTTAGAATATCCAGGTTCAAACAATTGTATCTATGAAAAATACTCTAGAGATGGTTATACATAGAGAAAATTACCAATAGTCAGAACAAAAAATAATAAATGGACATTGACTGGCTTTCTTTTATACTTTTTAAATGAGCTAGTTGTCTTTGTAACCAATGTAGAGTTTATTAGGACATATTTTTCTAACAAACATAACATAGAAGAATAACTATATATTCTACATAGTCTTCATTGGCCATTTTATAAAGCTAGATTCAAGTTTCAGTATTTAATATCTATGAAATATTTTTAAACTGGCTTGGGTATTTTTTCATGAATGATGAGTTTTTTCTATAATAACACTCAATTCTGCTCAAAAAATGAGGCAAAAAGATAATACAATTTTTCTCCCTTTTGTTTCCAAGATAATATGCCAAGAGACCAATTTTAATGCAATTAAGTTGAAAGCCATGTCTTTTCTGGTATTGCTCTGCTTTGAGAGACACCATTGAATTTATGTTGGCACCCTTATATTGTAGGTATTTGCATAATCTCTATTTAAATTTGTACCATAAGCATTGATGATGGGCTGAAAGGGTATTACAGAAAGCCAAGAACTGATTGTTGTTATATAATACATTTCTGACATGAACATTAGATCCCATGTTTCTCTGTTTGGCAAGTCTGAATGTTTACTTTCAGCACTGGAGAAAATTCAGAATGCCCATGTCTCCTATTCTCTGATTCAGTAGCTAGCCTCATGGAAAGCAGAGCGTGTGAGAGAGCTGTGGAGCTGGCAGGCTGCCCAATCTGAACACCATGCACCCGGAAGCTGCCCCTGCACACTGCTTTGAACTCTGTAAGAGTGTAAGCCCATAGGTGATTCAGCTTTCAGGCACTTCAAAATTTCTTGCATTTCCCTAAAAGTGCTGCTTGTTCATATTTATTTTCTTCTACTTCGGTTATTCTTCTAGCTTAGAACTCCTTTCTCTCAACTGATCAAAAGGAGTAATATGTTTATTTTGCTAACTCTCCTCCTAAAATAATATTTGGAGTACTGTTAAGTCTTGAATTAATACATGCTGAGGATTCCATGGGAAAAGTTCTTGGGCTTCTCTATATCAAAGGGTCTTAAATTTGAATTTTTACTATAGAAAAATATGAAATCAAACTCTAAAAGTGAATTATCCCAATAGTAAGTACTTCAAATCATCCAGGAAAGGAACAAAAAGCCATTCTGGCTCCTGCAAATTCTTCTTCATCCTCGAGCCTGAGTCTATCTTTCTAATTGATATAGTATCATATACCCATCTCTATAATGGCACCTAGCACTCTTTTATTCTCATAGTCATTTGTATTTAATTATTCATTTTGTCAGCCACATAAGAGACAGTGCAACATATCGAGTAAGAGCCACATTGTCCGGTTCCATTCTGTTTCCAACACAGTCTTCCCATATAACTTTGTGTAAATTATTTAATCATTTAGTGTCTCATTTTCATCTCAAAAATAGGATGAAAACAGTTCCTGTGTGATTTTTTTTTTGTGGTGAGTAAATGAAATAACCAAGAATGTGAAAGTTGGGTACTGTGTTGTAGTACAGCAGACTAAGCCACCATCTGCAAGGTCAGCATCCAATGTGGATGGCAGTTCCAGTCCTAGCTACTCCATTTCTGATCCAGTTCCCTACTGATATGCCTTAAAAAGTGGCAGAAGATGACTCAAGCCCTTGGGCTGCTGTACACTTGTCTAAGACCCAGATGGAGTTCCAGGTTCCTGGCTTCTGCCTGGCCCAGCGCTGGCCATTGGCACCATGTGGGGAATGAACCAGCTGGTAAAATATTCTCTCTCTTTCTCTCTCCTTCCCTCTCTCTCTCTCTCTCCCCCTCCCTCTCTCCTCTCTGTAATTCTGCCTCTCTAATAAATAAATACATCTTTTTTTAAAGATTCTAAAAATAGCAGTTGGACAAGCAGTAGGCATTGCATAAAGGCTTGTTTGTTTTGCAGGTATGTTTGCTTCTACAACAGTTGTTCTCAAGCCACTGGAGAAAAACGAAAAAAAAAAAAAAAGAAACAAGTAAGCAAAAACAATGTCCATGTACAACCCCTTAGATACCTGGAATTAAATAGCCTCAATCTGAGCTCAAGTCTTGTTATTTTTTTTTAATTTCTTTTTTGAAAAAACAAATATTTATATTGCAGAAAATATATATTTATTGTTTGACTTTCTATTAATTAAGCAGTTTTTTGTACAAGGCTTTACAAAATTAAACAAATTCATTTCTGCATTAGAACTTTACAATGATGGTGTAGCAAGTAGTACTTAGATGAACCAAGTTTCAATTTTGTATTTTTCTATTCGAGAAATATGTAAAATTCCAAACATAGCCTGAAAGGATAAAAGGAAGTCACCATATAAAAGTATGATTATGGAAGGATTTTATAATTTTTTTCAAATATTTATATTGCATTTGCATATATCCCATATAGAAAATATGAATACATTATAAAATTGTATTTTTAAAGTTAATTCTAATGGTAGATAAAATTCGGAGCCATTGTTCTAAACACTGAGAAAAACAGTAAGGAATTTCTACAACTACAAGCTTCTTAAAATCAAAAATCACATATTATTTAATTGTATGCTCAGAAAAATCAAACATATTCTATCACAAAAGTGTTTAATAAATATTTATGAAATGAGTAAATGAATCACACAGGAGAATGATCAGAACTTCGATTTTTTTATTCTCTTCAACAACAAAAATAGCTATGTTAAATAAATTTAGTTATATGATTTTGAATTCATTAAATGAATCTATTATTCTTTATTATTAAATATCAGTGTTTTGTAATAAGCCTTCATGGAACACTACCAACAGTGTTATTCAGTCTAGGTAATTTTTAAATATTATTTATTTATTAGCAAAACAAAGAGAGAGAGAGGAGATAGAATATAGAGAGCTCCCATCCTCTGGTTCTCCCCAAATCCCTGAAATGACCCAGGGCTGCAGTTGGGAGCCAGTAACTCAATTCAGATCTCCCAGCTGGGTTGCAAGAACCCAAATAGTTGAGCCATTACTGTTGGCTTCCCAGAGTCTGCATTGACAGGAAGCTGGAGTCAAGTGCAACAGCAGATATCAGCCTCAAGCACTCTAAAATGGGACACAGCTGTCTTAACACCCAGATCAAATGCCTACCATCCCAGGTATTTTACAAAAGGAAAACATCAACGTATTCCATCTGCCCAGGAGCATTTTGTCTCAGCAACAAAAATTCTAAAGGTAAACATGACATGAAAATATGAATGGTGTTTTAAAAGCATAATCTATTATACCATTTTCTTGTTCTTCTGCTAATTTGCAGTAACTATGTTTTGGTCAGTACAATGGAGAACTTCTGGAATGGCTTTTTCTTTTCTGAGAGATGCAGGAGGAATATAATAAAAATAGAATATAATAAAGCAATCCCTTTTCTATTAGTCTAAGATTAAACACAAATACGGTACCACATTTTCACCAGCAATTTTGTGACCACAAGGCAACCACATGAAGACTAAAATCCCACATGTAAGAATTCAGAGTGTTGCCATTGTTTAGATGTCAAGAACAATAGCAAACCAACACTAGCTTCCGTCCTGGTTTGTTCCACTTTACAATAATGGGTCAATGTGTAGATGCCAGACTGAGATGTAAGTGTTTTCCGTCTATCCGTCCTTCCAACAATCCCAGATGGTAGATTCCATTCTTATCCTCATCGTACAGTTACAGAATTTCAAACGTGGAAAGGTGACTTGGGTAATGTCACATGGTTAATGTGCAGTGGAGTCACACTCTGGTTCTATGCTTTTAACCAATTATATTGCTATCACTATTGCACATACTACATATTTTTATCATTTTTAAAAAAAATCTACCACCTGTTCACTCTACTTCCTCTATAATAAAAGCTACAAGAGAACACAGATTTTTATTTAAAAAAAAAAAAACAAAAACACTGCTTTTGTGGAGGATGGCCCAAGTGCTTGGGCCCTGCCCCCGCCTGGGAGACCAGGAGGAAGCACCTGCAGCAGGAGCCACAACGCGCCGACCTTAGCGGCCATTTGGGGGGTGAACCAACGGAAAGGAAGACCTTTCTCTCTCTCTCTCTCTCTCTCTCTCTCTCTCTCACTGCCTAACTCTGCCTGTCAAATAAATAAATAAATAAACACTGCTTTTCTCCAAAGCCTAGAAAGATGCCTAGCATGCTAAAAATTCTTTCCTTAAGTTTTACATATTTAAATAATACAATATCAAGTTTGTTTTTTTTTTTTAAGATTTATGTATTTATTTGAAAGTCAGAGTTACACAGAGAAGGGAGAGGCAGAGAGAGAGAGAGACAGGTCTTCCATCCGCTGGTTCACACCCCAACTGGCCACAATAGCCGGAGCTGCGACGATCCGAAGCCAGGAAGCAGGAGCTTCCTCTGGATCTCCCACGGGGATGCAGGGGCCCAAGGATTTGGGCCATCCTCCTCTGCTTTTCCAGGCAAGAGCAGAGAGCTGGATTGAAAGTGGAGCAGCCGGTACTCAAACTGGCACCTACATGGGATGCCGGCACTGCAGACGGCGGCCCCACCCATCATGCCACAGCACTGTCCCCATGACATCAAGTTTTGATACACATAAGGAAATGATTACTGTGGGCAAATTAACTTATCAACACCTGCCGTTTGTGTGAGTGTGTGTGTGTGTGAGAGAGAGAGAGCGAGAGAGAGAGAGAGAGATAGAGAGAGAGAGATACGGCACCTAAAATCTATTCTCAGAACATTTTCAGTGCACAACACAATGTTCACTATGCTCCTCCTGTTGTACATCTCTAGGCTTATTTACCCTACGTCACTGCACATTTGTATCCTTTGACATAATCTCTCCATCCCCACCCCCCACTTCATATATGGGAGATTCTTAATCAACATTTACTGAATAAATCCTGCTGCTTCTTTAGGGGCAAAAAAAAAAAAAAAAAAGGCTGATGTTAGAGATGAGAATTTTTAGGAGTTAGGAAGACACTTAAATTTGGGATGTTTAGAGGAAGGTGTTTCCCTACTGAGTGTGTGTGACACTACATTGCAAAATTTCCTGGCTGATCAGAAATCCTAGGTAAGAAAGCTCTGCTTTTCATCCTGCGACCATCATTTATTTCGGCAGGAGTATCTACTCAAAAGAAGCACACACTTTCTAATGCTTGATGCCAGTGGAGTTCCCCTAGATCCTTCTGTCATGTTGTTCTGATATACAAAGCAACTCAAAATTAAGAGTATGACAACCTGCATTAAATTTAGACCTGACAGCTCAAACAAATGACCCTGGGGAAGGTTATTCACACTTCTAAGCTCCAGTTTTATTCTTTATGAATCTGGCTTATGAACATCAAGCTCATCATCTGGTTTACCTCGTGAGTACAAACTCAGTAGGGTTAAGGATTTATAGTTCTTTTGTAACTCATTCCAGGGATATAGATCAGAAGTGGAGTAGCTGTGTCTCGAACCAGACTCATATGGGATGTCGGCATCACAGGTGACAGCTTTACCCACTACAGCACAATACCACCCTCTCCTCATGTCTTCATTTCTGATAATTCAGGTAAGAAGGACAAAGGTGGAGTCCACCTGATAAAGTTCAACATCATCAGTCTTCATAACTCTGCCAACAATTGAGAATGAAATCCAATCAACAGTATCTGCAACGTAGACTTAAATGAGGTGCAGAATGCAGAAAGTACTTACTATATATATATATAGTAATATACAATATATAGTATATATATAATATATTACTTAATATATAATATTAATATAATTAATAAAATGTAATATATAGTATATATTATATATTATATATACTATATGTAGTAATATATAATATATATAGCATGTATATTATATTACTTAATATAGAATATTAATATGATTAATATAATATACATTATCATATATATTATATAAAATGTTATATATTATATATTAATATAATATAATTAATATGTAATATATGGTATATATTATATTACTTAATACATAATATTAATCTAATTAATGTTATATAATATCATATATTATATATAGTAATATATACTATATAACATAATATAGTAATATATAGTATATAATATATACTATATAATATATTGCTATATAATATTTAATATATTACTATATAATATGTAATACTATATATTACTATATAATATATCATATATCATATATAATGTATGATGTATATAACATAATATATAATATATTACTATATAATATATATTACATAGATTATATAATATACGATATGTTATATGCGCTATACATACTATATACATATATACTATATATTACTATATAATATATAACTATATATTACTATATAATATAAATACAATATATTATATATATTATACATTATATAATATATTATATATTATATCATATTATCTATATAATCTATATTATATAATCTATAATATATTACATATATTATATCATATAATATATTATATATGCTATATATACTATATACATATATAATATAGTACTATATATTACTATATATTGCTATATAATATATAATAATAACTATATATTATATATTATATAATACTATATATAAATATATAGTATATATAATACCACCCTGACTCCTGTCCCACCTCCTACTCCTCTTCCATCCCATTCTTCATTAAGATTCATTTTTAATTAACTTTATGTACAAAAGATCAACTCTATACTAAGTAAAGATTTCAACAGTTTGCACACACACACACACACAGTATATAAAGTGCTGTTTGAGAACAAGTTTTGCAGTTCATTCTCATAGTACAACTCATTAAGGACAGAGATCCTACATGAGGAGTAAGTGCACAGTGACTTCTGTTGTTAATTTAACAATTGACACTCTTATTCGTGATGTCAGAGATCACCCGAGGCTCTTGTCATGAGCTGCCAAGTCTATGGCAGCCTTTTGTGACCACAAACTCTGCCAGTAGCAAAATATATTTTGATTTTTTCCCAAAACCCTATTAAGCTGGTCAGAAAAATGACAAATCTAGAACAATGTTCCTCAACTCTTCTTTTTATTGTTGCTGTTGTCAACTCCTAGGCACCTTTCTAAATAGATTTCTACCTAATCTACTCCATACTCTAATGAAACGTTCATACTACAGATACATTTTGTAACTATAATCATTTCCTAGAGACACCATAACAAATTAACACAAAGTATGTAGCTTAAAGCATTCTGTCACAGTTCTGCAGGGCAGAAGTCTCAAGACAAGATGCACACATGGTCATGCTCTCTTTGAGTGCTGTAGGTGAAGATCCTTCATTGCTTCTTTCTGGCTTCTGGCTGTTGTTGGCAATCTTGTCATTCCCGCGCATGTCTCTAGGCCCACATAATGTCCCTCATTCTCCTTATAAAGATTCTCGTCACTGAATAAGCACCTACCCTAACCCAACATGAGTTCGTCTTATTTACACCCAGAAAGACCCTGTTTCCAAATATGGTCACAATCCAAGGATCTAGATAGTATTTAACACAGAATAATCTGTTTTTGTAGGATGTGTGTTTGTGTGTGCGCGTGCGCATGCGTGTGCGGGCTCTATGTGTTTACTTTAAGAGTAAATTCTTTTTTATTTTTGCATCCTTCCTGAAAGATTCAGTTTATACTCCTTTGGCAATATTGCCTCTATTAAGAATTGCATGAGACATGATTTCAGACAGGTGTAGGAAAAGTAGGGCCCACAGTCCCTCCAACATGTCTTTCCAAATAGTTTTATTTGTTCATGGCCATGTCTGTTCATTTACTTATTGTATATGGCTGCTGTGTGCTCTATCTGCAGGGCTGAGCAGTCACCACAGAGATTGGCCCACAAAGCCTTAACAATTTACTATCTGATTTATTTACAGAAAAAAAAAATTACTATGGCTTGTTCTGTAACATCAGGAGTGGGAATTGGACATGCAGAAGTATTTCAGTTCAGAGTGACAACTTATCAAATAATATCTTTGTTTTATGATTTCATAATATTCATAGCGTCAAGGGCATTGTCATCCTGAGGTGTTCATTATGGTGGAACAAAGGAAAGTCAGCAAAGGCCAAGCTAATTCCAGGAGGCTATTTAGGTTGAAGGGTGTTTCTGGATATTATAAGCTTAGATGGAATGGATCAGGGTCAGGGGTTTTAAATAATATTAGGAGAAGCTAAGCAGAGAGATTGAATATAAAGCCTGGGTATTTTGCTTAGGTAGGAAACGGGAAAACTTGGGTTGCAAAAGGCAGGCAAAAACTCATGAAGCAAATATAAGTTGATATTAATAAAGTAATAACTGGTAATAAAAACAAAAATATTAATAGCCAGCATTTATATGAAAATTATTTTGTTTTAGTCAGACACTGTTCTAAGAATTTTCTATTAATTTAGTACAATGAGTTAAATATTATTATAATCGGGGCCAGCACTGTGGTACAGTGGGTTAAAGCCCCCACCGCACTGCTGGTATCCCATATGGACACCGGTTTGAGTCCCAGCTGCTCCACTTCCAATCCAGCTCTCTGTGATGGTCTGGGAAAGCAGTGGAAGATGGCCCAAGTCCTTGGGCCACTGAACCAGCATGGGGGACCTGGAAGAAGCTTCCAAATCTTGGCTTCAGATAGGCTCAGCTCCAGCCATTTTGGCCATTTGGGGAGTGAACCAGCGGATGGAAGACCTCTCTCTCTTTCTGTCTCTACCTCTTTCTGTAACCTAGTCTTTCAAATAAATAAAACAAATCTCTAAAAATTATATTATAGCCATAAAAACATTACAAATATTTTTTTTTCATTTTCAATTATCTTTATATACAGAAGATCAATTTAGTATGTATTAAGTAAGGCTTTCAACAGTTTGCACCCACACAGAAACACAAAGTGTGAAGTACTGTTTGAGTACCAGTTATAGCATTAATTCGCATAGTACAACACATGAAGGACAGAGATTCTACATGGGGAGTAAGTGCACAGTGACTCCTGCTGTTGACTTAACAATTGACACTTTTGTTTATGGCATCAGTAATCACCCTAGGCTCTTGTCATGAGTTGCCAAGGCTATGGAAGCCTTTTGAGTTCGCCAACTCTGATGTTATTTAGACAAGGTCATAGTCAAAGTGGAAGTTCTCTCCTCCCTTCAGAGAAAGGCACCTCCTTCTTTGATGGCCCACAAATAATATTTTAAAGGATTTAGCACTTATTGACCATGCCATCTCTGCAACATAACCAAACTTGCATGCTAACCAATTAAGACAGGCAACATCCCTCCACGTTAATGCTGCCTAGGGAAGGTGCATGTGTAATATTAAAGATAAAATTAGGGAGTGTCATGGCCAAAGGGTTGAACCAAATTTTGCTTAACACTGAATTGGATTTTGTTCTACATTTTTACACCAGGTGTATAGACAGACAAGCAGAATTCAAAGTCCAGAAAGTCAATAAAAGTAGAACAGATGAAAAAATAATAGCAGTAAGTGAAAGTGTTATGATTTCTTCTTCTTGATTAAGGACCTTGTCGCCCTGCCTTGATGCTATTTTCTACACTCTGCTTGAGCTTCCAAAGTCTCTCAGGGCTGTGTTTGTGGAGGCTGACAAACCCCAAGTAAAATGACATGAAGACATAAAGTTCATGATGCTGTTTAGAGGAGTCACGATCATTCCCAATTCCATCTATATGACATCTACTGATTATAATCTCGAGTGATTTGAATTTTAACTGAAATACAAATACTCAATTTTGCTCTGCCATCCCTCTCTTATCAGAAAGAAAATGAAACATTAGCATTTCATTCCATTTGTTCAACATATGTTGAACATGGTGATACCACTTGGTGTCTGATCCTGTCCTTCCCTGTGGGACAGAAGCCAGGGGAATGCTGTTTCTGCAGGGCCCAAAAGGAATGCTGGAGTGAGAAACAGTGTGCTCTTACCTGTGTCTGACAACACCCAACACTGTGAATTTGATTTTTCTTCTAAATCTCGTGTTAAAGTATAATTACCCATGTAACAAAATTGAGAAGTGGTGGGAACTTCAAGAAGTATTAGGTGTCTAAGAGGAATGAATGCCTTTCTTGATAGAGCCTTTTTTTTCTTTATTTTTTGACAGGCAGAGTGGAGAGTGAAAGAGAGAGACAGAGAGAAAGGTCTTCCCTTGCCGTTGGTTCACCCTCCAATGGCCGCCGCGGACGGCGTGCTACAGCCGGCACACCGAGCTGATCCGATGGCAGGAGCCAGGTACTTATCCTGGTCTCCCATGGGGTGCAGGGCCCAAGTACCTGGGCCATCCTCCACTGCACTCCCTGGCCACAGCAGAGAGCTGGCCTGGAAGAGGGGCAACTGGGACAGAATCCGGCGCCCTGACCAGGACTAGAACCCGGTGTGCCGGCGCCGCAAGGCGGAGGATTAGCCTAGTGAGCCGCGGCGCCGGCTCACATTGTACTTTAAACAAGATGCTAGTGCTAGGCCAGGTGTCACTTACAGATGAGTGCAGTCAAAGCTCATCTGTGGTCCCAGACATTCAGAAACAATTGCAGCTGACAGTGTAATCAAAGAGACTCAACAGCAGCATCTCACCTGTCTTCTCAGTACATTTTCTTTCTGTCACTTTCTTTAACTTCTGCCTTTCACTCCTTCCCTCCTTCTTTCTCTCTCTTTTTTTAAAGATTTATTTATTTGAAAGAGAGGGAGGGAAAAAAGGAGGGAGGGAGGGGAGAGAGAGAGAGCATTGGAGGTGGCAGCTTAACGTGCTACACCACAATGCTGACCCTCCCAATACATTTTTTTCTTACTCCTTTTGACTTTAGTTTTTCTGAGCAATCCTGCCTCCCTACCTTATTCTTTTAGCTCTTAATACTTCTTTAAAAAGTATTCACTGTCTTTGACATCCTACTTGTGCCAAGTATCCCTCCAAATTTTTCCTATGCATTATCTGATTTTAAACTCTTAAAAAATTTTAAGTGTCTTAATCTCTTTTCTGTGGTTATGGTAGAATACCTGAAAGTAGGTGAGCTATAAAAAAAAATAGAAGCTTGATGCCAGCCTTGTGGTCAGTGGGTTAAACCACCGCTTGCAATGCCAGCATCCCATATTGGAGTGGTGATTCAAGTCTCAGCTGCTCCAGTTCTGATCCAGCTCCCTGCTAATGTGCCTGGGAAAGCAGAAGAAAGATGGCCCTAGTACTCGGGTCCCTGCCACCCAACTGTTAGTCCTGGATGGAGTTCAAGGCTCCTGGCTTCAGCCTGGTCCATCGCATACCACTGCAACCATTTGAGGAGTGACCCAGCACATGGAAGATCTCTCTTTCCCTCTCTTTTTTCTATCACTCTGCTTCTCAAATAAATAAACAAATCTTTTAGGAAATAGAAGCTTACTTTGTTTCATGGTTTTGGAGACTGGGAAATCCAATAGGATGGTATCAGCATCTACTTAACCTCTAATGAGGACCTCCTGATGCTGTAAGTCATAGCAGAAAGCAGAAGGGAAAATGATGCAGGTAAAAGAGAAAGCATGAGTGGAAGTCTCTTTTTAGAACAAAGGCTCGGCCGGCGCCACGGCTCAATAGGCTAATCCTCCGCCTTGCGGCGCCGGCACATCGGGTTCTAGTCCCGGTCAGGGCGTCGGATTCTGTCCCAGTTGCTCCTCTTCCAGGCCAGCTCTCTGCTGTGGCCAGGGAGTGCAGTGGAGGATGGCCCAGGTACTTAGGCCCTGCACCCCATGGGAGACCAGGATAAGTACCTGGCTCCTGCCATCGGATCAGCTCGGTGTGCCGGCTGTAGCACGCCGTCCGCGGCGGCCATTGGAGGGTGAACCAACGGCAAAGGAAGACCTTTTTCTCTGTCTCTCTCTTTCACTCTCCACTCTGCCTGTCAAAAAAAAAAAAAAAGTACAATGTGAGCATTCAGGAAAGTATTCTCTACTAAAAACAGGAAGATGTGGGAATTCATCTGGACAGCTCCATGATTTTTTTTCAGCTAACTTAATTTATATGCTACAAATGCAGAAACTAGATTTAGGTATGAATCCATGGCTGAAGAGCTATGTGGTAAGGAGAATATCACTCCCCAATTCCAACCCCCACCAAAGATGGCCAAGTCCTAATCTCCAGAACCCATGAATACATCATCTCTCATAGCAAAGGGGACATTTCATATATGATTAAGGATGGAGAGAGTATGCTGGATGGTCAGCTGAACCCAATGCAATCACAAGGGACCTTATATGAGAAAGAGAGCAGCAGGAAAGGTGATCTAAAGATCAAAGAAGAGACCTAATATGAGGCAGCCTGAGAAAGACTTGCCTAACTTTTGGTCAAGGCCTTGAAGGTGGAAGAAGATACCTTGAGTCAAGGCCTGTGGGTGGCTATGATGGCTAGAAAGGAAAGGCAATGGTTGTTACCTAGAGACTCTAGGAGGAACACAACCCTGAAGTCTGATTTTGGCCCAGCGACACTCATTTTAAATTTATGACCTCTAGACTGTAAGATAATACATAAATTTTGCTTTAAGCCAATAAATTTGTGGTAAGCACAATAGACAATGAGTACTAGCCTAGCCCACCTCAAGCTGTGTCAGCAGACACAATGTTCTCTGCTATCTTCACTATTCACTTAGATGGCCGATGATTCCTCTTCTAATAACTGAGATAGATGGAAGATGGTTCTTCATCATCCCACGGCACAACTTGCATTATTGTTGCAAGTTGTCATTATTGGTGACAATTTTGAGCAAAAATAAAGTCTGCTAGGGTTCAGGTCCTCAATTCATCGTCAAAGAGACAGTCCTTTGTGTGTCTTTATCCAGAGGCAAATGAGCAGATCTCAATACATGCACTGCTCTAGGACTCACTGTCTTCAGTGTTCGGTGTGTCCCTCGGTATTCATGGGGTGTTGGTTCCAGGACCCCTTGTGGATATGAAAATCTACAAAGGCTCCAGTACTTTATTTATAATGGTATATATTTGCACATAACTTACTTACTGCAAAGTTTAAACCATCTCTATTAAGTATAGGAACTAAAACAATGTAAACACCATGTAAATGGTAGTTGTATTGTATTGTTTAGGGGCCAGCTCTGTGGCGGAGCATGTAAAGCTGCTGTCTGCTGTGCTGACATCCCACATGGGCACTGGTTCATGTCCTGGTTGCTCTACTTCCAGTCCAGCTCCTTTCTAATGCACATGGGAAAGCAATAAAAGATGGACCAAGTGCTTTGGCCCCTGCTACCCATGCAGGAGACTTGGAACAAGCTCTTGGCTCTTAACTTCAGCCTGTTCCAGAAATTGAGGCTATTTGGGGAGTGAACAAGTGACTGGAAGATCTTTCTCTCTCTCTCTCTTCAAATGAATAATTTCATTCTTTCAAATAAATAAATAAATCTTATAATATTATAATTGTATATAGTTGTTTAAATTGTTTAGGGAATCTTGACAAGGAAATACCCATACATATTCAGTACAGATGCAATAGTTTGAAAATATTTTTGATGCACAGCTGGTTGAATCCATGGAAATGGAACCTTTGGATATGAATGGTCAAATTTATATACATTTAATATGCAAAGGACTATCATGCGGCATGCCCAAAGTTATGAATGGAAAAGGAACAAGAAAAGGTGAAGTAGATGGAGAAGAAAGTACAAAAAACACCTATTTTTGCCTGCTTCATAGTGTGGATTTCACACCATGGAGTTTGGTAAAGGTGACAAGGTAGTTCTTAAATTTCTGCTTGTTGGAGCCCTAAAACTTGGTCAAACAGTAAAAGAACACCAGAGACAATTAATTTTCCATCAACCGAGGTCTTGTATTTTCAATCTTGAACCATTTCCATTTAGTAGAAATCCTGTCAGATGCTGCCATAAGGTCTCTTGTGCCTTTGTTCCTAGTGCCCTTGAACATTTTGATCTTAATAATAATAATAATAAAAGATATCTTCATGGAAAGCTGAAAAAAAGGCCTATCAGTTACTATTGTGTCATCTTAACCCACAGTTACCTCCTTTCATCTGAATTTATTTTTAAAATCAAGGGAACTATTTTTGTGCCTGGCAGGAATTCATAGGAAATAAGCCTGCTAGAAAGTTTGGATTTCAACAACTGTGTTCCCTCACATCATTCTGCAAATTCTGTAGCTACAATCATATTGAAAAGTTGTTATCACATTCCTGGGCTTAAAGCAGAATGAGGTGTGCACCGAGTTTATTTTGGAGCACTTCCAAAAACTCATTTGTGCAGAACAATATCTGTGCACCATCCACAGATAGATTGAAATTCATAAGCTTTGTTTGTCAGGGCTGTCGTGTGACTGCCCATACCATCCCATTCCTCTATGACAGGCCTTTTCAATCTCAGCACAATTGATGTTTTGGTAGAGATGGACAACTCCTTGTCAGAGGTGGCTGTCCCTCGCATTGTAGAAGTTTAGCTGCATCCTTGGCCTCTGTCCACTGTATGCTGGGATCAACCTCTCAACAAGTTGTGATAACTTCAAATGTCTCCAGACATTGACAAACGTTTTCTGGGAAACAAAATTATCACCAATTGAAAACTCCTGCATTGTGAGAATGGGGATCAAAAGGAAATGATGGTTCTAGAACGTGACTCTATTTTAACCCTACAACCTGCAGAGAATGCACTAGGGATAGAAAGAAAAATGCCTCTGTGGGAAATAAGAAACCTGTTTACTACACCATGCAACATCTTCAAACCCAATCAAGGTTCCCCCTTGTAATGTTACAAAACTTAGCTCCAAGGGGAAGAAATCCCATTCTGTTTTTTGTTTTACTACAGACTAGAAACTGCAGCCCTGGGGAGCACCAGGATCAGTAGAGATGTGCACCAGTGAGTTGTCAGGCGGCAGGAGCACCGGTGACTCAGGGCAGAGCCCAGACGAGCTGCAGCTGTGGTAATTATCAGCCATGAGTCAGGACTACAGAAACAAGTGTGAACAGTGACAGTAGAGACACAAGATGCCGAAAACTGAGTTTTCAAGCACTCAGAAATCAGAGTGGCTGGTTAAATCTTAGAATGAGCTGTTGCTCCAGATGAGCGTGGATCAGGAGTGAGATGATCTGGAGAAGCAGTGACAGAAATACTTGCAGGGTGGAGGGGTAGAAGAAATTACCTTAAGGAGAGCTTACATCCTGAGAAAGTAAATGGAAAAAATAAATAAGTAAGATCAAGCCATTAAAACTAAAATAGCGCCAGCACTGTGGCTCAATAGGCTAATCCTCCGCCTGCGGTGCCAGCACACCAGGTTCTAGTCCCGGTCGGGGCGCCGGATTCTGTCCCGGTTGCCCCTCTTCCAGGCCAGCTCTCTGCTGTGGCCCGGGAAGGCAGTGGAGGATGGCCCAAGTGCTTGGGCCCTGCACCCCATGGGAGACCAGGATAAGTACCTGGCTCCTGGCTTCGGATCAGCGCGGTGCGCCAGCTGCAGCGCGCCAGCCGCGGCGGCCATTGGAGGGTGAACCAACGGCAAAAGGAAGACCTTTCTCTCTGTCTCTCTCACTGTCCACTCTGCCTGTCAAAAAACAAAAACAAAAACAAAAACAAAAAAAAACTAAAGTAGCTTCACTTGATCCCATAGACGAGTAAGAATGAGAAAAAAATAGAGTTGTATGCAAATCATTGAACAGTCACTTAGGAAGAAGACGTACGGTCTGCTAGCTGACTCCAGCATTTCACATCAGAATACCTGTGTTTGAGTCCCAGCTCTGGCTTCTGTCTGCAGCTTTCAAATATTGTAGATGCTGGGAGGCAACAGTGATGGGTTCAGTAATTGGATTCTTTCCATCCATGTGGGAGACTTGGATTACATTCTTGGCCCTGGGATTGGACCACAGGCCATCCTTTGCTTTGTAGGCATTTTAGGAATGAACGAGAAGATGGGAACTCTCTTTTTGTCTGTCAAATGAATGACTTTGAAAACAGAAATAAAAGTTTCTAGGCATGATATGTACTACAAATAAATGAATATTGTAGTTAGAATTGTTTATAAAAATGTTCTAAAAAAATCAGTGACTTTTCTATATATTTCATAACTATCAGAAGGAAGAAAATGAAAATTAGTTTAAGTCAGGGTTTCATATTCTTCTGCATCTAAATAAATTTATTCTTTTTCTTATTTTTTATTTATTTATTTATTTTTTTGACAGGCAGAGTAGACAGTGAGAGAGAGAGACAGAGAGAAAGGTCTTCCTTGGCTGTTGGTTCACCCTCCAATGGCCGCCACGGCTGGCGCACTGCGCTGATCTGATGGTAGGAGCCAGGTACTTATCCTGGTCTCCCATGGGGTGCAGGCCCAAGTACTTGGGCCATCCTCCACTGCACTCCCTGGCCACAGAAGAGAGCTGGCCTGGAAGAGGGGCAACCGGGACAGAATCCGACGCTCCGACCAGGACTAGAACCCGATGTGCCAGTGCCACAAGGCAGAGGATTAGCCTAGTGAGCCGTGGCGCCGGCCAACTTTATTCTTAAATGGACTTATGGTCCTATCTCATCAATGTCTATTTGAAGTTCACTTGTTCCTCTGAAGGTAAAATGCAATTATTTATTGGTGATTAGATTATTCATGAGGCTTGGCATACATTATTAGAGTATAATGATCTCAAACACGACATGATAAGAAAATATACTAAAGTATTCAAGTAAGTTAAGAAAATCAAAGCTAATCAACTTAGCTTAGCATATAATATCAAATATTTTATTTCCAAAAAGAATCTTTAACAAACAGTGCAAATACTACAGATGAAAATGGCATCACGGTGAGTCGTCTTAACATAGGGTAGTGGTTGTTCATATTTGCTTCCTCTCTTTGGCTAAGTTCATTAAATTATTGTAAGCTAATTATAAGGCCATAAATACAAAGCAAAAAGAAAAAAAAGTAAAAGCAGATAAGTGATTTTATCTCTAAGTATAAATGAAATGGAGGAATAATAACTGGCTTAGTTGGAGGACAAAGTTATAATTTGGGTAACTGTAGACTTTGAATGGTGGAGACCAAAAGTCTTGCTAGAGACTTTGGATCCCAAGGAATAACACAGCGGTGAGTTTCTTTTTGTTTCACGTCCCAGCTTCTGTGCTGGCAAAGCTGGCAAGCAGCAAATGTCAGCAGGTGCAGAAAAATAAAAAGCTCCAAGAAAAATCCTTCTAGTCAATGAAGAAAGAGACAGAACCTAAGAAAACTGAAAACTTTGACTAATAACTGCCCTACTCAGATAAAAACTACAGAAAAAGTGCAGTCCTGGCTAGCAAATATCACAGAAGGCCCAGGCTTCTATCCTTGCCAGGAAGTAACAAAAGGGTCCTAGCCCCCATAGAACTAGTGATGGACACATGGGAACACTCATCTCCAGTGGTAGAGAGGTGCTCCCACTCCGCACTGCTGAGGAAGTGACATAGAAAAACTGGAGGAGACCCAGAATTTTTACCATTTCTCAGCAGAACAATAGAATAGAATATTTTAAACTGGCTGAAGAAAAAAACCATTAACAGATTCCAGCACTAAAATGAAATAGGTGTCAGAATTATCTGCCAGGGATATTAAAGCAGTCATAACAAAAATGCTGCAATAAACATTTGCTAGCACGATTGAAATAAAATAAGAAATATCAGTGGAAAAACACATCAGCAAAGAAATTCAAGATATAACAGGTAACCAAATGGAAATTTTAGGACTAAAATTTATAATAAATAATTCAACAAACTGACTCAACAGCAGAAAGAAGAGGAAAGTGCAAAGAATCTATGATGTGAAAAGAGAACATAGAAATTATCAATTTGAACAGCAAAGAGAAATTAGATAAAAAAAAAATCCAATAGCTTCACAGAAGACACTGTAATCAAAGATCTGGGAATCTTGGGAGAAGATAAAATAACATGGTTGAAAAATGCTTGCAGAAATAATGACTTAAAGTTTCCCAAATTTGGTGTGGGCATTTGAAACAGTGGTTAAGCTGCTGCTCGGGTATCCCAGTATTTTGTACTGAAGTGCCCGGGATCGAGTCCCAGCCTTGCTCCCTGTTACAGCTTTCTGCTCAAGTGTGCCCTGTGAGGCAGCAAGTGATGACTTGAGTATTTAAATTTTTACCACTCATTTGGAAGACTTGGACTGAGTTCTGGCTGTGGCATGGACCAGTCCCATCTGTAGGTATTTGGGGAGTGACTTGACAGATGGGAGATCTCTGTCTGTTTTTCCAATAAATTAAAGAAAAAGATTTTTTTTTTGGAAAAACAAATTTCAAAAATTTGGCAAGAAGAACAAACCTATAGATTCAGGAAGCTGAGTAGTTCATAGGCAGACTAAACTCAGTTAAATCCATGCCAAATACTTTGTAACAAAACTTCTGAAAGCTATAGACAAAGAAAAAGCTCTTCAAAACAGTCAGAGAAAATCAGTTTAACTATAAAGGAGAAGCAATAAAAATTACAACGGATTTCTCAACACAAAGCATAATTTCTAAAATGAAATGGCACAATATTTTTCAGTTGCAGAATGAAAAGAACCACCAACAGAGAATTTTATAACTAGTGGAAAAATCCTTCAGGAATAATAGGAAATTAAGTCATTCTCAGATGAAGGAAAACTCAGAGACTTTTTTCTGCCAGGAAATATAACCTAAAATAATAGAAAAGGAAATTCTCTACACAAAAATGACAAAAAAAAAGAGAACAAAATAAAACTCTTGAACTATCTAAAGAAAAAAATACAAATATTAGGAAATTGCAATAACTTTTCTGCACTTGAATTTTCTAAATGACAATGATTAAAAAATTATAGGGGCTGGCACCGTGGTATAGCAGATTAAACCCCCGCCTGCAACACAGGCATCCCATATGCTGCTCCACTTCTGATCCAGCTGCCTGATGGTTTCATCTTGGAAACAGTGGAGAATTGTCCAAGTGTGTGGGTTCCTAAACCCATGTGGGAGAACCAGAAGTTCCAGGCTCCTGGCTTTGGCCTGGCCCAATTCTGGCCATTGCAGCCATTCGGGGAGTGAATCAGCACATGAAACATTCTCTGTCTCTTCTCTCTCTGTAACTCTTTCAAACAAAAAAAATTAGAAAAATAGTTTAATCTTAATAAAAATTCTCCAAGTATCAGGAAGTAATAGGTAAACCTTTGACTATATTATCATGGGAAAGGTAAAAATAAAACCTTAAAGGGAGGTACAGTATCCATGTTTAATTTGAATGGATAAAATGTCAATATGTGAAAGCTTTCATAAGTTATGAATATATAGTAAATATCTAGATCAATCATTACAATGCTATGCAAAGATATATACTCGAAATACTGCAAATGTATCAACATAGAATTTTTAGAATGTTAAAATAATTAGAATCAGGAAAAAATAAATAGAAATAAAATTAGAGTGAAAAAAGGACATAAGCCTTGATATATCAACAATTACAATAAATGTAAGTGGTCTAAAAATATCAGTAAAATACATAGGAGGGTATTTTTAAAAGTTTTTAGGAAGACAGAATTGAAAGATAAGTTAGGGGTGGACATTTGGCACAGTTGTTAAGATACTGCTAAGGGCCTGGTTTGTGTTCCATCTCCTGGGCTTCTGATGCAGCTTCCTGCCAACAGATGCCTCAAGAGGCAGCAGATGAAGGCTCATATACTTGGGTCCCTGCCACCCACATGGGACATCAAAACTGAGTCCTGGACTCCTGGCTTTGGCCTGGACCAGGCACAGCTGTTTGGACATTTAGGAAGTGAATCTTTGGGTAGAAGATCTCCCTCTCTCTCTCTCACTCTCTCTCTCTCTTTTTTTTTCTCTCTCTCTCACTCTCTCTCTCTTTCTCCAACAACCCCCTCTCGCCAACAGAAAAGAGCAAGATTATACAAGAATTTAATCATATTGTCAAACAACAGAATCTAACCAACATTTACAGAAGACTCAAGCCACAACTGAAAAAAACAATCACATCTTTTTCAAGTTCCTGGGAAACATATACCAAGGGCCATAAAAGAAACACAAACCAATTTTTAAAAATTGTCATCATGCAAAGCATGTGCTCTGACCATAGCAGAGACAAACTATAAATCAATCACAAAAAGATGAAACATGTTCATAGTAAACACCACACTTTTTTCTTAAGATTTATTTTATATATTTGAAAAATAGATTTATAGAGTGACACACACACACACACACACTCACATTCACACACAGAACAAGAGAGAGAGAGAGAGAGAGAGAGAGAGAGAGAGAGAGAAAGGATGTTCCTTCTACTGGTTCACCTGGTTCACTCTCCAAATGACAGCAACTGCTGGGGCTGGACCAGGTGGAAGCCACAAGCCAGGCAATTCATCCAGGGGCCCAAACATGTAAACTGTCTTTCACTGCTTTCTCAGGTGCATTAGCAGGGAGTGGGTAAGAAGTGGAACAGCCAAAACTCAAACCAGTGCCCAAACGGGATGCGAGCATCACAGGTGATGGCTTAACCCTCTGTGCCACAGCGTTGACCCAACACCATATTTTAAAATGTAGATTAAAGAAAAAGTCAACGAAATCCAGTCATTTGCAACAAAATGGAGGAATCTGGAACACATCATGCTGAGTGAAATAAGCCAGTCCCAAAGGGACAAATACCATATGTTCTCCCTGATCGGTGACAAATGACTGAACAACAAAAAGGAAACCTGCTGAAGTAAAATGGACACTATGAGAAACGGTGACTTGATCAGCATAGCCCTGACTGTTAATGAACAACTTAATACATTATCCCTCTTAGTAGTTTTTTTGTCTGTTCTACTTAATATGACTGGTTTAATTCTGTAATTAATACACAGTTATTCTTAAGTGTTGAAATTTAACTGAAATGTGATCCCTGTTAAACCTAAGAGTGGGAATAAGAGAGGGAAGAGATGTATAATTTGGGACATGCTCAAGCTGACTTGCCCCAAATGGTAGAGTTAGAAACATACCAGGGGATTCCAATTCAATCCCATCAAGGTGGCATGAACCAATGCCATCTCACTATTCCAAGTGATCAATTTCAGTTCACAATTGATCATAATGATAGGACTAAGAGTCAAAGGGAGCACATAAACAAGTCTAGTACCTGCTAACACTAACCGATAGAATAAATAAAGGGGAGAGTGATCCAACATGGGAAGTGAGATACTCAGCAGACTCATAGAATGGCAGATGTCCTAAATAGCACTCTGGCCTCAGAATCAGTCCTAAAGGCATTCGGATCTGGCTGAAAAGCCCATGAGAGTATTTCAGGCATGGAAAGCCAAGACACTCTGGCAAAAGATCTCTGTGAGTGAGATCCCAGTGGAAAGAACAGGTCTTCAAAGAAGGAGGTACCTTTCTCTGAAGGGAGGAGAGAACCTCCACTTTGACTATGAGCTTGTCTAAACAAGATAAGAATCAGAGAACTCAGAGGGCTTCCATAGCCTTGGAAACTCATGACTGGAGCATAGGGAGATTACTGATGCCATAGACAGGAGTGTCAATTGGTAAAGTCAACAACAGGAGTCACTGTGCACTTACTCCTCATGTAGGATCTCTGTCCTTAATGTGCTGTGCATTGAGATTTAATGCTATAACGAGTACTCAAACAATATATTTCACTTTATGTTTCTATGGGGGTGCAAACTGTTGAAATCTTTACTTAATGCATACTAAACTGATCCTCTGTAAAAAAAAAAAAAAAAAAAAAAAAAAAAAAAAGAAATTATCAACTCCCAACTTGACTCTCACTGGGATTAAACATGACAATAGGTCTGATCTGATTTCATCATCATTTAAAAAAAATCATCTATTATTTTTCACTTTATGTTTCTGTGTGGGAGCAAACTGTTGAAATCCTTGCTTAATGTATACTAAGCTGATCTTCTGTAT
Source organism: Oryctolagus cuniculus (assembly GCF_964237555.1). NCBI lineage: Eukaryota > Metazoa > Chordata > Mammalia > Lagomorpha > Leporidae > Oryctolagus > Oryctolagus cuniculus. Next base: position 73,159,376 of record NC_091444.1, on the reverse strand, counting down.
ATTAAGATAATCGAAAATGAATCTTGATGTGAATGGAAGGGGAGAGGGAGTGGGAAAGGGGAGGGTTGTGGGTGGGAGGGACGGTATGGGGGGGAAGCCATTGTAATCCATAAGTCGTACTTTGGAAATTTATATTCATTAAATAAAAGTTTTAAAAAAAAGAAAAAAGAAAACGTCTCATGGGAAGCACAAGAGAATTTTTTATGATAATGAAATAATTCTTCATCTTGTTTGTGGTAGCAATTGCAGTTACAAAGAGCAATGTGTGCACACTGTGTCAATGCTAAACTTCTGGCTTTGATATTACATTTTAATTAGGTAAAGTGCACCTAATGGGACAATATGCCAGATCTCTTAATACTATCTTTGCAACTTCTGTGAATCTATAAATATTTTAAATAGATATTCAGAAAATAGAATAATGGCCTTACTTTTACTTTTAGGAAAAGAATTTTAACCTAGAACTAAGGAAGGAAGACTCTTGAAAAGTAATGAAAGATACAAAATGGGAAGAGAAGGATAAAAGATCATAGAAAGAGTTTAAAGACAAACTTTCATCTTAATAAGAAACATAGAAATAAAGGGCATAAAAATTTGGGGAAATTTTATTGAACAAATAACACACAAAATAATTCCTTGAACCTCAAGGTAAATATTCCTAGATTCCCATATACAGAAGGTATGCATCGTAAGTGGGGAAAAAAAAAACTATATTAGATTATTGCAAATGATTAAAAGACCAATTTATAAAAACATAAATAGAACTACCTGATGAATTACACTGGATCCCAGCAACATTGTGCCTCATATTTCCTAGTCTCAGGAACTATGAAAATGTTGTGATTTTTATTATAACAAGCACACATAGCAAATTAATCTGTGGCTGAATTTCTGTATTGTCTTCTTATTTTGTGTAGTGGATGAGTGTGAGATCTAGTGTAGAAATGACAGAATGATAGATAATAATGCTTAGTACTTTCTATACTAAAAATGTCAGAATAAACCATCTTCCACCTTAGTCTTGTCTTGTCTGTCTTTTAGACTGATTATATGTAATTCTGGAGGAAATACTTTTGTTTATATAGTTGCTTAACATTTTCCTTTACTGTTAGGTCGTATCACTCTATTTTCTTCATCTCAACATTTACATGAACCATTCTCTGCATCTTGATAAGTACTTGAGAGTATAACTAACATGACAGAGTAGGATTAAGAGAGAAAGACAAAAATGAAAGGTTAAAAAATTAATACACTAGCTTAAGTATAGAAATAAAAGTAGAAAAATGGATGGATTGTCAAGTGCTGGCCAACCCAGGAGAAATACAATAAAAATACATGATTAAGTAACAAAAGCACAGAACATTTCCAAGCCTAAGTGTGGCATATTTAAATGAAAAAAGGAGAATCAAAGTTGTCTATCTTCAAATACAAAGCTTTTTAAACTTAAAGCATTAAAATAAGAATATTTACATAAAGAGCAAAATTTATATTCAATAGTCACTGCCTAGGGTTTTTGTGATATTTTTATGAAGCATACTAAATATGCATATATATATAATATATATTTGACAGTCAGAGTTGGACAGTGAGAGACAGAGACAGAGAGAAAAGTCTTCCTTCCATTGGTTCACCCCTGAAATGGCCGCTACAGCCAGCACGATGTGCCGATCCGAAGCCAGGAGCCAGGTGCTTCTTCCTGGTCTCCCATGTGGGTACAGGCACCCAAGCACCTGGGCCATCCTCCATTGCCTTCCTGGGCCACAGCAGAGACCTGGTCTGTAAGAGGAGCAACCGGGACTAGAACTCGGTGCCCATATGGGATGCCGGTGCCACAGGAGGAGGATTAACCAAGTGAGCCATGGCGCCAGCCCCTAAATATGCATATGTATTTGAAAATGCAAGATTTACCCCACAGAGTAGTATAAAAGCAAGGAAAATACCAATATTTATGAAGCCTGAATCACCAGTTTAAAGTTTGGTAAATGTATTTTTGGTCACAATCAAGTTATAATCTGTATTGAAGGCAGCAATTCAATGGGAAATAGCCTCATAAATTTTAGATTTGGCAACATAGTTTTTCCACAAAAATAATTGGTTGAGGAGACCAGCATTGTGGCATAATGGGTAAAACCACAGCCTATGATGCCAGCATCCAATATGGTTGTTGGTTCCATTCTCAGTTGCTCCATTTCCAATCCAGCTCCCTGTTAATAAACCTGGAAAAGCTGGCCCAAGTGCTTGGTCTCCTGTACTCACGTGGGAAACCTGGAAGAGGCTCTGGGTCCTGGCTTTGAACTGACCAAGCTCCAGCCATTGCAGCCATTTGGTGAGTGAACCAGCAGATGGAAGATCTGTCTCTATCTCTCCTGTAACTCTGCTTTTCAAATAAATAAGTAAATCTTAAAAAATAACAATTGATTGAAATCATATTTGGGGAGTTTTTTTAAGAATCAAAGAAACATTTGTTTTTAAAAATATGTCCGATCATTTCTTTAATAATTCCAGAGACTATTACCTTTCATGTTGATAACATGAATTTTTTTTCTTTTTTTTTAACTTTTATTTAGTAAATATAAATTTCCAAAGTACAGCTTATGGATTACAATGGCTTTCCCCCCATAACTTCCCTCCACCCGCAACCCTCCTCTCTTCTGCTCCCTCTCCCCTTCCATTCACATTAAGATTCATTTTCAATTCTCTTTATATTCAGAAGATCAATTAGTATATATTAAGTAAAGATTTCAACAGTTTCACCCATACAGATAATAAGGTGTAAAATACTGTTTGAGTACTAGTTATAGCATTAATTTACATTGAACATTCTTTTTTTTTTTTTTTTTTTCTTTTTTTTGGACAAGCAGAGTTAGACAGTGAGAGAGAGAGACAGAGGGAAAGGTCTTCTTTCAGTTGGTTCACCCCCCAAATGGCTGCTACGTCCAGTGCGCTGCGCGGATCCGAAGCCAGGAGCCAGGTACTTCCTCCTGGTCTCCCATGCGGGTGCAGGGCCCAAGCACTTGGGCCATCCTCCACTGCCTTCCCGGGCCAAAGCAGAGAGCTGGACTGGAAGAGGAGCAACCGGGACAGAACTGGCGCCCCGACCGGGACTAGAACTCGGAATGCCGGCGCTGCAGGTGGAGGATTAGCCTAATGAGCCGCAGTGCTGGCTGGAATTTAAAGATTCATTCTCACTAAATGACAGTTAAAGACTGGAATACAAGTGACATGAATACCACAAAAAAAAATTTTAAGAATGAAAAACTGCCGCCAGACACATTTGAGGACTATACCAAGGTTGCACAACCATCACTAAGCATCTAAAAACAAAATTCCTGCTGTCAAGAACAGCATTTAAATAAAATTGTTCAGTCCTTGTGATGTGTGTGGTGTTGGAGAATGTATAATGGATTCTTTAACTTTGATTCCTTTACCTTGTGGGCACTCAACAAGTTTATATTTTCCAGTTTCCATTGCAATGAGGTGAGGCAGATGATTGAATTCTAGAAAATCATTAAATAAGGTTAGACAATGCAAACTACTTACAGACTGTTACCTAACTCTTCTCCAAATTCCACCACATTCTAGCCTCTATGCCTCTCTATGCAGACTGGATTGCAGAAACAGTGGTTACAAAGAGGTTTCTTGGGTCTCTCTAGTACCATTTTCTTGTCTACCAAACTATCTACATTTTGTGGACAAGAAATGAACTTTCTAAAGTCAATGATATTTGTGAATTGCTACAGAAGTTACTAATTTCACTAGTAATCATCTCATTCAATTTTTTTTGGCTTTTCAAAAGAAAAATAAAAACCTTAACATTTTAAGATAATATGTATCATTGAATACCCACTAAGATGACTGTAAGCAAAAAATATGGTGAATGAGAAGTATTGGCCAAGATGGTGAGGAAACAGAATCCTAACCTGGTGGCGATTACTGGTGGGGATGTAAGCTGGTGCAACACTTTGGAAAGCTTGACCATGTCTTAAAAATTTCAACATGGAGTGGAAATACCACGTCTGCGCAATTACAGTTGTAGATATATATCCAAAGAGAAAAAAATGCACATAAAATACATATGAATGTTGACAGCATGCATTATTCCCAATGGCCTTAAAGTGAAGATAAACCGTATGTCCCTTCAGTAAAAGAAAATGAAGTATTCAATTATGATACAACATGGTGAAATCACAAAAACATTATACAAAATAAAAAGAGTCAGTTATTTAAGTAGAATGGTGGTTACCAAGCGTAAGGAGAGAGGAAAGTGAGGGATTGGCATTTAATGGTGCTAGAATTTCAGTTACATGAAACAAAAAACTTCTGGCGATCCACTGTATAATAATGTGAATACATTTAATGCTATTGATCTGCACACTGAAAACTAGTTAAGATGGTGAATTTAGTATTACTTTAACCACATTTAAAAATTTTGAGTATAAAAACTCAATTATCATTGTCCACCAATAATAAAACATATTTAAAAATTAGATCATGAGGATGATTGAACAAGGCAGTGAATACTTTGGGTTCTACACTAAAAACCATTGCATTGCACATGCTAAATGAGAAAATTACATGGTATGGGAATTACATCTCAACAAAGCTATTTTAGAAAGGAGGGAAGGAGGGAGAGAACATTGTCAATTGGCCAGATGACAGCTTCCCACTGGAATACATTGTATTGTAAAGCTATTGTTTTGACTAAAACTTCAGAAAGACTTTCCAATTATGTTTTCTGACTATGCAGCTCTCTGTGGCTGCTTCCCCACTGTCTCTGAAGCAGAGAAACATTGCCAGACTGGACTTGACCTTGTACTTCTGATTTCCATCATCATCCTCATCACATGCGTTTTGGACTAACCATGGCTTCTAGCCTCTGGAAGCTGAGCTTCCCTGGCTTTAGAAATGGAAGAGACAGCTCTTTAATCCTTCCCCCCAGGGTATCACTGGGAACAGTGCACTGAGCATATGTTTTTAAGATGGACTAGTTAGCTGTTACAGAAAGAAACAACACTTTGAAATTACAAAGACCTGGATTCAAATCTTTGCCCTTCTCAAAGTTGTATACATTGATCAATTCCTGTGGCTTTCATTAAACACACAAATTCCTTTCTCTTTAAAAATAGCCTTACTGTTAACAAAAATTATGGTTAAAACCTTAAATAAATGGTTTCTAGGTAAAAAAAAATAGTATGTTGTCTGTATTTTTACCTTGGTAATGGAATTTATGTACTAGAATTTAAAATTCTTGAGGCTGGAGAAGTACAGAAGTCTTTCTAAAAGAAACATGATTTACTTGCACAAAATGGTCAGTGTTGAAATGGTCAGTATCTGAAGTGTGAAACAAATGGTGAGAATTTGAATTGGGCTCTCATCTTGTAGTATTGAAATTAAGACTATTTAATTTATCAAGTTACGTTCATGTGCCAATTTTATATACTTACGTCTATCAATAGATATCGTGATACTTCAAAAAAATAAATTTAATCACTGTTTGGGTGTTGAATTACACATAAATTCGTGTAGGCTACAACCTGAACTCAGAATTTTCTCCATGAACATACTTGATTCATAAAGACGATATCCCACAGTGACAGGTACACGAACCACAGTTGTCCTTAAGCTGTGATAAACATGGTCCCATATTCTACCCCCGCTCTAAACTTCAGATGCTGAGGTGGGTGTTTACAGTCTGGAAATACCCAAAGCGCTTTTGGTGCTTTTTATTTCACATACCCCATTTGGAGCAGAGAATCACTTCTAATCCTTTTAAAAATATATGTGTTCTAATGTGCATTTCACCCATACTCATCTTTCAGGGACAGGAAATTTTGTCATTTGAAACGAATTTCAAGGGCAGTCCTTGTGAAAGATTGATAATTGATCTTGGAGACAAGTGATTCTTATTTCAGAAAAACCCATGGTTGATATTTTTCCTCTGCAAAAGGTAAGATAACCCTTGATAAACACAGATGCAAGAAGATGAAATAAGAGGAAGAAATTGATCTATCAAGCAGCAGCAGGACTTTGAGTTTGCAAAATCACTATAGGTGGGAAATCTGAGATAAAAGAAAGAGCAAGATTTCTGTGAAGAGAAGATGTGTGACTAGAGGTTAGTGAGGATTTTCATGAGGTAGTGAATAGCAGATGTACTTGTAGCATCAGTAAGGTCGAAATTTAATTGCAAAAATTCTTTGTTCTTTTATCCCTACATCTACACTAGTGTAGTATTAATGGCACTTCGACATCCTGCAGGAAGAATGGCAGTATCCAAGAATTTGCACTGACAACTAGTGGTTAAGTAAAAAGATTTCTGATTGGACTTGAAAGTTTTTGTTGAAACTAGAAAAGGATAGCTTCAAATGAAAATGACTTAGAAGTCAATATGAGCCAAATTGTTTTGTAAGAATGCAATTCTAAAATAGGATATTTTCCAGTAATGTACATTAAGAAGATACACCCACACCCACACACATATACATGTTATATGTATATCATATATATACAATATCTATATGTACACATATAAACACAAATATATATATATGTGTAATACAGAATAAAAGGATATACATACATATAATATATTATACATATTATATAATAATTATAATACATTATATAGTATAGTATAGTATATCATGCAAGTATAATTTCTGGAAACCCAGGTGCGGGAGTGAACCAGCAGATAGAAAATCTCTTTCTCTCTCTATACCACTTTCCCTTCCGTAACAAAAAAAGGAAAAAAAATGTTTATTCAGTTCTTCTTGAACATAATCCAAGCTTGTGTCCTACTCGACACTGTATCTGGCTTGTAAGTGGCTTAGCAGCTTCTAACTTTCGCATCATTTGGAGAGGTGTGCCACCAATAACTAGACTCTTAAATGACTAGAAAGATGTTGAGAGAGAGGGAGAGCCCAGGTGGAGAGTACTGAAACACCAGGCCCGTAGAACAAAGCCTTGTTTAGTTTAGTGTAAAAATCTTTATTACTGTCTGCATCTTTCTTTGAGAAGAGATTAAAGTGTTGCACTCAGAACTATTGCATCTTTCTTTGTCAGGCAAAATACTTGCCAAGGAGCTGTTGCCTGCCACCGTGTTATCTAAATGAATGTCCTAGATAATGACCATCATTTTTGCAATGATTGCTCCTGCTAAAGGGGAAAACCAGAAGTTAAAGGATTTCTTTCCTTTCCTCTAACTTATAGTTTTCCCTGAAAGCCGAAATAAATGCAGGTCCTAGATGACACAGTGGTAACCCATTTCCATCAGATGTTCCAGTATTTGAAGTTTTTTTAACTGTAAAACCTAAAGCAAACAAACTTACTCTGGAGAAAAGAATTGACTCAGTATTAGGACTTGTCACCATAAACTCATTTCTGATTTTGAAATTATTACAATTTTTTTAAATGTACATATGAAAGATAGAAAAAGAGAAGAAAGGGAAAGAAGTCAAAGGAAAAGATTGAAATATCTTGCTTACTCTTTTCCTATTTGTATTTGGACACATTTAAATGAAAATTAACTCTGGTGACCTACTCCTTGACCTGAGGTTAGTAAATTAAAAAATAATAAAATTTGCATTTCTTCAGATTAGTTTTTGATATAAAGTACAGGAAGTGCTATGAGAAATAGCAAAAGCTGATACTACACTATTCCCTGTTTTGTTTATTTTTAAAAAGATTTTATTTATTTATTTGAGAGGTAAAGTTATAGAGAGAGAGAGACAGAGAGAAAGGTCTTCTATTTGCAGGTTCACTCCCCAAATGGCCACCCTGAACAGAACTGAGCTGATCAAAAGCCAAGAGCCAGGAGCTTTCCCCAGGGCTCCCATGTGGGCCCAAGCACTTGGGCCATCCTCCACTGCTTTTCCAGAGTATCAGCAGAGAACTGGATGGAATCTGAGCAGCTGGGACAGGAACCGGTGCCCACTTGGGATGCTGGCATCGCAGGTCGTGGCTTAGCCCACTAGGCCACAGCGCAGGGACCGTCCCTGAATTATTTGCCAACCATGAATATAAAACATACTTTTCAAAAATATGCAATGAATGAAATTCTGAATATGCTATATATTACGTTATCATTACCTACAAAATGTAAATACTACATTTAATAAACATATGTTTTAAAAATTTAAACACCTAAGAATAATTGTGTGTTAATTACAGAGTTCAACCAATGGTACTAGAACAAAAAAAATACTAAAATGGATAAAGTATTACATTGTACATCAATCGTCAGGACAAGAGCTGATCAAGTCACTGTTTCTCATAGTGTCCATTTCATTTCAACAAGTTTCCCCCTTGGTGCTCAGTTAGTAGTCGCCGATCAGGGAGAACATATGATATTTGTCCCTTTCGGACTGGCTCAATTCACTCAGCATAATGTTTTCCAAATTCCTCCATCTTGTTGCAAATGACAGGGTTTCGTTGTTTTTGACTGCTGTATAGTATTCTATAGAGTACATGTCCCATAATTTCTTTATCCAGTCTACTGTTGATGGGCATTTGGGTTGGTTCCAGGTCTTAGCTATTGTGAATTGAGCTGCAATAAACATTAATGTGCAGACAGCTTGTTTGTTTGCCAATTTAATTTCCTTTGGGTAAATTCCAAGGAGTGGGATGGCTGGGATGAATGGTAGGGTTATCTTCAGGTTTCTGAGGACTCTCCAGACTGACTTCCATAGTGGCTTAACCAATTTGCATTCCCACCAACAGTGGGTTAGTGTCCCTTTTTCCCCACATCCTCGCCAGCATCTGTTGTTGGTAGATTTCTGAATGTGAGCCATTTTAACTGGGGTGAGGTGAAACCTCATTGTGCTTTTGATTTGCATTTCCCTGATTGCTAGTGATCTTGAACAATTTTTCATGTGTCTGTTGGTCATTTGGATTTCCTCTTTTGAAAAATGTCTATTGAGGTCCTTGGCCCATCTCTTAAGTGGGTTGTTGGTTTTGTTTTTGAGGAGTTTCTTGATCTCTTTGTAGATCCTGGTTATTAACCCTTTATCTGTTGCATAGTTTGCAAATATTTTTTCCCATTCTGTCGGTTGTCTCTTCACTCTCCTGACTGTTTCTTTTGCAGTACAGAAACTTCTCAATTTGATGCAATCCCAAATGTTAATTTTGGCTCTGACTGCCTGTGCTTCTGGGGTGTTTTCCAAGAAGTCATTGCCGGTACCTATATCTTGCAGGGTTTTTCCAATGCTCTCTAATAATTTGATGGTGTCAGGTCATAGATTTAAGTCTTTAATCCATGTTGACTGAATTTTTGTGTAAGGTGAAAGGTAGGGGTCTTGCTTCATTATTCTGCACGTGGAAATCCGATTTTCCCAGCACCATTTATTGAATAGACTGTCCTTACTCCAGGAATTAGTTTTAGATCCTTGATCAAATATGAGTTGGCTGTAGATGTTTGGATTGATTTCTGGTGTTTCTATTCTGTTCCATTGGCCTATCCATCTGTTTCTGTACCAGTACCATGCTGTTTTGATTACAACTGCCCTGTAGTATGTCCTGAAATCTGGTATTGTGATGCCTCCAGCTTTGTTTTTGTTGTACAAGATTGCTTTAGCTATTCGAGGTCTCCTGGGTCTCCATATGAATTTCAGCATCATTTTTTCCAGATCTGAGAAGAAGGTTTTCGGTATCTTGATTGGTATTGCATTGAATCTATAAATTGCTTTTGGGAGAATTTTAACCGAAAAGTGATCCCTGTTAGGAATTTGGAAAACATTATGCTGAGTGTAATAAGCCAATCCCAAAGGGACAAATACCACTTGTTCTCCTTGATAGGTGACAACTAACTGAGCACCAAAAAGGAAACCTGTTAAAGTGAAATGAACACTATGAGAAACGGTGACTTGATCAGCCCTCACCCTGACTGTTGATGAGAAGCTTAATATGTTATCCCTCTTAGTATTTTTTTTTGTTTGTTCTACTTAATACCTTTGGTTGAATACTGTAATCAATACACAATTCTTCTTAAGTGCTGAAACTTAACTGAAAAGTGATCGCTGTTAAATGTAAGAGTGGGAATAAGAGAGGGAAGAGATGTATAATTTGGGACATGCTCAAGCTGACTTACCTCAAACGGTAGAGTTAGAAACATACCAGGGGATTCCAATTCAATCCCATCAAGGTGGCATGTACCAATGCCATCTCACTAGTCCCAGTGATCAATTTCAGTTCACAATTGATCATAAGGATAGGACTAAGAACCAAAGGGATCACATAAACAAGAATAGTGTCTGCAAATACTAGCTGATAGAATAAAAAAAGGGAGAGAATGATCCAACATGGGAAATGAGACACACAGCAGACCCATAGAATGGCAGATGTCCTAAACAGCATTCTGGCCTCAGAATCAGCCCTTAAGGCATGTGGATCCGGCTGAAAAGCCCATGAGAGTATTTCAGGCATGGAAAGCCAAGACACTCAGGGGAAAAAAAAAACCTAAATGAAAGATCTCTGCGAGTGAGATCCCAGTGGAAAGAATGGGTCATCAAAGAAGGAGGTACCTTTCTCTGAAGGGAGGAGAGAACTTTCACTTTGACCATCGCCTTGTCTAAATATGATTAGAGTCAGTGAACTCAGGGGGCTTCCATAGCCTTGGCAGCTCATGACAAGAGCCTAGAGTGATTACTGAGGCCATAAACAAGAGTGTCAATTTGTTAAGTCAGCAACAGGAGTCACTGTGCACTTACTCCTCATGTAGGATCTTTGTCCTTAGTGTGCTGTACATTGAGATTTAATGCTATAACTAGAACTCAAACAGTATTTTTTCACTTTATGTTTCTGTGTGGGAGCAAACTGTTGAAATATTTACTTAATGTATGCTAAACTGATCTTCTGTATATAAAGATAATCGAAAATGAATCTTGATGTGAATGGAAGGGGAGAGGGAGTGGGAAAGGGGAGGGTTTCGGGTGGGAGGGACATTATGGGGGGGAAGCCATTGTAATCCATAAGCTGTACTTTGGAAATTTATATTCATTAAATAAAAGTTTGAAAGAAAAAAAAAACATATGTTTTAGAAGGTGCATTCTTTTAGAAAATATGGTGTCATGACAAAGATGTCAAATACATTTTAATTTACACACTACTGTGATGAGAGTATTGTGGTTGCAGCAAAGTCATGTAGTAGAACTATTTTTGCAAGTGTGAAAGAGTAAACATGGTTAATTGCAGCTACAATAGTTGCAAGAAGGGTGACTGTGCCATTTCTCTTCTATGATAGCAACACCTGAATTAACATATAGAAAAGAGAAGTCATCAACTGAAAGAAGCTAATAGAGTAAACCAACAGGAAAAAAACATCAGTGGTCTAAGAGGGAAATGGTTTATAAGTGCTTGCTCACTGAAGTGTCAGGAAATTGAGTCCTTTTGAAACAGGAACACTGAATTTTACAAGATCCTGGATAGGTCACAAGGGAAAGATTCGTGAAGTGTGATACTTTTTAGCTGAAACTGAACAGCAGCATGAATTCTCACATGCCAAGCAAGATGGCAATATTGCAAAGTGTTAGATCAGGAGGCTCAGAGTATATCTGCATAATCTATATCACAACCACAGATATGTAGGTGTACTTCCAAAAGTTCATGGAAAAGTGGGATTTTGAAAAGGCACATTTTCCATGAACTTTTTAAAGACAGCTTGTGTATGCTGATAGAATGTCCATTGTCAATATTTGTTGTCTACCCTAGGGTTAAACAAAGAATGGCATTTTTCATTTAAGGATTATCTCCTTATATTTAATATGTCTACATTCTTCTTAAGTCAGGCAACAGAAAAGAAGAATCCAGAATTTTCACAGCAAATAAAAACAGGATACATAGAAAAGAAATATTTATAATTGATGCGTCCAAATATGAAGACATGCATGTGACAACATAGTTGAGGGGAAGAGAAACCAAGATAATGGAGAGTGATACACAAAAATCTTTTTGTGCAATGTGGTTATTTTCACAAAAGGATCAGAATACTCACAAGCAAGCACACATTTGCTCAATAGCAAATGAGCACCCAAGGTGGATAGCACTGGTGTGAGAGCATGGCAGTTAATGGGTATTAATAGATATGGATAGAAATAATTATAGATAATATACAAATCTAAATATAACCAACAGTCTCATGCTCTTTACCATTCAGTTTCAGAGGGGAAAAAATACCTTTAGAAATAAACCCATGACAAAGAGCTCTTTCACCAATATCTGGAAGAAGTCTTAGACATAAGAGCAAATGATAATGGGGCCGGCACTGTGGCGCAGTAGGTTAACGCCCTGGCATGAAGCGCCGCATCCCATATGGGCGCCGGTTCAAGACCCGGCTGCTCCACTTCCTGCCCAGCTCTCTGCTATGGCCTGGGAAAGCAGTAGAAGATGGCCCCTTCTCCCACATAGGAGACCTGGAAGAAGCTCCTGGCTCCTGGCTTCGGATCGGCGCAGCTCTGGCCGTTGCGGCCATCTGGGGAGTGAACCATTGGATGGAAGACCTCTCTCTCTCTCTCTCCCTCTCTCTCTCTGCCTTTCCTCTCTCTGTGTAACTCTGACTTTCAAATAAATAAATCTTTAAGAAAAAAAAAGAGCAAATGATATACAGCAAGACAAAGCCAGGAGAGCAAGGCCTGGAAATAATGCAAACACACACACACACACACACACCAGACCCCCCCCCACACACACAGAGATACACACACACACAGACCCCCCCAAACACAGACCCCCACACACACAGAAACACACAGACCCCACCCACAGAGATACATACACAAAGATCCCCCTCCACACCTACATACAGACCCACCTACACACACACAGACCCACCTCCCAAACACACACAACAGACCTCCCATACACACAGATACACACACACACATATACACATAGAGCCCCCACAAACACACACAGACCCCCCCCACACACACACAGACCCACCCCCCCCACACACACACCTTGGAGGACATACAAGTGTGTGGACTATAAAGTCATTAGTAAAACATGGCAACACCATGCCTGAGGAGCCCAAGAACGTTTGGATTGGAGATTTTGAAGGAATTTCCTTAGCCTTAAGGGGATTGGTTCAGATATTATAAAATTCCTATAAAATGGCTGCAGATCCTTCAAGTTGTACTTTTCCTTGTAAATTCGTCTCACGGCAAAGGCAAAGTGAAAACAAAGTTGATCATGGTATGAATATAAAATTTTTTCCTTCCTGAAGTTCTTTAAGAGCAGCTTGTTGGGGGGCCTTTGAATACTTCCAGCTTGTGTAGAGACCTTTTATAATAAATTGTGTTTTTCATGTTAAAAAGAAAACTTCAAAAGAAGGTGTTAACATAATTGAGGCATGATAAGTTTGACAGTAAGTGTCATTATCAGAGTTCCACTGACAGCTTTTTGAAGTAAAAAAAAAAAAAATTCTTCCCACATAGACACAAAACCTCTTATAGTGTTTAAACAATTCCACGAAATATATTAATATTCTACAACTGCCCCTTCATTCTGAAGGTTACCCAAGTGAAATAGTTTTCATGAGATTTGGGCTTTTTAATCTATTGAACAAAGATTCAGTACTCTCTGGTATTCAATATCAGGAAAATACAAAAATTTGAAGGATAAGATAAAAGATAAAAATATGAAAAGACATTCTCATGTTTGCCTTCTGCACACCAATGACTCACCTTGTATGCATCATAGGATGTACGCCCCCCACTTAGAATGTCATTGCTGCAAGAAATGTGAAATAAATGGAAAAATCAGAATCCTGATTAATCCCATGTAGATCGGTCAAGCTTTACCTAAAGTTAGTATAAAATCAAGATGTGGGAGGAAGTATTAAGCCTGGTGATTAAGACATAGGCATTCCACATTGTAATGCCCGAGTTTGACTCCCAGTTCTGGGTCCTGACTCTAGCTTCCTCCCATTAGAGACTTTGGGGACAGCAGTGATGCCTCAGATAATTGGGTTCCTGACATCCATATGGGAGACCTGAGCTCTTGGCTCTGGCGAGACCCAGTACTGGTTGTTGTAAGCATTTGGAGGGTGAATCAGTAAATGAGAATTTGTGTGTCAGTCTATCTGTCTCCTTGTTTCTCTGTTTTTCTGCCTCTCAGCATTTCTAATAGGACTTTTTTGAAAAATATCAATATACTTTTATCTTTCTCTAAAACTATAGTGTTCTGGGGCTGGCATTGTGGCGTAGCCAGTAAAGCTGCCACATTCAACACGGGCAATCACCAAGGACCCCAGTTTGAGATCTGGCTGCTCCATTTCTGATCTGGCTCCCTGCTAGTTGTCTGGGAAATGCAGCAGAGGATGGCCCAAGTGCCTGGGCCCTTGTTGCCAATGCAAGATGCGAATGAAGCTCTTGACTCCAATCTGGGCCATTGTGGCCATTTGGGGAGTGAACCAGTGGATGATGGATTTCTGTCTCAGTCTCTCTCTCTCTCTCTCTCTCCCTCTCTGTTGCTCTTACTTTTGCAAATACACACAGACATACATGCACACACACACACACACACACACAGTCCCTTAATTAAGAAATTCACTGCTTTTATATACAAGACACTCACTCTTTTTTACCATTCTCTGGATTTTGTTTTACAAAGAAACGATTCCTGCAAGAGAGAAAGTATGAAGAATTAAATAGCAACATGATGACAAAAAAATCTAGGAAGGGGGATGGCGTTGTGGCACAGTGGTTAAAGCCATCACTTGTGATGCCGGCATCCCGGATGGGCATTGGTGTGAATCCCGGCTGCTCCACTTTTGATCCAGCTCCCTGCATCACTTCTTGGCCTTTTGTCTAAGATCAAGCGTAGATCCAGCTCCCTGCTAATGTGCTTGGGAAAGCAGCGGAGGATGGCCAAAGTCCTTGGGCCCCTGAACTCATATAAGATATCAGAAGAAGCCCCTGGCTCCTGGCATGAGTGTGGCCCAGCCCTAGCCATTGTGGTCATTTGGGGAGTGAGCCAGAAGATAGAAGATCTCTCTTTCTTTCTCTCCATCCCCCTCTCTATCTCTGTAACTACCTTTCAAATACAAAATAAATCTTTTTAAAAAAAGATAAAATCTAGGAAGGAAAATTTTGTGATTACACAAAACTATGAAAGATAAGAATGGAAGAAAAAATATCAATGTTAAATAATGTAAAAGAAAACTCAAGGCTTAACTTTTTTTTTAACTTTTATTTAATGAATATAAATTTCCAAAGTACGGCTTATGGATTACAATGGCTTCCCCCCCATAACGTCCCTCCCACCCGCAACCCTCCCCTTTCCCACTCCCTCTCCCCTTCCATTCACATGAGGATTCATTTTCGATTCTCTTTATATACAGAAGATCAGTTTAGCATATATTAAGTAAAGATTTCAACAGTTTGCTCCCACACAGAAACATACTTTTTTTAAAAAATTATTTATTTATTTGAAAGTCAGAGCAGCACAGTTACAAAGAGAGAGAAGGAAAGGCAGAGAGAGAGAGAGAGAGAGAGAGAGAGAGAGAGAGAGAAGTCTTCCATTGGGTTCATTCCCCAATTGGCTGCAATGGCTGGAGCTGCACCAATGTGAAACCAGGAGCCAGGAGCCTCTTCCAGGTCTCCCATGCAGGTGCAGGGGCCCAAGGACTTGGGCCATCTTCCATTGCTTTCCAAGGCCATAGCAGGGAACTGGATCAGAAGTGGAGCAACCAGGTCTCGAACCGGTGCTCATATGGGATGCCACAGCTGCAGGCCAGGGCATTAACCCATTGTGCCACAGCGCCAGCACCAAGGCTTAACTTTTTAAAAAGTAGCATACCGCACTGATCCGATGGCAGGAGCCAGGTACTTATCCTGGTCTCCCAAGGGGTGCTGGGCCCAAGTACTTGGGCCATCCTCCACTGCACTCCCTGGCCATGTGCAGCTTTGAATGCACAAGGCCAATAGAGGTCCAGAAGAAAATAGACAAACCCATCTATTATAGGGCATAAGTGGATTGATAGAACAGATCACTGAGTAGATCTGGTCAAACCAGTCCCTTTGGCATCATTTGACACGGTTTCAGAATATATAATATTGCCTGCCTGTTGGTTAATTTTCATGTCATTCATAAGAACTGTGAAAATAAATCTTCCATTCTATTGTGTTTCTCTCCAAATAGAGAGGTTAAGAGAGTTTATTCCTGTCCATTCTAACCCATCCTCCAACATACCTCCCTCCCTCCTCCTTATCTCCCCATCTGAGAAAACCAGCCATAAAGTCAGACCAATGCTCTAAAAATGACTACATTACATGGTCTAGCCCCTAGAGTCTTGCACATATTCATTCAACAAGTGCTTATCAGTGTTATACACTCGATGTTATCCTTACTCAATGCCAGTCTCCCAATGGGCAAACAATAAAAACTAGATGAATAAATGAGCAAAATGGTAAGACAAGGAATGATAACATGAAGTATAATAACTATAATTCTAGAAATCGAGAAACTCTAGCAGTAAAATTTTACACACATACACACACATATACACACGCATCATTCACTGAAAGAAGGGGCAGCTAAAATCTTACAGGAATAAATCTGTGATAGAGGAAACACAAGGAGACAAATATCAGAAAACATTATTTTAGTCATGCCCACCACCCTGTGACCTTGGGCAAGTCCCTTACAAAAGTCTGTATCTGGTTTGGATGAGTTATGCTGGAGAAAATAAAACCTACTTCATAAAAGTAAATAAGGATTTATGTTTCTTATACTTGTGTATCAGAAATTCAGACCAACCATCCCACCAAGGAAACCTAGGAGGTATTTTCCAAGCTTAGATCTAGCAGCAGTCATCTTTGATACAGAGAAATGAGTCTGATGCTTGGAGACTACTTTTCTTCTGGGGATGTTTGTCAATTGGAATACATCAATGCATATTGAACACCTGAGTTGTTGACAAATTCCCAGGCCTTTAATAGCAATAGTTACAATATATGGCTGGCTCAAGTGTCAGTGCAGCTAAATACCTCATACATTTATGTTAGGTTATGTTAGGGATTGTAGATCAAAGAGAACCAAAGTTAGAACAAGGAGGGGTGACATAAGATTCCCTGGTCCACATAAGCAAGTTGTGGACCATAAACAGCTCAGAACTCTGAACTTGAATGATGTCTGAATGAGTCACTCAAAATTATGTCTCTACTGTTATCGCCACCCAATATAGCATAATTCCATAAAAGAAATACTGCAGTGGCCAGCAGGAGCAATTCATTCACCACAGTGCCTTCCTGCGCTGCACACCAGACACATGGCCCCAGAAAAGCCCCAGAAGCAGAAATCCACAATCTACTTGTGGAATCTGCTTTACTCACATGTAGTATGGGAAGGGTGCATGGCTCAGTTGGTACTGCCACAGAGAAGGGCTGAGAAGATAGAAGGAAGAGACTTCAAATGACAGATCTCCCTGTTATACAAGACCTGGAGGATAAAGTCAGATTGCCAAGGTATAGTAACTCTATCATTGCGGTATCAAAACAAGAATGGGGCAGAGGGGCCGGCGTTGTGGCATAGCAGGTTAAGCCTCTGCTTGTGGTGATGGCGTCCAATATGGGTGTAGTTTTGTGTCCCGGCTGCTCCACTTCCAGTTCAGCTCACAGCAAATCCAGCTGGGAAAGCAGTGGAGAATGGCCCAAGTGCTTGGACCCCTGACCCATGTGAGAGATCTGGAAGATGCTCTAGGCTCCTGTCTTTAGCCTGCCTGAACCCTGGCATGTGTGACTATTTGAGAAGTGAACTAGCAGATGGAAGATCTCACTCTTTCTCTCTCTCTCTCTCTCTGCCCTCCCTGTCTCTCCTCCTCTCTCTCTAACTCTGCCTTTTAAATAAATAAAAAAAGAATAGGGGCAGAATAAAGCCATAACAATATTTGAAATAATCTGATTAAAGCAAATATTAATCACTGGGTCCTATAATTTTACATCCAATAAATTCAATAAATTGACAAAAATTGATATGTTTAATAACATCATGTGTTAAAGTGAACAAAGATCAATGTGAACTCACATGTAGACCAGAAGGCACTTTCAAAAAATAAATGCATTTATTCTTTAAATTTCAACATTCATTATCATGTATCTCTTCAATTCCATTGATGCAGAATTTTGGGTAGTTTGTGTATTTAAGACACACAAGAGAGTCTTAAGGAAATGGCTACATAGTTATCCTGACAGAGCTATAGAGATACTCACATATGTACTTATATGTACATATATGTATATACATACAATAGGATATATATATATAGTGTATATATATACATGTATATACTCATATCAGCATCGATTGTAATTTCAGAAAACTAGAAACAAACTCATGGTCTCAGCAATAGTAGAGCAATGAAAAAGAGATCCAGAAATAGTCCATAAAATTATGGCTAAGATGCAAGTTGGAGCAGAATATGTAAAGTCTGAGTCAATTTTCATTAAATTGAAAATGTGCCAAACTAAATATTATTGAGGGATATAATCATGGTTGATAAATGGAAAATAAGAACAGAAATGATTTCTACAAAGCCAGGGTAATGTTTATATCTGGGAGAAAAGAAAAGAAGATAAGAGAAGCACATGGGCAGAAAAAATAAATGAAGAATATTTTAGTTCTTAAGCTGTGCGATAGGGTCACAAGTGTTCATTTATTTTGATGCTTTCCTAACTTATATGTACTATTATACTACTTTCAATATTTTAATAAGAATATGAACTGAAGCATTTATGGTAAGAATGTATTGGAAGCCTATGTTATGTCTTGAAATGTGTTAAAATTTTAAGAATTTTTTAAGTAGTAGAATATATTGAACCCCTATATAAGTTGTTGAAACACATGATGTTTAAGAAAACTTTATGATTCTAGGAGATACACACCTATGAAACTGAGTAAAATATTATAAGTTGCAGAAAGAATACACACAATACCATTTAAATTTAAATTGTGAGAGATTATAAATAAATGGAAAAACTTATGAAGGTTTTTGGGAAAATATGGTATTGGAGATTGACCTTAAAGGATGATTCACCTTGACCACTGGAGAGAAGTTTAAAGCCTCTTCCAATACAAAAAGAAAAAAAAAACCACAAAAGTACAAGTGAGAAGTCAGTTGATGTCATATTTAAGGAATTAATGATCTTATGTCTTAATCTGATGGCCCTCATTTAATATGAACACAGTCATACCCTAGTTTTTCTCAATACAAAGAAGTCTTTGGTTTACTAGTGTGCATCTTTAAACCAGTATGTAATTTTGTGATAAAAATTTAATGGAATATATATAAATGTACATATACGTGCACATGTGATAGAAAGATGTCTACTAGGTTATACATATTTCTCTTTATATAAACATTTAAAAAGGTAATTATATTCTTTACTGATTTAAACATATTATTTATATTAAACACATTGCTTATACTTCTAAGATAAGATACTGGAATGCTAAAATTGGTATTTAAAATCATAAGAGAGATAGTAATTTTGCATTACAATGCAGGTTCCTGGGAGACTGTAAACTGAGGCTGTGGATCTGGAAAATGAATCTGGCAGAGACACGTAGGGCAAATGTGACGTGTGTGAGTAGCCATGGGCAGCCCTGTTAGAAAGATGGTGCATTTTTCCCAGGTAAGACTAAGGGCTCCAAATGGAGTAGTGGTAAATTGGAGTCTGAATTCTTTAAGACAAGAGAGTTAGAAAAGCATTTCCAGGAAGATTTGCAACTCTGATATTAATAAGAACAGTGGAAACTTTATTTTCTCATGAAGAGGTTAGAAAATCCAGCCCATCTGTTTAGCAATTCCTAGCACGGATGTTAATGGCAACCTTGAAAGCAGTCTACGTGAACGATGTCCTAATCTGATGGTTCTCACTTTGTATAAACACAGTTATGCCTTAGTTTTTCTCAATATGAAGGAGTCTTTGGTTTCTAATGTCCATTATCATTTTGGAAATGATTCCAACCCACAATATTCTTTTAATTCCAGTAGTCTAAAAAACAATAACAGAAAAAAAAAAAGGAAGAAAATCTTGGCATTTGCCTTGGGGGTATAAAACATGAGGTGTCTAAACAGGAGCTAAATGAGAGGATCTTTGTCTCAGACGTCCTGGAATTGTTGCAGGGAAGACAGCACTGATTTTCCTTTACGAGGGGAATCTTTCAAATGAATAGATGCTGTCTCTCCTGATGGTGTCATTGCCAAAATTGTTGAGGATTTCGATGTTAGAAATAATTATATAGTTCTGACACAATTGGAAATAATGAAACGGTGAATCAAAAGGTCTCAGTTTAAAAAAAATAGACTATTCTCAGATATTTTTCAAAATGCCAGTAAAAAGATACTATATATAAAGCATATATATAGATACACACACACACACACACACACACACACAGGGCCGGCACTGTGGTGCAGTGGGTTAAGGCTCCAGCCTGCAGTGCCAGCATCCCATGGGGGCGCCGGTTTGAGTACCAGCTGCTCCTCTTCTGATCTAGCTCTCTGCTATGGCCTGAGAAAGCAGTGGAGGATGGCCTAAGTCGTTGGGCCCCTGCACCCGAGTGGGAGACCTGGAGGAAGCTCTGGGCTCCTGGCTTTGGATCAGCTCAGCTCTCGCCATTGCAGTCATTTGGGGAGTGAATGAGCGGAATGGAAGACCGCTCTCTCAATCTGGCTCTACTTCTCTCTGTAATACCTTTGTCTTTCAAATAAGTAAAAATAATAAAAAAAAAAAACAAAAAATAAATAAAAAAATATATATACACACTCATATAAGTTCATGGAAAATATAATTAAAAAGTAAGTTTAACGTGCAAAAGCATTTTGAAATCAGAGCATACTTTTGGTATAAAATTTTCATGGAAAGTTTATATGTGTATGTATGTGTGTGTGTATGTGTGTGTGATAGAAAGATATACCTATATATATATATATATCCATTTATATAAACGTTTAAGTAGTTAGTGATATTCTTTTATCAATTTAAAGCCATAATAATTACTTATATCAAACTCATTGCTCATACTTGTAAGATTAGACACTTGAATGCTAAAATCAGTATTGTAAATTATATTAAATGTTGAAAAGGCATTCGGTTTAATTTTTCATCAGAAAAATACTAATTAAACTGTATTATCACTTGCCATGGCAGTGGTCAAAATTGCAAAATAAAAATATTGGCAAAGAAGTGGAACAGTGAGGGCTCAAATTACTGCAGAGAGTGTAAATTGATACAACTGTCCTGCCAAACTGTCTCATTGTATTTACTAAAGCTGAGCATATGCATATTCTATGATTGTAGTGTGTATGAAAAACAGAAATCAGTGCAAAAGTCTACCAAAACACACATAGAGGATTCAAAGAGACACTGATTTTAATATATTGTAAAATAAAGCCACTAAAATATCCAACAACAAGAGTTATGTGGGGGGTGGCACTATGGCACAGCAGGTTAACACCCTGGCCTGAAGTGCCAGCATTCCCTATGGGCGCTAGTTCGAGACCCAGCTGCTCCACTTCCAATCCAGCCCTCTGCAATGGCCTGGGAGAGCAGTACAAGATGGCCCAAGTCCTTGGGCCCTGCATCCGCGTGGGTGACCCAGAAGAAGCTCCTGGTTCCTGTCTCCTGGCATAGGTTCGGCACAGCTCCAGCCGTTGCGGAAATTGGGGAGTGAACCATTGGATGGAAGACCTCTCTCTCTCTGCCTCTCCTCTCTCTATGTAACTCTGACTTTCAAATAAATAAATAAATCTTTTTAAAAAAAATCAGTTGTTTCCCAAATTTCTTAAAAAAAGTTACGTATTCACACAATGGAGTAATTTTCAGCATTGAGAGTATATAGTCTATAGCTACATAGAATATGGATGAGCCTTATAAACATACTGTTTAAGCTAGATGTTAAGGAATATATGACATTTAGTACCATATATATAAACTATACAAAAATAGGGGGAAAAATCTGTGATATCATTGACCGTCACAAGGATTCTGACTTAAGTAGCAGGAAGAGACCTTCAAGGGGGAACTGGCAATAATTTGCTTCTGTGTCTGTTGTTGTTAAAATAATCTATGTTCTCAATTATATATAAAATTTGTATTCTACATATGTGTTCATGTAAAATACTAATTATATATTCTTGTATACAATGTGTATATGGAAACTATATAAATGAAGTGAAATTAAGTATTAAATCAGTTAAATTTTAACGTCCATTGTGAAGCAGTAATTTCAGCTAGACAATAAGTAGTTGATAACTTCATGAAAAGCAAATTCAATAGCATGGGGTGAGTAATATTTCCCATTGAAAATGAACATTTTTAATAATTAAAATTGCCAATCTAATGTCCCCAGCATTTACCACGTAGTAATAATGTATTATTTTCTTTTTTTACCCTTGAACATAATTGTTTCTTGTTTATAGAACATATCTGAGACCAAACCCCTAAACAGTGACTTAAATGCAGGTACTAGCTAGCACGAAGTTCCAATCTTCCAGCCTCCCTCCCTTAGTTGGAAATGTCCCAGCCCTAATGTTTACTCACACTAAAATCAACTCACTGGATTGAGGGAGTGGTACAGTTGGCCATACAAAATCCTAATCACCCGACTCTATTGTCATTCCCTTTTCCCATAGATAATACACTGATGATTAGTATTGTCTCATAGAGACTCACTTCAGGGAAATCCAGGTCTGGGGCAGAACATAACTAGTACCTGCATGCAACCCCTTAGACTAATTGAAGCCCACCTTGCCTTTATAAAATTCCCTAAGAAGCATGACATGGCATCGCTGACCAAGCAATGGAAGGTCATGACTGTAATGTTGGCTTCAGTGCTCCCTCAGATTGGATAAAACATGGCCTTGTTTCCTCTCTATTGGCCTGTTCCTTCCTTGGTACATATTTCAATCAACTTTGCTTCCCTATCCCTAGTTTGATCTCTCTGAACTATAATTCATTAGTAAAAGAGAAGCAAGGCAAGCCAGCTGCCGCTGGTGACATATCTATCTTCATTTAAGATAACAGTAAACGCAGAAACCTACAAAGAACAAAATAATTTGACCACCTAGGGAATGAGGCTGAAAACATTTAGATCTGTAGACCATGCCAATTTATGTACCACCATTCATGCCTTGAGTGCTTGTTTTGTGCCAAGCCATGAATCAAGGGCTTTGAGTCCAATGATGAGCAATACCAGGCAGGGGTTAGCCATCACTCACTTTATTTCTACAGAAGGAAGCAGAAAACAGTCACCTAAAAATATACCTGAAATTAAGATTGCGTTGGGTGTTAAGAAACAGTAGTAGGCTGATTCTACAAAAGATGACAAGAGGGGAATTTGACTGGAAGACAAACGTGCTATCCTCTGGAAGAATAGGGGACAACTATTTCAAAGGGCAGAAGAAAAGAATGCCTGACAGAGGAAACAGCATATGCAAAAGTTTTGCAGTAGGATGGAGTGCTATGGAGCAGGGAGATTTAATGCCAAGGCTGTCAGTTTGTAACAGACCTCTGAATTACTAAGAGGGTTGGTTAAAGCATCCCAACCACCCAGAGTCTGTGATTTATAAGATTTACAGTGGTGCTTAAGAATTTGCATTTCTAACAAAATGGAGGAATCTGGAAAACATCATGCTGAGTGAAATAAACCAGTTCCAAAGGGACAAATATCACATGTTCTCCCTGATTGGTGACAACTGAGCACATAAAAGGAAACCTGTTGAAGTAAAGTGGACACTATGAGAAACAATGACTTGATCAGCCCTTGTCCTGACTGTCGAGGAACAACTTACTATTTTATTCCTTTTAGCGTTTTTTTTTTTGTTGTTGTTGTTCTATTAATACCATTGGTTGAACTCTTTAATTAACACACAATTATTCTTAGTTGTTTAAATTTAACTGAAAAGTGATCCCCATGAAATATAAGAGTGGGAATAAGAGAGGGAGGAGATGTACATTTCGGCACATGCTCACTCGGACTTACCCCTAATGGTAGAGCTAGAAACATACCAGGGGATTCCAATTCAATCCCATCAAGGTAGCATGTACCAATGCCATCTTACCTGTAAAAGTGATCAGTTTAAGTTCATAATTGATCAAAAAGATGGGATTAAGTGTCAAAGGGATTACATAAATAAGACCAGTGTCTGCAAATAATTGATAGAATTAAAAAGGAGAGAATGATCCAACATGGGAAGCGGGATACACAGCAGACTCATTGAATGGCAAAAGCCCTGAACAGCACTCTGGCCTCAGAATCAGCCTTTAAGCCCTTTGGATCTGGTTAAAAAGCCCATGAGAGTATTTCAGGCATGGAAAGCCAAGACACTGTGGCAAAAGAAAATGATCTAAATGAAAGATCTCTGTGAGATCCCAGCGGAAAGAACGAGCCATCAAAGGCGGCAATACCTTCCTCTGAAGGGAGGAGAGAACTTCCACTTCCAATATGACCTTGTATAAATAAAATCAGAGTTGGTGAACTCAGGAGGCTTCCATGGCCTTGATAGCTCATGACAAGAGCCTCGGGTGATTACTGACATCATAAATAAGAGTGTCAATTTTTAAATCAACGGTGGGAGTCACTGTGCACCTGCCCCCCATGTAGGACCTCTGTCCTTAGTGTGTTGTACTATGAGAATTAATGGTGAAACTACTACTCAAACAGTGCTCTATACTTTGTGTGTCTTATGGGTGCAGTCTGTTGCAATCTTTACTTAGTATATACTAAGTTGATCTTCTGTATATAAAGATAATTGAAAATGAATCATAATGAAGAATGGGATGGGAGAGGGAATGGAAGATTGGATGGTTGCGGGTGGGAGGGAGGTTATGGGAGAAAAGCTACTATAATTAAAAAGTTGTACTTTGGAAAATTTATATTTATTAAAGTTGAAAAGAAAAATAATAAATAAATAAATTTGTATTTCTAATAAGTTCCTAGGCGATACGGGTGCTATTAGTCTGGATAGCATATTCAGAACATCACTAATTAAGAGGGGAAAAAAGTGGTGCGGCACAAGTTTTTTGTGGGAGCCAAATTACCTAAAACGTTAGAGAATATTTTAGGAAATTTTCTCTTTATCCTGAAAACAACAAAAGGATAGTGAAGGGTTCGAGGCTGTGGGTGGACATGATGTATGTTTGGAGTGCATCACTCCTGATGCTGGCACGGCATGTGAATGAAAGTGATAGTAATCAAGTAAGTGGATATTGTAACACTCCAGATAACAAGTAATGGCCCATAAGATGATCAAGACAGAATTATACTTAGAGAGACTGTTAAGACAAGATTTTGTGATGGTTTGGGTGTTAAAGAAAACAGAGAGATTGAGGGTGACTCCTGGATTTCCAGCTCTTGTAACTGAATGGCTAGATGTATTCTACATGGAAACAGGTAGGATTGCAAGATCAAAGGTCACTCAGTTTCGTTTTCATCATTTGGAATTGAAATACCTTCAAGGTGTCTAAGAGAACAGATTAAGCCTGCAGTATTTATTTACAAGTGTAAATTCAGAGTGGAAATGTGGTCCTGGACTGTGTGTGTCTATGTATGGGTGTATATGTAAAGGGATATGTATGAATGTATATGTAAAGGAAAAAGAGAAAAGGACTCAGGAATAAGTCTAAATGAATTCTCACATTTAACAGCCAATTAATGATTATAAAGCAACAAAGGAGATGTGGAAAGAAAACCAGGCATGCAATGCCGAAAAAGGCAGGGAAATGAAGGTGTCCAATGAGATAAAGAGTTTTCAAGAAGTTTATCAAATGATAGGGAAAATAGGATAGGTCAGTGGCAGAGAGGAAATTAAGATCAAGGTGCTTTTGGGAGTGGAGTGTTAATAATATATTAACTGTTTATTTATATTCATCTATGAGAAAATTCAGCATACTTGAAAGCTGATGGAATAATTCCATTTGGAGAGAGTTAAGGACAATGGATGTCTGAAATGCTACATTCTTTCTCTTTCTGTTTCCCCTTCTCCACCCCTCTCACATCCACATGTAAAGGGTACTTTTAATTGAAATTGTGTTATATTACTGGTGAACTTGAATCTTACTAATACATTCATTGCCATTTGTTTTCCTTTGTTATGTGTGCTTATTTGCTTGTTAGTATCCTTAGTACACTTTTTACTATTGGCCTACTCATTTTTCCTATTGTTTTGCCAGAGTCTAATATATATTGAGGCTACTATTTATATTTATTCATATTACAATTATTTTTAGTTTTTAATTTGTCCTTTATTTTCCTTTTGGTACTGGCCCTAAAATGATGTTTAATCAAAGATATCCATCCTTTCCTGTTGAGGCACTGGTCTTTTGTGCCAAATCAAGAAACACTTTCCTTCCTAAAAATTATATAAAGACTCATATAAACCTTATTCTAATAATTTTCATACTGTATTTTTAATACAGCTCATTTTTATTCTTCTAAAACATGCAATACCAAATCTAACATCTTTTTCCTAAATGCTTAACTACTTTTTAAGTACTGTGCATTTTAAACTTCTATTTTGAGAGCCTGAAATGTGACATTTGTCAAATGCTGAATTGACTTTGTCACTCAGGATTTTTCTTGTTCAAGTAACTATACTTCTGCTTCTGGAAGATCCCACACAAGAAAAGTTGACTGTTAATTCGCAACCTGCATGTTCGTTAACATTTTTTTTTTCTTAGCTCAATTGAAGTACTAAAATTGCCTCACTTTTTAAAAAAATCACTGAGAAAGTTGACCTAGATTGTAGGAATCTATGTGTTTAAGGAAATGAGCTGCATGGCATAGTTCTTCTGTTCTGCTACCTATTAGCAATCAAAAATGTATAAAAGGGATATAAAATTCATTATAATTTGAGTCTTGGTGCTTTTAGAGATTACTTTTTATTTCTTCAGCATTCCTTTTTGGTAGCTAAATAATAAAGAAAGGAAGAATCTTTAAGAATAGTTTCTCTATTACAGGATAAATAAACATGTTTTAATTCCTTAAAGGGCACCAGGAAAATGACTTTTAAAAAGTTTTACCCTAAAGACATGATTCAGGGGCTGGCGCTGTGACAAAGCAGGTGCACCCACCACTTAAATGACAGCATCCCTTATCAGAGCACCAGTTCAAATCCCCAGATGCTCCACTTCGAATCAAGCTTCTTGCTGACAGATCTGGGAAAGCAGTAAATGGTGGCCCAAATATTTGGGCTCCTGCCACCAATGTGAGAGACCCAGAGGACGTTCCTGGCTCCTGGTTTCATCTTGAGTCAGCCCTGGCTGTTAGGGACATTTAGGGAATGAACCAGCAGATAGAAGATCTCTTTCTTTCTTTTTCTTCCACTCTGAAGCTCTGCCTTTCAGATTTCAAAAAATGTTCCTTTAAGACGTCCTTTCATTCTCCTCTTTAAAAGCATAATATTTAATATTATACAATAGTAAGTAGGTATTTGTATAAGACCCAAAATTTTTGAATCTGTTTAGAGTGAAATATAAAACCTCATTGCATTTGCCTTTCCCCCTTCTTAGTTGTATAAGCAGTTGGAAAGTTCCTCATTGCTAGTTCACTAGATATGCATAAGCATACTCATTCACTCTCTGTATTTTCTGCCTTTCTTTTTTAACAAAAAGGAGATCACAGTGAATTCCTTTTCACTCAATGAAGTGTCTTGAAGATTTTTGTGTAAATTACAATATCATTAGATTATTATTTCTACTGGTCAAATAGTATTCCATAGTATTGGGATTTAGCTAAACCTGTAAAACAATATTGATGAATTTGAGTTTCTTTTTTTCTCTTATTACAGTGCTGGAACAGAAATGCAAAGATATTATATTCTCTCCCTGACTGATCTTCTTGAGTCTGTTCTTGTCTTCCCAGTCTTCCTTTAAGTTTTATTTATTTTTTTGAAAGGAAAAGCTATAGAGAGAGAGAGACAGAGATATCTCCCATCTGCTTGTTCACTCCCCAAATGACCACGTTGGCCAGGACTAGACCAGAAGCCAGGAGCTTCATCTGGGCTTTCCATGTGGGAGCAGGGGCCATCTTCTGCTGCTTTCCCAGGTATATTAACAGGGAGCCAGTTCAGAAGTGGAGAAACCCAGACTCTTGGGATGCCACACTGCACCACAGCACCATGCCTCCCATTTCTCCCGTGTCCCTTAGCAGTAGTCAGACTGACTGCGAGGGCATTCTTGGATCCCTATATCACCATTTCACTTAGAGTTAGGCCAAGTTTGTGTGGGCAGACAGCCCCTGCCTTATCTAGACTTCCATTACTTCCGTGAACTCATCTCATCCTCTGCCTTCCTTCTTACACACTGACGCTGGTACTCTTTCTTGTCCTTCACTCAACACAGCAAGCAGGTTTCAACTTCAGGACCTTCTGTGTATGACTCTTTCTGTCTGGAATGCTCAGGTCTCAAATAACTACATGATATTTTTGTCTCTTCTTCTAGAACTTTTCCTTAAATGACAACAGGGTAAGGCTTTCCTTGACCATCTTATCTAAAATTGCATCACATGTCCTCAACAATTTCTATCCAAATCTCTGCACAGTTCTTGTCCACCTCAGTAGTTATTACATTATAGATTACCCATAATATATGTGTTTTACTTATATTGTTTGATGCCTGTTCAACCTAGGAAGAGGCAGAGATTTGTGTTGTAATTCCTCTATGTATCCTCTAGAAACACACTTAAGTGCATTTTTGATTCAATAAATATTTCCGTGCTGGGTGTTTGGTGCAGCATTTGGGCCACCTATAAGGTTGCCTCCATCCCATACATGGGTGCCTGAATTTGAGTTCTGGCTCTACCCTCCATTCTTGCTTCCTGCTTATGGATACCTGGTAAGCAGCCACAGGTGATAGCTCAAGAACTTGAGTCCTACAACCCCAGAGGAGAACCAGATTGAGTTCTGGATTCCTGGTTTTGACCTGGCCCAGCCCCAGCTGTTATGAGCATTTGGAGAGTGAACCTGCAAACCGAAGATCTGTCTGACAGTGTTTCTGCCTTTCAAATAAAGTAATTACATACCATTTTAAAAATACTTCAACATGTAAATTTTGTTCACATGTGTGTATTTTTCTTAATAGATTCCTAAGAGTGAAGTGATTCATATAAAAAGCATGGGCAATTTAAATGCTGATAGTCTTCCAATACAATGTCAATTTTACTTATGCCAATACAGATGAGAAAGTTCATTTCTTACAGGGGTTGATATTATAAATCACTTTAATATTTTTATCTATTTAATAAGCGTAAGTAAGATTACTTGCTAGAATAAATTTTGATTATTTACAATAAGACATTTTCTTATATATACATTTTTAACTCATTTCTATTCCATTAACTGCTTATTTCTTTGCTTACTTTTTCTCTTTTTTTTAAGATTTATTTATTTGAAAGACAGAGTTACAGAGAGAGGTAGAGACAGAGAGAGAGGCCTTCCATCTGCTGGTTCACTCCCCAGATGGCCACAATGGCTGGAGCTGTGCCAATCTGAAGCCAGGAGCCAGGTGCTTCCTCCAGGTCTCCCATGTGGGAGCAGGGGACTAAAGACTAGGCCATTTTCTACTGCTTTCCCAGGCTATAGCAGAGAGCTGGATCGGAAGAGGAGCAGCTGGGACTAGAAACGGCACCCATATGGGGTGCCGGCTCTCCAGGCCAGGGCTTTAACCTGCTGTGCCACAGCACCAGCCCCTCTTTGCTTACTTTTTCTATAGAGATAGTTCTGCTTTATTTATTAGAACAGTTTCTATATTTTTGTGTAAAATGTTTTTGGTTGATGTATAGTTTAATATATTTTCCCATAAGAATGCATGATTTTATTATTGTTTCTTTCTTCATAAAGACATTTCTGATTTTATTTATTAAGATTTTTTCCCTTCATGTGTTAAATTTCATTATCTTCTTTAATAAAGTGTCCCCAGCCCCAAGGACATATGGACATATTTTCTTTTAATACTTCTGTATATTTTTTTTTTTTGGACAGGCAGAGTAGACAGTAAGAGAGAGAGAGAGAAAGATCTTCCTTTTCCATTGGTTCACCCCTCAATGGTCGCTGCGGCTGGCGCGCTGCGGCCAGCGCACCGCACTGATCCGAAGCCAGGAGCCAGGTGCTTCTCCTGGTCTCCCACGCGGGTGCAGGGCCCAAGCACTTGGGCCATCCTCCACTGCACTCCCGGGCCACAGCAGAGAGCTGGACTGGAAGAGGAGCAACTGGGACAGATCCGGCGCCCCAACCGAGACTAGAACCCAGAGTGCCGGCGCTGCAGATGGAAGATTAGCCTATTGAGCTGTGGTGCTGGCATATATTTGTGTTTTAAAGTTAGCTCTTAGACTTTGCCATTGTTGATCTGGGGTATGAGTGTTTAAATGATATATTATGACCTGTTTGCTAAAATTTTAAATGACTGAAAGATTATCACACAACAATACATTTTCCCCACTCAATATACTTAAAGAATGTCAGTTCCAAGTATTTCCATAAAGAAATAAGTAGAGTGTTGTTTAATATGTTTTACTGTTCAGAGGCACTGATATTATATGCACTGCGGTAGAATAAAGACATGGTATTTTATATAAATTTGAAAGAATTTTATTAAAAATATATATTCTCCCTTGCTAGAAATCATGCTTCTGACAGCTGAACATACCTCCATAGAACTAGACTGGCCATTAGTACTTTGATTTTTCACAATGCCTTTCTTTATTTAATAGGCCTGAAATATTGATTAACATTTACAGATCCAATTCCAAGCACTTGCCAGAGGTTAGGGAGAGCCCAGAGTCAGCTCTTCATGCCAGCCAAATTCTAAGGTGTAATGAAATCCCCCACTGTGCCTGTCAACTTATCTATTCCATAGGTCACTTCCCACATGGTCTCTGGTGTTGAAAGAAGCCATTTCCACTTCAAATATTTCATAGACAATGGGGAAAAATGATATGGCACTAATATTGTGCTCTTTACCCTGCTGTGAAGAATTGAATAGACTCTATTATATAGTAATGCTCTTTCTAAAGAAGGCCTTATCTGTTCAGAAGTATTAGTGGGGAAGTGTGAGGCCCACCCCAGCATCTCAGGTGGATTTACTGCCCTCAGTGCTGTGCTGTTTGGTTTCCTCCTCATTTCCAAGTTTCAGGCACTGGGGATTAACAATTGACTAACTACAAAAGTCATTTGTGTTTACTTCAATTCCGTGATCCTACATACTTACTGACCCAGTAGTGTGGGGGATTGAAGCTTCAGTACCTTCTTACTAATCAATTGCTTTTCAATTCCTCCTGCCCACTTTTAAAGATTCTGGCTAAAAGACCTGGAAAACAAATCTAGAACTTGATTCAAGCATTCCTAATTTCACTCTGATTTTAGTGATTTTGAAACCACTTATTTTTTCTCCTCAAAAGAAATGATGTAATTTGTCATGTCACTTTTCAGAAATTTTCTAACTCATTTTTTCCTGCTATAAAAATGCTATATGTGTGATTAAATGGAGTGACCATGGCAGAAATCCTTGAGCTTACACAGAGAATAAACTACTTAAGATATGGATCATAATTTGGAATATCTATAAATAAGTAGAATGTCCATCCAAGGGAAAGCTAATTAATGTCATATAGTTTGCAAACTGAATAGTTATTTTATTTAAGAGAAGAAAAACATAATAAAATAAAAAAGTCAAAATAAGTGGGATTTGCTTTATAGGTGAGTCATTATTTTTTTATAGAGAATCAAATGGACTCACTTATTTTAACATGTGTGTGTATGTGTTTAAGTGAGCACCACTACCATTTTCATTTAAAAAGAAAACTATTTGAAAAGACTCACATATTAGTCTAATCCTCTCTTCTTTCTTTCACAGTCATTTACTGAGTACCTGACAGGACACCAATAAATTCAAGAATTTGTTTTGTCTCAGGTTTCATGGAATTGAGAGCAAGATTAGATTTTTAAAGATTTATTTATTTATTTCAAGGCAGAGAGATGAGATAGATAGAGAAAGAGAAAGAGAGAGAGAGCGAGCAAGTGAGCTAGAGATGAGATAGAGATAGAGATAGAGATAGAGATAGAGATAGAGATAGAGATAGAGATAGAGATAGAGATAGAGATGACAGAGCTAGAGCTAGAGCTAATCTTCCATCTGCTGATTCTCCCCAAGTGCCAGCATGGACCAACCATAGCCATGAGTTAAGAACTCAATCGAGGTTTCCCTTGTGGGTGGCAGGGACTCAATCACCTAGGGTGCTCATTAGCCGGAAGCTGGAATCAAAAGTGGAGCCAGGCCTTGAGCCCAGCAACTCCTATATGGGATGCAAGTGACTCAACCTGTGGCTTAACAACTCCACAAAAGGCCCACCCTTGCCTATATATATATATATATATATATATATATATATATTGACAGGCAGAGTGGACAGTGAGAGAGAGAGACAGAGAGAAAGGTCTTCCTTTTGCCGTTGGTTCACCCTCCAATGGCCGCCGCAGCCAGCGCGCTGCGGCTGGCGCATTGCACTGATCTGAAGCCAGGAGCCAGGTGCTTCCCCTGGTCTCTCATGCGGGTGCAGGGCCCAAGGACCTGGGCCATCCTCCACTGCACTCCCTGGTCACAGCAGAGAGCTGGCCTGGAAGAGGGGCAACCGGGACAGAATCCGGCACCCCGACTGGGACTAGAACCTGGTGTGCCGGCGCCACAAGCCAGAGGATTAGCCTAGTGAGCCATGGTGCTGGCCTGCCTATATTCTTTAAGGTAGATCTGATTTACAAAGTTAACTGCTGCCGTGAGTAAACAAAGCTATTTGTATCCATCAGCCAAAAGGTTTTAAGGCCTCATGATATCAGGGTCTCAATATTCAGGTAGTGATCTAAGAAAGAGCTTCTAAAGGTCCAGTCCACAGAGACAAATCCCAACAAAACATAATAAAAAAGTGCCTGACAAACATGCAATAGGTATCACTAGTTCTCATAATGGCCATTTATAAACCGAGTGACCACCATTCGTGTCTCAAATTGGATCAACAATGCGGAATGGATGGAATAGCAAATGTCCTGAGACAAGGTCCCACTTTCAACCGAGAAGTATAAGGAGAAATTGGGGAAGACTTGAGGCAAACAAATAGTAGATTCCAGCTCCTTGAAATGTAGGTCTCTCTGTTTTAGATAAAAAAAAAAAAAGTCCTATTGTCCTACTGTCCCCCATCTACTTTGGCCAGACTTCCTTACTTTATTCCCTCTTCTCCATAATTTTAAAGTGAACTGCCTCTGACTCTTTTTTAAAGATTTATTTATTTATTTTGAAAGTCAGTGATACAGAAGGAGAGGGGATAAAGGGGAAAAGAGAGATCTTCCATCTGCTGGTTCACTCCCCAGATGGCCTCAAAGGCCAGTGCTGGGTCGAGTTGAAACCTGAAGCCAGAAGCTTCATCTATGGCTCTCTCATGAGTGGCAGGTGCACAGCCACTTGGGCCATCTTCTGCTGCTTTCCCAGGCATATTAGCAGGGAGCTGGATTACAAGGGGAGCAGCTGCGACATGAATTAGTGCCGATATGGGATCACAAGCAGCAGCTTAGCCCACTGCACCACAATGCCAGCCCCAGAAATACCTCTGGCTTTGGCTTGGGCAGCACTTCATAGGGGCATTTGCAAATTTGCTTCTACTAAGATAAAAATCTCTGCTCTAAGTAAATATTGATTAAGCAAAGGATGTTGGGAATATTTAATTCACTTTCATAAAGAAGCAAACCAAAGAAACTCTAACTGTTGATGTCCAATAAATACAAATTTTTCGCACCAAAATACTTCTGCCATTAAGAAATTACCTTTACCACAAATAAGCAAAGAAATAATGAAAACTACCAACCATTCTCAAGTTGTTTCTGTCTCCTGATATTTCACCTGTGTAGTATTTGGAGTTGTCTAGAATAGAGTCGATGCAATTTTAAGCGTGTTGACATTAGCAGAACCCAAGTCACCCCTGGCTACAGTCAAGCTGTGGGCAGGCATTCTAACTGTTTTGCTGTAGGCAAAATTTTTAAGCAGGCTACAGCTGAATGATCAGGCATGGGTATATAAATCAAATATAATGAATGTAAATCAGTAATGTCAAATATATTTAGCCAGGAATAGAGTAAGATACAAGGAGTAGGATTTTGTTTGTAATATTTTCTTTTTTTCCTTTGAGCTCTGTTTTGTTATTAACTAGTTTCAGATACAAGAAAGCTGCCTTACCTCATGGAGTGGTAGTGGCAGCAGTAATGATGGTGCCAGGGGAAACTGGATTTCAAGATGTATAATCTTCCCTACACACTTAGTCACTACTTATTCCTGTGGCCCAGGGCAATTATCTTTTTCCCTTCATATCGAAGTCTCTTCATGCCCATAATCATCAAAAGACAGAAATAGACAAAGGTCATATTCTGAAAACCAAGGAACCACAGGGAAAATAAAAATACCGCTAGAGATGCTATTAGGGAAAAAAAAGACTTGCCTTAAACTTTATCAGCACTGCAGCTCGGGAAAGTTCCTAGTTGTGAAATCACTCCAGCACTGAGTAACACATACAAAAGCAAAGAGTGTTCCTAGTTTAAGGGGATTTGCCATGTGTGGTTGTTTTATTGTTACTCAAGTAGGGACTTTAATACATATTGAAGTAATAAACAACTATCAAAAGGATCCTCTTCAGTTTCCCCTCTCAATCAGAGCTGTCGCCAGACCTCCATTGTAAAAGGGATACAGAGTGTTCATGAGAAAATAAGTGAGGCTAATTCTTGGTCAAGCAAACAAAAACGGATTTCTGTAGGACTTCTTTGAGCTGTCTATATGCTCTCTCTGCAGCAGGAGGTACAGCATATAGCACTGCCAAAATTGATTGGACCCTGGAATATTTTATTCTCACAAAACATCAATTAATGTTTCTAGGTGCATTTTTGCTCTACAGAAAAAAAAAAAGCTTAGAAAATGTGAAAAGGATTCACTCACAATTGCTGTTTGATTTCACTTCTATTTTCCAAGAAATTTAGAAGTCAAAAGATATAGGACCACAGGTGAAAACTGGAACAAATGAATTTTGTTGTGTTTTGTTTCTTTTGTTCTGTTTTTTTTTTATCTGCATCTTGGTCTTCTTAATTTTTTCTAGCTAGAAAGATTTTTCACTTATATTTTATTTATTTAAAAAGAAATCACCATAGGCTTGCATAGTTGGAGACTTTTTAAAGACAATACTCTTAATATTAAAGGGATTACATATGGAAAATCACATGTAATACTTATCAGTGATAATCACAAAATGAAATCCTAGCCCCAAAATACACATTAATCAAATTTAACTGTTTTTTGATAAATCCATAAGGGGGATAAGAGGAGACACCTGGATCAGCATGATTTTTCTGTTCCTTTGCATTTCCTATATTCCTATATATACACAATCTAGAAAACAGACTTTGTCTTAGACTTAGCCAAATGCCAGATGAAGACCACCATTTCACTTACTATTTGACAAATAAAGTTTGAGAGTTTTAAGGAAAGTTGACTGTATTTTTCCTTTTTTCTTTCGTAGGGGTAGAAAGGAGGAAAAAGGGAGAAAAATAGTATCAAAAACATTATACTGAAATTCCCTAAGTATCTATTTTTTTTATCTTTTATTTAATGAATATAAATTTCCAAAGTACGACTCATGGGTTACAATGGCTTCCCCCCCCCATACCGTCCCTCCCACCCACAACCCTCCCCTTTCCCACTCCCTCTCCCCTTCCATTCACATCAAGATTCATTTTCGATTATCTTAATATACAGAAGATCAGCTTAGTATACCTTAAGTAAGGATTTCAACAGTTTGCTCCCACACAGAAACATAAAGTGAAAAATAATAGATGATTTTTTTTAAATGATGATGAAATCAGATCAGACCTATTGTCATGTTTAATCCCAGTGAGAGTCAAGTTGGGAATTGATAATTTCTTTCTTTTTTTTTTTTTTACAGAAGATCAGTTTAGTGTACATTAAGTAAAGATTTCAATCGTTTGCACCCCCATAGAAACACAAAGTGAAATATACTGTTTGAGTTATCGTTATAGCATTAAGCCTCAGTGTACAGCACATTAAGGACAGAGATCCTACATGAGGAGTAAGTGCACAGTGACTCCTGTTGTTGACTTTACAAATTGACACTCCTGTTTATGGCATCAGTAATCTCCCTATGCATCAGTCATGAGTTTCCAAGGCTATGGAAGCCCCTTGAGTTCTGCGACTCTTATCTTGTTTAGACACGGTCATAGTCAAAGTGGAGGTTCTCTCCTCCCTTCAGAGAAAGGCACCTCCCTCTTTAAAGACCTGTTCTTTCCACTGGGATCTCACTCACAGAGATCTTTTTGCCAGAGTGTCTTGGCTTTCCATGCCTGAAATACTCTCATGAGCTTTTCAGCCAGATCCCAGTGCCTTTAGGGCTGATTCTGAGGCCAGAGTGCTATTTAGGACATCCGCCATTCTATGAGTCTGCTGAGTATCTCACTTCCCATGTTGGATCACTCTCCCCTTTATTTATTCTATCGGTTAGTGTTAGCAGATACTAGACTTGTTTATGTGCTCCCTTTGACTCTTAGTCCTTTCATTATGATCAATTGTGAACTGAAATTGATCACTTGGAATAGTGAGATGGCATTGGCACATGCCACCTTGATGGGACTGAATTGGAATCCCCTGGTATGTTTCCAACTCTACCAATTGGGGCAAGTGAGCCCGAGCATGCCCCAAATTCTACATCTCTTCCCTCTCTTATTCCCACTCTTATGTTTAACAGGGATCACATTTCAGTTAATTTTCAACACTTAAGAATAACTGTGTGATAATTACAGAATTAAACCAGTCATATTAAGTAGAACAGACAAAAAAAAAAAAATACTATGAGGGATAATGTATTAAGTTGTCCATTAACAGTCAGGGCTATGCTGATCAAGTCACCATTTCTCATAGTGTCCATTTCACTTCAGGAGGTTTCCTTTTTGTTGTTCAGTCATTTGTCACCGATCAGGGAGAACATATGGTATTTGTCCCTTTGGGACTGGCTTACTTCACTCAGCATGATGTGTTCCAGATTCCTCCATTTTGTTGCAAATGACTGGATTTCGTTGTTTCTTACTGCGGTATAGTATTCTAAAGAATACATATCCCATAATTTCTTTATCCAGTCTACCATTGATGGGCATTTAGGTTGGTTCCGGGTCTTGGCTATTGTGAATTGTGCTGCAATAAACATTAGGGTGCAGACCGCTTTTTTCTTTATCAATTTAAACTCCTTTGGGTAAATTCCAAGGAGTGGGATGGCTGGGTCGAACGGTAGGGTTATATTCAGGTTTCTGAGGAATCTCCAGACTGATTTCCATAGTGGCTTGACCAGTTTGCATTCCCACCAACAGTGGGTTAGTGTCCCTTTTTCCCCACATCCTCGCCAGCATCTGTTGTTGGTAGATTTCTGCATGTGAGCCATTCTAACCGGGGTGAGGTGAAACCTCATTGTGCTTTTGATTTGCATTTCCCTGATTGCTAGTGACCTTGAACATTTTTTCATGTGCCTGTTGGCCATTTGGATTTCCTCTTTTGAAAAATGTCTATTGAAGTCCTTGGCCCATCTCTTAAGTGGGTTGTTTGTTTTGTTTTTGTGGAGTTTCTTGATCTCTTTGTAGATTCTGGTTATTAACCCTTTATCTGTTGCATAGTTTGCAAATATTTTTTCCCATTCTGTTGGTTGTCTCTTCACTCTCCTGACTGTTTCTTTTGCAGTACAGAAACTTCTCAATTTGATGCAATCCCAATAGTTGATTTTGGCT
Organism: Oryctolagus cuniculus; assembly: GCF_964237555.1. NCBI lineage: Eukaryota > Metazoa > Chordata > Mammalia > Lagomorpha > Leporidae > Oryctolagus > Oryctolagus cuniculus. Next base: position 73,121,578 of record NC_091444.1, on the reverse strand, counting down.
TTGACTGCCTGTGCCTCCCGGGTCTTTTCCAGAAATTCTTTGCCTGTGCCAATATCTTGAAGGGTTTCTCCAATGTTCTCTAATAACTTAATGGTGTCAGGACGTAGATTTAGGTCTTTAATCCACGTTGAGTGGATTTTTGTGTAAGGTGTAAGGTAGGGGTCTTGCTTCATGCTTCTGCACGTGGAAATCCAGTTTTCCCAACACCATTTATTGAATAGACTGTCCTTGCTCCAGGAATTAGTTTTAGATCCTTGATCAAATATAAGTTGGCTGTAGATGTTTGGATTGATTCCTGGTGTTTCAATTCTGTTCCATTGGTCTATCCATCTGTTTCTGTACCAGTACCATGCTGTTTTGATTACAACTGCCCTGTAGTATGTCCTGAAGTCTGGTATTGTGATGCCTCCGGCTTTGTTTTTGTTGTACAAGATTGCTTTAGCTATTCGAGGTCTCTTGTGCCTCCATATGAATTTCAGCATCATTTTTTCTAGATCTGCGAAGAATGTCTTTGGTATCTTGATTGGGATTGCATTGAATCTATAAATTGCTTTTGGGAGAATGGACATTTTGATGATGTTGATTCTTCCAATCCATGAGCATGGAAGATTTTTCCATTTTTTGGTATCCTCTTCTATTTCTTTCTTTAAGGTTTTGTAATTTTCATCGTAGAGATCTTTAACGTCCTTGGTTAAGTTTATTCCAAGGTATTTGATTGTTTTTGTAGCTATTGTGAATGGGATTGATCTTAGCAGTTCTTTCTCAGTCATGGCATTGCTTGTGTATACAAAGGCTGTTGATTTTTGTGCATTGATTTTATATCCTGCCACTTTGCCAAACTCCTCTATGAGTTCCAATAGTCTCTTAGTAGAGTTCTTTGGATCCTCTAAGTACAGAATCATATCGTCTGCAAAGAGGGATAGTTTGACTTCTTCCTTCTTGATTTGTATTCCTTTGATTTCTTTTTCTTGTCTGATGGCTCTGGCTAAAACTTCCAGAACTATGTTAAATAGCAGTGGTGAGAGTGGACATCCCTGCCTGGTGCCAGATTTCAGTGGAAATGCTTCCAACTTTTCCCCATTCAATAGGATGCTGGCAGTGGGTTTTTTATAAATTGCTTTGATTATATTAAGGAATGTTCCTTCTATACCCAATTTGCTTAGAGTTTTCATCATGAACGGGTGTTGAATTTTATCAAATGCTTTCTCTGCATCAATTGAGATAACCATATGGTTTTTCTTCTGCAGTCTGTTAATGTGGTGAATCACATTGATTGATTTGCAAATGTTGAACCATCCCTGCATACCAGGGATGAATCCCACTTGGTCTGGGTGGATGATTTTCCTGATGTGTTGTTGTATTCTATTGGCCAGAATTTTATTGAGGATTTTTGCATCTATGTTCATCAGGGATATTGGTCTGTAATTTTCTTTCAGTGCTGCATCTTTCTCTGGCTTAGGGATTAAGGTGATGCTGGCTTCATAGAAAGAATTTTGGAGGATTCCCTCTTTTTCGATTGTTCTGAATAGTTTGAGAAGAAATGGGATTAGTTCTTCTTTAAATGTCTGGTAGAATTCAGCAGTGAATCCATCTGGTCCTGGGCTTTTCTTTGTTGGGAGGGCCTTTATTACTGTTTCAATTTCTGTTTCAGTTATGGGTCTATTTAGGTTTTCTATGTCTTCATGGTTCAATTTTGGTAGATTGCATGTGTCCAGGAATCTATCCATTTCTGATAGATTTTCCTGTTTGCTGGCATACAGGTCCTTGTAGTAATTTCTGATGATTCTTTTTATTTCTGTGGTGTCTGTTGTTACGTTTCCTTTTTCATCTCTGATTTTATTGATTTGGGTCTTTTCTCTTCTTTTTTTAGTTAGTTGGGCCAATGGGGTGTCAATTTTGTTTATTTTTTCAAAAAACCAGCTTCTCGCTTGGCTGATTTTTTGCCAAACACGGAAGCTAATACAGATTGCTTTTCTTCAACAAGAATCTCTCAACAAAAACGTGGTTGTTTGGGTGCTCAGGGGAGATCCCTTGACTGTTACAGAAGACTTCCAATGCTCCAGGTAGAACAAAACATTGCCTTTTAGTTAGACAGGAGACAGTGTGCTGGGCTCAGGGAACCGGGCTGTGCTGCACTGCGCCTGGCTGGCCTGAGCAGTTCCAAGGAGGGTGCCATACGATGCTTCCCACATCATGCACTTAGGTTGGCACTTGAGTTTTCTGTTTGCCCATCATAGTTTTGTTTTATTGGAGAATCGGTGCCATGTCTACTAAGATCCAAAGATATAAACTGTCCTGGAGCCCTTGATGTAAGTTATTTGGGAAACAAAGAATGCAAATAACGCGGGAGCTTCAGTACCTGCAAATCGTGTTGCGTCCATCAGAGGGACAGGCAGCACTGGGTTCTGCATGGCTTCTTCCCGGAGAGCAGGGCAGGGCCAGTAGCTGACTGTCGGGAATCCAGCAGACTTCTGTGTTCAAAGTTCAGGAGTGTCCTGAGCTATTTTCGTCTTTATTAATCCGAGAATTACCAGTTGTTCTTGCTTTGGTTGTGGTTTCTAACCCAAGGATATGATACAATGTTTCAAAGCGTATAAGTGACTGATGTTGGCCAGTGAAAAATGAGAATCAGGAGAGATCAAAACAAAGGTGGTCAAATCCAGGAAAGGTTTGCACAAGGTGAGCAAGGCTCCTGAATCCCTGTTTTGCCAGCTGAAGGAAATAATTAGCATTGCATTAGGGTCCAGATCATTTTCATTAGGCAAATAGGTGTTTCTAGGTTCAAGTCCAGATTGTTTTGCAAAATAGCCAGGGAAAAGTAGCATTCGTTGTTTAATTTTTTTAAAGCAAGCATATGTTAATACTCAGTTGAATATACTCCTATATACTCGTAGCACTTCTATAATAAAACATCACACACCTTCTATTCAATAGAGTAAGTAATATGATGCTTCTTTGAACACTGAAATTTAATGTAATTCCTGGAGAAGCATGGAGAAGCCCAGAGCCATGAGAAGAGTGAATAAGGGGAAATCTCCAAAGAAAGACCAGACCAAGAAGCATGATGGTGGCATCTGGGGCCATGGTGTGGACATAAGCTGGTAGGAAGTATGTCATAGTCTCCCATAGTCCACATACAATTAGTTTCTCTGCTATTTGTAGAGAACATATATTTTTTCTGTTTCTTCCATTCTTTTGAGAAGTTTTAAGAGTAATTTCTGGAAATTCTTTTGTATGTAGTTTGAATCTACATGTTTCTTTCGCATCTCACTAACTTTTCTTTTCCTTTGGGTGCTTGGTGAGTTTTTAAGTGTATCATCTACTTCAACAACCATTTTCTTTACCTAGGAGAATTCTTCAAAAAAGTTTATTAAAAATACATATTATGAATAAATTGCATATATTTTAATTCTTTGCACCAAAATAAGCTTATTGTTTATACTCGCTTATTATCTGTAGCAATATCCCTCCTAATTTTAATTTGGCAGCTCTGTTTTTCTCCCTGTGAAATCTAAGATTTCAGGTTTTTTTTTTTTTTCAGTTAAAGAGATTGTTTTATTTAGTTAGTTTTGAAAAGCAGAACAGCTGAGGGGGGCAGAGAGAGAGAAAGAGATATCACTACACTCAGGGCAGGCTGGGCTGGACTGAAGCCAAGAGCAAGTCAGTAGCTCCATCTGCTTCTCTGACATGAGTGGTACTTGAGCCATTGTCTGCTGTCTCCTGAGGTGTGCATTGGCGCCTCCTAAGGTCAGCAGGAAGCAGGGGTGGGAATTGAACCCAGGCACTCTAAATTGACATTTGGTCATTTCAAGCACTGGCTTAGCCTGTTGCACCACAACATCTATTCCCAAAGATTTTTTTTTTCTTTAATGAGACTTGCAGTTGTTTAATTGATATATTTTCTTAACTTTCCTTAGAACTCATCTGTGTTTGTCTAGAATTAGTCTGTGTTTTCTCTTTCATCCAGGAAGTTCCTTTCACAAACTCTCCTCCTTCTTTTTGACCTAGTTATCTTTTTTAGGGAAAATGGTTTCTTGTCATCTTCCCACACAGTGGTGAGCACAGCTGGACTATTTTTTTGTTCAACACAGCCCTTTCTCATAGAGAAAGAAAACTTTTTTTCTCATTCTCTCATTTCTGAACTTTTTGTTGAGTGTTGTCACCTGGGCCCCTCGACACTGTCTCTACCCACAGGAGGAATCTTTCCAGTAGGGTGGCTTTGAGTCTACATCAATGGTGAAGGAAGCTTGGCCAAGCCTTCAAGGAGTGCAATCTATTTTTTTTTTTTTGCAGGCAGAGTGGACAGTGAAAGAGAGACAGAGAGAAAGGTCTTCCTTTGCTGTTGGTTCACCCTCCAATGGCCGCCACGGCTGGCACGCTGTGGCTGGTGCACCGCACTGATCCGATGGCAGGAGCCAGGTGCTTCTCCTGGTCTCCCATGGGGTGCAGGGCCCAAGCACTTGGGCCATCCTCCACTGCACTCCCTGGCCACAGCAGAGAGCTGGCCTGGAAGAGGGGCAACCGGGACAGAATCCAGCGCCCCGACCGGGACTAGAACCTGGTGTGCCGGCGCCGCAAGGTGGAGGATTAGCCTAGTGAGCCGCGGCGCCGGCCAAGGAATGCAATCTTACAGAGATCTTTCTCCTCTACTGTAGTTTATATTGGTATTTGAAGAGTGTGGGAATTTTGTCAATGACATTTTTACTTATTTGAAGTTGGTCTACTGTGTATACTTTTTATTGCTTGGCCATCATTACTCCACAAGGGGGCAGTTTAAGTTTCCAATGTACTGTGCTCATCATTTTTAATTCCTCATTTTCCCCTGGGACTATCAGTTGCTAGGAAGGTTGGGGTCAGAAGGGAGGCTGGTTAATCACTGCCCCACAGCTCCTCCTGCCTTTGAATCAGAAACTGCATCATTCCAATGTTCTCTCCCTCTTATCTAATTTTCTGTCATGGATTCAATGTTGGTTTTCCCTCAAAATTCTTATGTTGAAACCCCATCTCCCAAGGTGGTCGTTATTTGGGTATTAGACCTTTATAATGAGATATAGTTTAAATGAAGTTATGAGCATTGTTAAGTTTAAATAAGTCATTAGGGGAATAATCTCCCTATAAGAAAAGATAGGAAAGATAGCACTGTATTTTCTCCATTGGAGATAAAGCAGGAAGGCAACCATCTGAAAATCAGAAGTGAGCCCTCACCAGAACCCAACCATGCTGGTACCTTGAATCCTGATTTCCAGCCTCCAGGGCTGTGAGAAAATTAATTTGTTTTGCTTATATCACCCAGTGTATGAGTTGTTGTTCTTGCAACTCTGGTTGACTAACACCTATGTACTTAGACTCTGTACTGGGCAATGACTCGTGGAACAACAAGAAGGCCTGTGGTTGTGGGGTAGACTGAGAACAAGTAGAAGATAGTTCAGGAAGTTAATCAGCACCAACCTGATTTTCCTAAAACATGGTGATGCTGTTGCGCTTCTATTCAAAACCTTCAAGAGATGATTGCAAGTGACTCAAGAAAATTTCACACTCTAAAGTGACAATGAAAGTCTTACTCAGATTAGACTTTCTCATGTATCTTGTCTCACTTCTTCACCTGTTGAGTTCTTTACTCTGGGTATCGTCTCCATTCTCCCAGGCAAATACATACAGGTTCCTAACTCCTTTCACATAACTCCCCTTACCTATCAAAATCATTTACATTCTCAGGGGTTCAGCACAAATGTGGTCTTCTGAGGCTTTCCTCCAATGGCACTGAATAAATATAACCATTGCTACTCCCATTCTTCCATAGTGTTTTGATCTGATTTATTTTGTAATATTTATAAAATTACTAGCTACCCACTAAATGAATAGTGACTTGCTTATTTCACCAACTGAATCAGAAGTTTCCTGGGTTCAGGGCCTACTGTGTTTCTAATATATTCATTTTGTTGACTATTTTAAAAAAAACTATCTCAGAATCAATTATTCTTTTAACCGTTTAAAAAGAAAATGGGCAACACTTGTCCCAGATTATTTAAATATTTACTTCCATAAGCAAAGGTGTCTATAAACAAGTTATATCTTAAGGTTCTTTCTAATTATTACAACATTGGATTCCCACAATTGCAGAGCTGTGAATCTATCTCTAGGTAGCCCACTTTGCCGTTCAAGGTAATTCACACTGAAATGCGGACTAAGAGCCCCTGAGGTTCCCTTGTCAATACAAAATGTATTCATTGTGTCCTGTTTCTTCGAAGTCAAAATTTAAAAATCTATAACAGAACAAAGCATTTGAAGTTCGCATGCTTTTTTTCAAAAATTTTATTTTAAGAGACGTAGCTTCAGGAATTAGCATCTGAGTCAGTGTAACTATGGGAAACATCAGAGAAACATTGGTCACAGCTGCTAGATAACTAAGGCTGCTAGTAGTTCACATGGAGTGAGAACAACTGCCACGTCCTAAGCAGTATTTAAGACAGTACAGAAAACACCTGCCATTATTCCAGGAGAAGCATTGCTGAAGAATTCCTGCTTGCCCCCTCCCACCCCTCTCTAGCTTCTCTGTACCTGGCATTCATCTGGAACTGGGGATGGACAAGATTTTGGCAAACTATCTCATGTCTCTTAAAATGAGAGTAGACACATGTTTGGAGAATCTGGCAGTAAGGATAACAAAAACTCAAAGCAACAAATTCCTGGTGTCAAATGTTCCCCTTTAAACATCCCTATCTTTTCAAGACTGACTACATAACAACATTCCTCAGGATTCTGAAATAGACACTTGGAAAGTTTACATCTACAAAATAATTTTCAGGTAGATCATGCGTGTAAGGCATTTTCCCACACCACTGGCATTGGTATTTCATAGTGACCTAATTCTCCACTGTAGTATGAGTATGTCTCAAGCTTTGTTTGCAAATACAACAAAAGCACTCTTTGTCTTAAAAAATTGAGATATCTATCAAAAATAGTCAAATACAAAAGAAAAATGAAGCTACGAAAAAGATAGCATTATTGAATCACCCAGTTCTCTTAGAACAATAAGTCAATTCATGTGAAAACAAAGAACATACCTGTTGAGGAACTTGGGAAAGATGGTATTTATCACATTCCCTTGCCTTTCACCTTTGTTTCCTTATTTCTGTGCTCTCATATCTCTGTCTCTCTATGGTATCTGCCCACAAGTCTGTTATGCAATGGTTTGGCTCTGGGACACTATTGTATTTAAAACCATATCAGCTATGTGTGACTGCCTGTGAATGAATGTGGACACAAATGTGGTTGCCTGTGGAAGGATGTAGACATACATACAAATGTGGTTGCCTGTGCATGTGTATTTGGGTGTGTGTGGATGTATGTAGAAGTTTCTGTGTGCATGTCCAGCTGCCACCAAGGATATCTCCTGTGGCCCCACTGATGTCAGGGACTGTTCCTTGTGCGTTTCTCACCACCACTGTGTGTAAAGCAGATAGACACCCATAAACGGCTCTGAGTTGTTCTCTGAACTGTCAGAATCTGGATCAGCTTACCCTGGGGCCTAAGCCTCAGGCATACAATAGCTTTAAAAACTAATAGTCTGAAGATGACTAATACAAACTTCAGAGTTTGATTCTTAATTTGTTGATTAATTCGGAGGAGGAGTCATATGCCTTTTTAAAAGCCTCTCATGGCCGGCGCCGCGGCTCATTAGGCTAATCCTTCGCCTGTGGCGCCGGCACACCGGGTTCTAGTCCCGGTCAGTGCACCAGATTCTGCCCCGGTTGGTCCTCTTCCAGGCCAGCTCTCTGCTATGGCCCGGGAGTGTAGAGGAGGATGGCCTAAGTCCTTGGGCCCTACACCCGCATGGGAGACCAGGAGAAGCACCTGGCTCCTGACATTGGATCAGCGCGGTGTGCCAGCCGCAGTGCGCCAGCCACAGTGGCCATTGGAGGGTGAACCAACGGCAAAAGGAAGACCTTTCTCTGTCTCTCTCACTGTCCACTCTGCCTGTCAAAAAAAAAAAAAAAAGCCTCTCACACGTTTATGTAGCCAATATATATTGAGTTGAACTTGGCAGGGATAAAACTCATTGAAAATAGTAAGGGGGAACAGCAATGAGATAGCATCAGTGACACTGAGAAAGAATCTCTTGATTGGAAATCTGGCAACGTGGGGTAACATATTCACCAAGTTTTTAAACTTTCCCGACTTTCCCGGACTCAGTTTCCTCTAGAAGGGCTACTGAAACTAGGAATCTTCTACAATCTTCTCAGCTCTGGAATTTTCCCATTTTTATGGTGGTGAGGGTAGTAAATGTGACACAACATGTGTGATTCGCTTCTAAGGCAATAGCATTGGCATCAGCATGGGGAGTTGTTAGCAATACATGTTCCCCAGTGCCAGACTCAGGGGCTGGGCATTGGGTGCCCAGCAATCGGAGTTCCACCAAATCCTCCAGGTGAATCTGAGGCGCAGCTCAGCTCTCAGAGCTCATGCTAATACCATGGTGGTTATCATTAAATAAGATCTGTGTTCATTCGGGATAAGGAAAGGGGAACAGGCACAGATGGGAAAGAGAAACTGGGCAGCTCAGTAGCCTCTTGGGGCGCGAGAGCTCTGGGCAAGTGGGTTGGGCTAAGTAAAGGTTGGATATCACTCAGCAATAGGCCTTATGCTACCTCACAGTCTTCCCTGAGATGGTTAAAAACAATGTTTTTTTGTTTTAATGTTGCACTAAAATATTAGTCTTCAAAGAAAAACCTGTGTACCTCTTGCTATTTTTTGGTTATGTCCTCAGGCAGATGTTACAATAACTTTACATCTATGCATTAAGAGTTTGCTCACGTAGTTGATTTAATAGTAGTACTAATGTCTTATTGGTTCTTACCTGAATGTGACCTTGACCTGTTATAGGGAGAACTTGACTGAGATGAGAGTGTTAGATGGACCTGCTACACTGCACATCAAAACATTCGATTGTTTAAAGCATTGTTTCTTATGATACTTGGAAGGGTGTTGCCCAATGGTTACTGGCTCCATGAAGAAGTGTTGGTTTCCACTTTGCAACTGAAGCCAGAGATAATGTACGTTCACTGTTTGTTGTGACGCAATACCGCCTGTCTCAAACTTGTGCTTACTCCTCTAGTACTGCCATGGCCACAGAGATCCTTTTGTCTGCTGAAATCCCATCTCCTAGTGTGGCCTTTTAGCAGCTCTCACAGGATTGTGCTGAGCCCATACAATTCCCACAGAGCCACAGTGTCTCATTAGCCTATCCACATGTTCCGCCAAACGCCTGTGGACTCCAGCCGCCAGCTCACTTAATGGGTCACGCTTCTGTTCTTGGTGTCTGATTATTTTGTCAGTGGCACAGATTGAGTTCTGCAGATGGAAGGCAACCTCCTACAGGAGTGTTTTTTAAACCTATGCCATTTTAATTTACTTTGGGAAGAGCTGTCTGTACCTACAATATGTTCTTTCATATTTCATGTCACATCCAGTTACTCAGGGCAGAACATGTTAATGTTTAGTTGTTCTGGGATTAGGAAAATAAAACATAATGTGGTCACCTCTTAGCTATAACAGCCAAACATGATGAGTAAACGTGTGTATATGTAAGTGTGTATGGGATTCCTTTTCTCTTTTGAGAACCAGCCAATACTAAGGCAATTCACGATAAAGATTTTTTTAAGGGAACCAAAGAGAGGAAAACCGTAATATCTTTTGTGAGTTACATTCACCCCAAGGCATTTATCATAAAATGTGCTTTGTTTCTGATTACATCACTCTGGCAGCTAGAATGGGAAAGCAACCACATTGGGAAATTATCAGAAACTATCGCAGCCTCCTTTGGCTTATGTCAGTTTTATTTTTCTTCTTCTGACCAGAAAAGTCTTGGGTTCAATTCCATTTGAATGTCAACAGTAAAAAATAAAAACAGAGCAGTCTTCATGAGTGAATGTTCAAACTTCAGGGAAAAATAATCAAAGAACCAGTTATTCCTATGTACTTGCCTAAAGACACATAATACTGTTTGATGTGCACATACAATTTAATGTAAACTTCTACAAAGCTGAAATGATCAGAACAAGAAAATTCACCATTTGAAATAGTTGGGGAGAAAGTTTTATATTATTCTTTCCTTTGAAACTTTTTGGAACTATGGCATTCCTGGAAACTATAGAAACAATGCCACTTACATTTTGGTAGAAATATGTCTGGAAATGTCTTCCCAGTATCTTTGTTGTTGTTATGGAAAAAGAAAGAAGTCAGAGTTGTTTGTCTGGTTTCCTAAAACAGGGTTCTTAAACGTAATTTAAAGGAAATAAATATGACAGCTCTAGATCATAACTCATTTCTAATGATCACTCTTATTTTTACAATGAGGAAACAGAGACACAGGTGGGCAACAAGTCATAACGACCTTGTGAGCCAGTTGCACCAGACGAAATAGAATCCCGAAGGCCTCTTCTTTCTGTACTTCAGCTGCTGGCTTATATGAGCTTTTTATTTTAGTTGTGTCTTGGCTATACATTTTTAAAGCATATAATAGCATGCAACCCAGCAGGGTTTGAATGTGATTAGACTCAAGTGAAGCACCATGAAAAACTGGAGACATGTTGGAATGACATGACATTTTGAATGAGTGCTGAATGTAAGACCCCAGTGTGTTTGGCTTTGTGTTTGCACTTATTTCCTTGATTCTTAAACTGATTTATTTTCAGAGGAAAATGTGCTTTTCTGTAACAGCTAATAGGATGTTCATAGGTCACATGCTATTTTGGGGACCAGAGAAGAACAGTGTGTGTGATGTATAAAGTGAAAAACATCATTTCCTACTCTCTCAACCTTTGTAAGCTAAGGTCAAGTCATTACTTTTGATTTTTACTTTTCAGTTGTTATTAAGTTTTCTCTCTTTTTTTCTTTGTTGACTGCCTTGTTGGTTCTCTATCAATCAACCCTGATTTAGTCACCCACAGTCTCTGTTTGAACTTTAAAGGTCTGATAGACTAATCAACCTACGCCTTCCATTGCCTGTTGAGTGAGAGTTTGGTTCTGAGATTTCAAGTCACCTCCATCAATGTAAGGCAATGGATGTTTATGCTATGCACAATGGCCCGTGCCAGCCACATCTAGATTGTATCATACTCAAGAAGCCACATAGTGTATGTCCTCATAACACAAATGTAAGTGAATAAATGACATGTTTTTGTATGCATCCCTTTTTATAGTTTAAAACTGTAGCTTTTGGAAGTTGCATAATTATGATAAGGATTGACTAAATTCCCTGTAGTGTTATCTCTGACAATGTTATAAGAATACAAAACAAAAAAAAAATAGTTTTCTGGTATCATGACCTGGCTTTAGATAATAGGAGTGGTCCTCTAAAATGTCATGGGAAACATATGTAATGAACAAATTATACATGGGTTTCAAAAGTTTCTTTTCACCAAAAGAAATGCCTTTTAATTCCATTTTCCAAAATTTTTGAAATACTCTCGTATTTCCTTCCTCACCAGAAATTACATTCAAATTTTTAATATAGAATACGTCATTAAGGGATAAGCATGCAAAAGTTGACTGGCATATTTACCATGAGATTGTTGTTAATTGTGCTATGGTATGGCTGGCGCCGCGGCTCAATAGGCTAATCCTCCGCCTAGCGGCGCTGGCACACCAGGTTCTAGTCCCGGTCGGGGCGCTGGATTCTGTCCCGGTTGCCCCTCTTCCAGGCCAGCTCTCTGCTGTGGCCAGGGAGTGCAGTGGAGGATGGCCCAAGCCTTTGGGCCCTGCACCCCATGGGAGACCAGGAGAAGCACCTGGCTCCTGCCTTCGGATTAGCACGGTGCGCTGGCCGCAGTGCACCAGCCGTGGTGGCTATTGGAGGGTGAACCAACGGCAAAGGAAGACCTTTCTCTCTGTCTCTCTCTCTCTCACTGTCCACTCTGCCTGTCAAAAAAAAAAAAATTGTGCTATGGTAGAGTCAACCAAAACACAGTCTTTATGTTTGAGTAGCTCTGCAATCATAGCATATTAAAATTCCAATTACAGCAGGACAGCAATTGTTAAGATACTACCCCTTAAATTCCATGTAAATCTAGGTTGTATTTTCTCCAAGTTCTTAAGTTCAATGTATGGACATTTTAGAGATATTGATAGTAGAGACAAATGCAATCATTCATTCTTTTTGACACGTGATTCTAGAATAAAACACTAGGACTTCAGATACCATTCTACGGCTCATTCTCATCACCTCATCACCTCTGTTATAGGTAGGCTTATTTGGATTATTTTTCTGAAACTATCTTTTGTAATTTCTTTTATCCATTCCATCTCCAGGTGAAAATTTGTTACTTCTAGAAACCAGATTATTTTTATTAAAATTTGTTTGATTTAGAATAAAGCAAAATGACCTAATTGTGACAGGTCACATGAAGACCAAAAACATTTCTTATAACCATCATGGAAACTACAGAACTCACAGGAAAATTTTCATCTGTTGTGGCATTGGAGATCACATTTCTACATTCTTTAGCACATAGATTCTTTGGTAAGTGTAAAATGCTGCATATGTACAGAGAACTTATCGATTAAAAATGCTTGAGGCTTTAGTCTGCATTTCAACAGGATGTGTGTGAGCAGATGTTTTTTTCAGCACTTCATCAGTTGTGCAATCACTATATGTTTGCCTAAAGAGTAAGAAGGTAACAGCTGAAATGGAAGAAGGAGTGAACAATGAAACAGACAGTTTTACCAAGATTACATGAGGGAATACATGTAAGAAAAATATGTAAGAATGAGTAAAACAATAATGAATAGTGTGGCTTTTTCACATAGGTCTTAACTCTGTTCCTGTTTGAAGAACTCATTCTTTCAAAGGCATTTTTAACAGGCATTGGCATTGCTGATAGACATTATGTAAAGATACTAGTAGTAAAGAGGCCCTAATTTTAGAATTTCAGGAATATCAGGGTACAGAATATCCTTGAAAGAAGAGATAGAACTGACTCGATGGAAAAATAGAAGGACAGGGGCTGGCGCTGTAGCACAGTGGGTTAACGCCCTGGCATCCCATATGGGTACCCGTTGGAGACCTGGCTGCTCCATTTCCCATCCAGCTCTCTGATATGGCCTGGGAAAGCAGTAGAAGATGGCTTAAGTACTTGGAAACCTACACCCTCGTGGGAGATTGGAAGAAGTTGCTGGCTCCTGGCTCCTGGCTCCTGGCTTTGGATCAGCACAGCTCCGGCTGTTGTGTCCAATTGGGGAGTGAACCATCAAATGGAAGACCTTTCTCTCTCTCTTTCTCTCTGCCTTTCCTCTCTCTGTAACTCTGACTTTCAAATAAATAAATCTTTAAAAAAATAAATAGAAAAAGACAATTAACATTTATGGGACACCTATGTCTTGCTAGTTAAATGTTAAATACTGTTGTATGTTGTGTCTTATTTAGTATCTATAAAAATCTTTGGATTCTTTGTGTTTTTTTTTTCTGTTTATGTAAATAATTGAAATTCAGAAAGCTTGAATAACTTACCTAAGTTCACAAAGCTAGTAACTGGAATATGTAGGACTCAACTTTAGGTGTGTTAATTCCTCATTCTGCTGCATTGTGCCTCCTTCACTAAGCACACCATAGGGCTGGTCTTACTCTCGAACCAAAGACAAGAATCTGCCTTCTTGGAGTAAAAAGCAAAATAAGCAGAGCAGATGCAAGGAAGTAGAGAAACCTACCCTTATAGTGAGGGGTGATATTCTAAATATTTAACACACCATTGGCTGATAAATCAGAAAAGATAACGTCAAACTGTGCGATATAGCTGGTGCTGACCTGCTAAATACTACCAACCCCCAGCCATGAGTCAGCCCCGTTGATAATGCCTTGTAAATTATTAGCTCCCTTGATGGCACATCCCAGAGGGTCAAAATCTTGTGCAAGTCTCCCTTTCCAGAGCCTCGAGTTATAAAACAACAGATGGCTTACATAACCAGATGTTTTCCTCATTGTCCTATTTTTCTGTTCACTGCTACTCAGTACACTTATTTGATTTGTACTTTTTGTCTCCATAAATATTAGTGTTGTCCATATTCCCAACCTTAGCCCTCTTCATTTTGTTTTCTCATTCATAACCTTTAGAAACTATTGTGTTCTCCTTAGATAGGGGACTCCCCATTATTACAAATTCTCATTTTTTTTTTAGATTGACCTTTCCCGGTGTGCACAACATCACCCCTACAACAAACCTGTTTCTCCTTCTCTATTACCTTCTAGAAAGACATACACTTGGCCGTCCTTGACCCTTCTGTCACCTTCAGGTCTACTTCTTGGCCATCAGTGATTGAACACTTTTATATTTCTCTCAATGTCTTCACCCAAACCACTATATCTTTACTGTCACAAGTTGTACAATCTCCTGTCATCACTAATGTGGATAATTTCAGTAGTCTTCAAATAGATCTTATTGTCTCCACTCTAACTCAGCTCAATCCATCTTCTACTCTGCTATTGGAGCACTTTCTCTAAAGCACAGAGTGATTAGGTGGCACCCTGCTTATCTGATGCTATTCCTCCCACTTCCTAACATTTACTATGACTGTCTAGAGCTGGTTTAGGTCACATGCTTTCAACTCAAAGGGAAAAAATTAGATTTCACCCAGAACTCTGTGCATAATATGTCTGAAGAGGCAAGGAAATAAGTCTCTTTTAAAAGCATCTGTCATAAAAAATGCACCTTAGCAATGGCCCTAAAGAAAATATTTTGCATATAGAAGAAATTTATGAGGCAAAAAAAAAAAGTGAGTGAGGAGCCCATTGCAGAACTGAATTAGATATCTAGGTAAAAGAAAAACATAGGGCAGCACCTCCTAAATTAAACTTAATTGAAGTAGATTAAGCTGAATTAAAATTGATTAGGCCAAGCCTGACATCATTATGAATTTAATAATAATTAATGATGTTTATTGAACACCTAGTTGATATAAGGTGAGACATAGTCACTTCCACTGAGTTTATAATCCAAATTAGGGACAGAGACCAAGATTTCAATAAAAAAGTAAAAGGATAAATAGACATCAGGGAAATGAGCTCTGATAACATTGGCTTCGTTAGGAAAATAGTCTAACACTATAATGGAAATGCTGCATAGAATGTTAGAGTCTGTGATTATTTAAGGGAGAGATAAGATCCTGGGACTTTTGCCTATGCAGCAGGATAGATACCCTTGTGATGTAGAAAAGTTTTTGGTAGTTTTGATGGAAAATACTGCAGCAGCAAGTGAATAATATATGATGCACAATTAAGAAGATTGCATATATTTATTTGGTGGAGAACAAAAGGTTCAAAGAGTATATTAATAATACTTTCCAGTTTATATTTGCAGCAACTTAATTTTCCTTATCATCAACGATATCATATAATTGCATATAGGCTTTTAAATTATATTGTATCTTTACAAAGTCAATTGTTTACTGATTTTAGATATTACAATTAAGTTTAATAATTTCTTATTTCTGGGGGCTGGAGCTGTGGCATAGTGTTCTAAGCCTTTGCCCGTGGCACTGGCATACCATATCGGTGCCAGTTCTAGTCCTGGCTACTCCTCTTTTGATCTAGCTCTCTGCTATGGTCTGGGAAAGCACTGCAAGATGGCCCAAGTGCTTGGGCCCCTAGACTCATGTGGCTGACCCAGAAGATGCCCCTGGCTCCTGACTTCAAATCAGCTCAGCTCCAGCCGTTACAGCCATTTGGGGGAGTGAACCAGTGAATGGAAGACATTCCTCTCTGTCTCTCTCTCTCTCAGTCTGTAACTCTACCTCTCAAGTAAATAAATAGGATCTTTAAATTTTTTTCTTATTTCTAACAGTCATAGCATTAAGGCAAAAGCAAGGTATGATTTATTGAATTATCTTCTTATGATTTATATTCTATAATTTCTTATATATTCTTGTAAATACCTCAATAAGCATAATCCCAAATAGTATTCATAGTGCCATAGTTCTGACAACGTCTTGAGTCTCATCAGCATCTTTGAAATAAGTGAATAGCTTTTCAGAATGTCACATTGAAATAGTAAGCTTACCCGACTCTATTATTACACAGCCACAGCTTCAAAGATAAACATAAAATTCCCAGGAACAGTTTTCCAGGTTCTAATATCTAGCTCTTTCTGTAAAAAGATCTGCTTTGCAGCTATAGAGGATGAATACTTTCTTTACTTCTCTTCTTCCTTTCCTGAGACATTTTGGAAGGAACTTGTACCATGTCTTTTACCACACTTGGTCGGTGATCTTTGAAATATTACTCACATAAGATGTCAATTTTTCAATCACAGATTCAGGTATGTTCCCTTTTATAAAAGAAAGTCTTCAATAAACCAGATAATAAGATGGTCATAGCTTTATAGGAATAAGATGACCAATATCATAGTTTTGTAGCCAGGACAATTCACTCTTTCTTTCCAAGAATGGAATTATAGTGCCCAGTTCCCAGGAGATAACCAAAAGAACACAGAAAAACATGCATCTTCCCCACAAACACATCATGACTTTTCAGAGTAAAGAAATATGTATTTGGGCCGGCGTCGCGGCTCAATAGGCTAATCCTCCGCCTGCGGTGCCAGCACTCCGGGTTCTAGTCCTGGTTGGGGTGCCAGATTCTGTCCCGGTTGCTCCTCTTCCAGTCCAGCTCTGTGGCCCGGGGGGTGCAGTGGAGGATGGCCCAAGCCCTTGGGCTCTGCACCCACATGGGAGACCAGGAGAAACACCTGGCTCCTGGCTTTGGATCAGCACGATGCGCCGGCTGCAGTGCACTTGCCACGGCGGTCATTGGAGTGTGAACCAACGGCAAAGGAAGACCTTTCTCTCTGTCTCTCTCTTTTTCACTGTCCACTCTGCCTGTCAAAAAAAAAACAAAAAAGAAATATGTATTTGTTAAAAATGTGATAAATCAATCAAGTTTAGCAGAAATCTAGAATGGAAATCATGAACTCTTGGCTCTATTTTTCTCCAATAGCTAAACATTTTTATTTAAGGTAAATAAATTTCATGCATTTCATATGTATAGATTTAGGAACATAGAGATACTTCCCATACTACCCTCCCTCCTGCCCGTGCTTCCACCCTTCCTCCTCAATCCTCTCTAATTCCTTCTCTTAATTTTTACAATGACTTACTTTCAGACCACTTTATATCATAAGATTAATACTACACTATGTAAAATGTTCCACAAAAGGCAAGAATAAAATAGTGCAGTAGAGAGAAGGGCTGTAAACAATCATCAAATCTTAAAATATGAATTTTGCTCCTATACATTATATTTTTGATACACTATTGATTACCACAGATCAGGGAAAACATGGTATTTGTCTTTTTGGAACTGACTTATTTCACTAAACACAGTGGTTTTCAGTTGCATCCTTTTTTTTTAAAAGATAAGATTTCATTCTTTTTAATGGCTGAGTAGTATTCCATTATATATATCTCTCTCTCTGTGACATATATATCACAATTTCTTTATCTGATCACCAGTCATCAGTTTATGGACATCTGAGTTGAATCTGTATCTTAGCTATTGTGAATTGAGCTGCAATGAACATGGTGGCATGGTGGTAAAAATCATTCTTTCATATGCTTATTTCATTTCTATTGAGTAAATACCCGGGAGTTGGATTGCTAGGTTATATGGTATATCTATTTTCAGTATTTAGAGGTTTCTTGTACCACCTTCCACAATGGCTACACTAGTTTACATTCCATACAAGAGTGGATTAGGGCACCTCTTTCCCCACATACTTGCCAACATTTATTGTTTGTTGATTTCTGTGTGAGAGGCATTCTAACTGGGGCGAGGTGAAACCTCATTGTGGCTTTGATTTGCATCTCTCTGAGGCCTAGTGATCCTGAGCATTTTTTCATGTGTTTGATACCCATTTGAATTTCATCTTTTGAAAAATGCCTGTTAAAGTCCTTTGCCTGCTTCTTTTTTATATTTTTTAACTTTTATTTAATAAATATAAATTTCCAAAGTACAACTTTTGGATTATAGCAGCTTTTTCCCTCCATAACCTCCATCCCACCCACAACCATCCCATCTCCCACTCCCTCTCGCATACCATTCACATCTAACAGGAATGTTTATTTGTTGTTGAGATTCTTGAGTGCTTTATAGATCCTGGATATTAATCCTTTATCAGTTTCATAATTTGCAAATATTTTCCCCATTCTGTTGGCTGCCTCTTCACGTTGCTGAATGTTTCTTTTTCAGCGTACTAGCTTCTCAGCTTTGATTTAACCCCATTTGTAAATTCTGGCTTTGATTTCCTGTGTTTCTGGGGTCTTTTCCAATGTCTTTGTCTATGCTAATGCTTTGCAGAGGTCATATATTTAGATGCTTGACACATTTGGTATTTATCTTTTTATAAGCTGTAAGGTAGGGGACTTTCTTCATAGCTCTGCATGTGTGGATACAATTTCTCCAGTACCATTTGTTGAAGACATTGTCCTTTCTGCAGGGATTGACTTTAGCTCCTGTGTCAAAGATTAGTTGGTTGTAGGTGCATGGGATGATTTCTGGAGCTTCTATCCTGTTCCATTGGTCTACTTGTCTTTTTTTGTGCCAGTACCAGACTGTTTTGATTAATATTGCCCTGTAATATATCTTGAAATCTGGTATTATTATATCTCCAGGTTTGGTTTTGTTGTATAATGTTGCTTTACAAATGTGGGGTAGCTTGTGTTTCCATATGAAGTTTAACATAATTCTTTCTAGATCTGAGAACAGTGTCATTGATATTTTGATTGGGATCACATTGAATCTGTGAATTACTTTTGGTAGGATGGACGTTTTGATGATACCAATTCTTCTAATTCAAGAACGTGGAAGATTTCTCCATTTCTATGTACCTTCTATTTCTTTCTTAAATATTTTATAATTTTCTTTACAGAGATCTTTCATCTCCTTGATTAAATTTATTCCAAAGATTTTAAAGTTTTTTAGCTATTGTGAATGAGATTTATCTTAGAAGTTCTTTCTCAGCCGTGGCATTATCTGTGTATACAAAGGCTATTGATTTTGGGGTGTTAATTTTATATCCTGACACTTTACCAAACTCTTTTTTTTTGACAGGCAGAGTGGACAGTGAGAGAGAGAGAGACAGAGAGAAAGGTCTTCCTTTGCTGTTGGTTCACCCTCCAATGGCTGCCACGGCTGGCGCGCTGCGGCTGGCGCACCGTGCTGATCCGAAGGAAGGAGCCAGGTACTTATCCTGGTCTCCCATGGGGTGTAGGGCCCAAGCACTTGGGCCATCCTCCACTGCACTCCCGGGCCACCGCAGAGAGCTGGCCTGGAAGAGGGGCAACCGGGACAGAATCCGGCGCCCCGACCGGGACTAGAACCCAGTGTGCTGGCGCTGCAAGGTGGAGGATTAGCCTAGTGAGCCGCGGCGCCAGCCTTACCAAACTCTTAATTTTAAGAGTTCTAATAATCTCTTAGTGGAGACTTTCAGTCCCCTGAATGTAGATTCATGTCATCTGTGAACAGCGGTTTTTTCTTCCTCCTTTCCAAGTTGTTTCCCTTTGATTTATTTTCCTTGCCTAATAGCTCTGGCTAAAAGTTCAAATACTATATTGAGTAGCAATGGTGAAAGTGAGCATCCTTGTCAGGGTCTGGATGTTAGTTGGAATTCTTACAATTTTTCCCACTCAATAAGATGTTTACTGTGACATAAATTACCTTGATTGTGGTGAGGAATGTTCCTTCTATAGCCAATTTTTCTTAAAGTTTTTTATCATGAAAAGGTGTTGCATTTCATCAAAAGCTTTTTCTGCATGTATTAAGATATTCATATGGTTTTTATTGTTCAGTTTATTAATGTGATGTATCACATTTATTGATTTGTGTATGTTGAAGCATCCTCACATAGCAGGGAAAAATCCTACTTAGTCTGGGTGAATGATCTTTCTTATATGTTGTTGGATTCAATTAGCTAGTGTTTTGTTAAGCATTTTTGCATGTATGTTCATCATGGATATTGGTCTGTAGTTCCCTTCTTTGGTTTTCCCTTTTTCTGGTTTAGGAATTAGGGTGATGCTGGCTTCACAGAGAGAGTTTGGAAGGATTCCTTCCATTTCAATTGCTGTGGATAGCTTGAGAAGAATTGAAATTAGTTCTTTGAAAGTCTGTTAGAATTCAGCAATGAAGCCATCCGGTCCTGGGCTTTACTTTGTTGGGAGGGTCTTTATTACTGATTAAGTCTCCATCTCAGTTATTGGTCTGTTTGGGTTTTCTGTCTTTAATTTTGGTAGACTGCATATGTCCAGGAATCATATTATCCATTTCTTCTAGATTTCCCAATCTGTTGCTATATATAGCTGTTTGTAGTAATTTCTGATGATTATTTTTATTTCTGTGGTATCCATTGTTACATCCCTTTTATGATCTCTGATTCTATTGATTTAGGTCTTCTCGTTCTTTTTTTTTTTTGGTTAGTTGGGCCAAAGATGAATCAATTTTTCTTATTTTTGCAAAAAAAAAACAGCTCTTCATTTAACTGATATTTTGTGTTGTTAGCTTCAATTTTGTTTATTTCTTATCTAATTGTAATCATGTCTTTCTTACTGGATTTGTTGTTATGGTTTGTAGGTCCTTGAGCTACATTGACACTTCATTTATCTGATGCCTTTTCAAGTTCTTGATGTAGGTACTGAATGGTATAAACTTCCCTCTTAACAATGCTCTTGCTGTAGTCCATTTGTTTTGATATGTGTATTGTCATCTTCACTATTTTCAAGGAATTTTTTTATTTACATTTTGATTTTTTCTATGACTCGCTCTTCATTCAGGAGTGTGTTTTTCCATCTCCATGTATTCAAATATATTCTAAAGATTCTTGAGTTTCTAATTTCCAGCTTCATTCCATTGTGGTCAGAAATGATGCATGGTATGATTTCAATTTTTTTTATTTGCTGAGACATGTTTCATCATTTACCATATTGTCTATCCTAGAAAAAGTTCCATGCACTGATAAAAATAATTGTATTCTGCAACTGTGAGATGAAAGTTTCTGTAGATATCAATTAGTCCATTTGGTCCATTGTTTTGATAGCTCTGTTGTTTCTTGTTAATTTTCTGTTGGTTGAGCCTTCCATTGATGAAAGTGGGATATTGAAATCCTCCATTACTGTTGTATTGAAGTCTCTGTCTCCTTTTAGATGCATTACCATTTGATTTAACATTTTTTAAGATTAAATATAAATACCCAAATATAAGAAGGGAAAATCTTTGTGAATTCAGATTTCTCAATAACTTTTTAGATATAACAACAAAAGAACACTCTGTGAATGAAAAAAATTAAACTGAATTTCATTAAAATTTAAAAATTGCTCCATAAAAGACACACTGTTAAGAGAATGAGATAAGCCACAGGCTGGGAGACAGTACTTGAATGACGTAGTTAATAAGAGACATGTTTCCAAAACATGCAAAGTACTCTTAAAACTGAACAATAAGAAAGCAACACAAATAAAAATAAGTAAAACATCTAAACATAATTCACCAGGGAAGAAAGACAGATGTCAAATTGTTATATGAAAATGTGCTCAGCATCATGTCATTAGAAATAACAAATCAAAACAATGAGAAAACACTACACATCTATTAGAATGGCAACAAGTTCTAAACACTGAAAACATTGAATGCTGATGAGAATGTAGAAACAAAGGAACACTTATTAGTTGGTAGGATATCTGAATGGCATGGCCCCTCTAATAATCATGTGTTGCTTATCAACAAGGATATGTTCTGAGAAATGCATTGATTGGTGATACTGTCATTGTGCAAACATCATAGAGTGTGCTTAACACAAATCCAGAAGGTACAGCCTACTCCATACCTAAGCTGTATGGTATAATCCATTGCTCCTAGGCTACAAACCTGTATTACATATTTTCATGCTGAACACTGTAGACAATTTGTAAATCAATTATGGGTATCTGCATAGCTAAACATATCAAACTGTTAAGAAGCTATCCAGATGATAGGAATTTTTCAGCTCCATTAACTTATAGAAACTCTATTGTATATGAGATGAGATGTTGATGCAAATGTCATTATGAAGTACTTGATTATAATTATATATATACATATATATGTATCCCATATATCTTATTCATTCTATACAATAATTAATGCTTGTAGTAAGAAAATAGGAATAAAATAGAAATGAGAATAAAAAGGTACAATTGAATTAATCAAGTGAGAGTGAGTCCTTGCCTGACAGTATGCCATATATTGAGGAATCTGATTAACAGAAACTTTCTGTAGCTGACATTATATATATTTCTTCATATATATATATATATGAAGAAAAGAGAAAGCTAGTTAGGGTAAACCCACTAAAAATGGACAGATTTCTTTCTCAACATTTTGAGGAGAGACATCATAAGATTCTTTCTATTATTCTAAGTTCTGTCAGATTTTTTCTCTCCCAGGAGAGCTAATTTCTTACCGCACTCTTGAGTTATGACAGATAATTAGGAAATCTGGTCAGGCTTTTGTGGTGCCATATTTCTGCAATTTTTATATTGTTATAAAATAGCTTTAGGGGAGACACACATACAAAAAAAGGATAATAAGGGTGAGAGTGCATTAGCCTAAAGTATAATTTTATTGTTTTCCATCTGTTGTAATTATGAAAATAAACTCTTTTATACTCAGATCAGCAGGATAAGTCATCAGAAAGATGCTTGTATGTTGTAACATATCTTGTTATATGTTATAAATAAGAACATCTTATCTGTATGGCTTTTTTTTCTTGTCCCCTTAGGAGCAGAACCATTGCCATCCTCCCATTAGAAGAGTCATTTTTTCCCCCAAACCAACATAGCTTGAGGGAATAGTATTTGTTTCAACCAAATCATTACGGCATATGGGATTTAGATTCGAATTTGCACATATTTCCAAGGTGACTGAGAAAGCATCCTTTTAAGAAAAGAACAACTTAAATATCATAGTTTGCATGATATTTTTTCTCTACATATTGAGTAAGAATAATATGTATGCTTTATATGGAGAGTGTTAAAGTATTCATTGAGCATCCTTCCTCCACATTTTATACTGGCAAACAAACAGAGATGAGAAAAATAGGCTCTATTCTTCCTCTCCCAAAACCATATTACCTAAGCTACTGACATCTTTAAAGCATGCACTGATTATTTTAAATAACTACAAATTATTTCATTATATTGAAGAGAACACACCTGATTAACTGCTTTAGCTCCATTTTTACTATCACTAATTCAAAGTAGGAACATAACTGATATTGATGATGTAAAAACATCCAAACCTGTTTTTCCTTCACCATCATTTCTGTTTCCCTAAAAGAAATCTATGAAAGTTAACACCTATTTATGGACTCGTGTTGTGTCATATAATGTATTTTTTCCTTTTTAGTGGAAGAGGGAAGAGAACAGAAACAAAAACAAAGTAGTCTTTTAGGTTTTAGAAAACACTAAAAACCGTATAGACCATAGATTATCTCAAATCTAATCTTTGGAATCTCCTTGAAAAATTTCTCTTAGTACAGATTTCCTGACCAGAGAGATAAAAATATCCAGGGACAGAACCAGAAAACTGTATTTTCAACAATTTCTTCAATATCTCTAGTTGTCAGTCAGGTTTGGGAAGCACTGCTCTCGACAACTGATGTATTTTAGGGACACAGGGCACAGGGAGCTGAAGTTGTACAACTAAGGAATGGTTGTGTGAAGACCAGGGTAAAAAAGAAGAGTTTTGGATTTTTGCCCTCTGTTCCTTGATTATGTTGAGAAATATGAGCACAGGGTCTTGCTATTACCAATAATAAATGCTGTTGACATACAAGAAAGCAGCAATGTGCTCTTTGGAGCTCAATGGACTATGAAGGCCCTGGTGCTATAATCTGTCCTCCTGTCCAGTGCCCAGGCAGGAGGAACTGATATTTCCCTCTTTACTTTGAGTGATCCTGAAAGAATAGTTTGAGATGAGAGACTCCTCTAACCTTTCTGTCATTTTGAAAAATTAATAAAACATTTTCTGATGTTCATAGAACTTTAAAGATTATACATCTTATTATAACAAAATCTTTTAAATTTTAAAAGTATATTTGCTAGTTTTTATTTATTTAAAAGATAGAATGAGAGAGAGAAGAGATCCTCCATCCTCTGGTTCCCTTCCTTAATGCCAGCAATACAGGGGTCTTGAACAAGAGCCAGGACTTCTAGCTGGGCCTCTGACATCAGTGGCAAGGACACAGATACTGTGCCAACACCTTTGATCTTCCAGGTGCTTTAGCAGATAACTGGATAGGTAGGCAGAGGCAAGATTTGCTCCCAGGCACTGGGATGTGGACTGTGGTCTTCCCTAGTGCAGCTTACCCCACTGCTCCACAATGCCTGCTCCTGTAATAAAATTTTTTAAAGCACATCTATTATATTTCACAGTAACCTGCTAAAACCATAAAACTAGACTATAATGGATACTTAATATCTGGAGAAAAGGGCAAAGATGGAAGCATAAGGAATTATCCATTTGGCCATCTTTCTTTTAGAGAAACTGAAACCAACAAAGATATGAGAAACACATTCTTGGCCACATCACAGTCTTTCCACTTAGGATATAACCAATCCCCTGGAAATGTAACTCAGGTCAGGGTCTCTAGAGCAGGTGGCATCCCTTCCTCAGATATCTCCAACTAAAAATGTTGAAAATCAAAGCTTTTTAGCAGTCATCTTCTTGTATTGACAGCGTTATCCCAAAGAAGAAAAAAATCACAGTTTTTTAGTTGGATGTCTTTCCAAATAGTTAACCTCATTCAGAGTTCTTTGAATTAAGGATGAATTTTCATCAGTTTTCAGGGCCTTCTTGCATTATGGTAGAGAAATCATATCACTGCTTTCCTGGATGTTGACAATATTCACTTAATCACGATTGTGGAGGCAAAAATAAACAAACAAAAAAAGTTAGGCTTTCATGCTTTTGTCCTCACTCTTCAACTCCCTGCTTTCCTGGTTGTATGACTTCAGATTTCTGTTAAACAGTAGTAATTACCTTGTGATCACAATGAATTTACAAACAAGCAATTCTGAATCCTACTAAATCCATTGTTTTTGGGGCTGGTGCTGTGGCATTGCAGATAAAGCCGCTGCCTGCAGTGCTAGTATCCCATATGGGCGCCAGTTCGAGACCCGGCTGCTCCACTTCCAATCCAGCTCTCTGCTGTGGCCTGGGAAAGCAGTAGAAGACGACCCAAATCCATTGTCTCTGCACCCACATGGGAGACCCAGAGGGAGCTCCTGGCTTCTGATTAGCTCAGCTCTGGCAGTTGCAGCCAATTGGGGAGTGAACCGGCGGATGGAAAACCTCTCTCTCT
Source organism: Oryctolagus cuniculus (assembly GCF_964237555.1). NCBI lineage: Eukaryota > Metazoa > Chordata > Mammalia > Lagomorpha > Leporidae > Oryctolagus > Oryctolagus cuniculus. The sequence goes on along the minus strand of NC_091444.1, from coordinate 73,096,205 downwards.
CTCTCTCTCTCTCTGCCTCTCCTTCTCTCTGTGTGTGACGCTAACTTTCAAGCAAAATAAATAAATCCTTAAAAAATAATTTAAAAAATTCATTGTTTTGATATAAGCATTTTTCAGATCCCTTAAAGATTGTATGACTAGAGAGTACATAGAGCAGCTTTTGTGTGCAATTTGGAGGAAAGACTGCCGCAAGCGTCTCGGGGAGTCTGGCCAGCAGACTCAACCCAGGGCCCGCGATGACGGTTTCTCGGGCGAGAAAAGAGCGAACGACGTTTATCTGTCTTCAGTAGACTTTTTATTAGAGAAAGTAAACGTGACAGAGAGATGAGGAAAGGAGAGGAGAGAAAGAGAGCTTCCTCCTTACACCCGCGGCTTATATACAAAATGCGACCAATCAGGAGCAAGCTAGAGTCCATGCATCGGGCACACTAATCCGGTCTCTGTTCACGTGAAGGGCACGCGTCGTTTGGCCAATCAGGTGAGGTGTCACGCAGCAGGCAGGCAGACTCACTGCGGGGGTCCTGCCGCCATCTTGTTGTTTACCGCAACCTCGATCCCTCTGCCTCCGGAGAGCCCCGCCTGTAGGAAAGCCCCCCCCCCGGTCAAAACCGAAAGTAAAAACCTCCCCCTAGCGATACCACCGCGGACTATTCCCCGACAAAAGACATTATTGGAGTATTTAGTAAGGTATTGTAATTGCAAGATACTGCTAGAGAACATTCTGGTCGAGTTGTTATAAATGGATACATTTTTCAATTTTATATGGAGATGGATAGTCTGAAAATTAGTAAGAGAAGGAAAGATTGTATGATGGAAAAATAATACTGGCGAAAGCAATGAACTAAAATACCTCAATGTACCTTTAAAGAATGAAGAGTAAACCAAAGTAGCTGGTGCGTGAGGAGAAAACCTGAAACACAGAAGAGAATAAGCTTGCAGTTGGTTGGAATATATGCAGAGTTTGGGTGGACAAGAGGAATCACTGAAAGGCTTAGATCTAGTCAGGATGTGGATAGAACTGCAGTGTAGGAAGATTTTCTGGAAGGGGAAGTGCTATGTTAACAGAAAATATGGGGTGATTTCAAAAAATTTGTGGAAAAGAGGATTCACAGATAAATTTATGGATGTACATTTGAAGTTTCAAGTTCCAAATCTATTCCCAATTTCAGCTTCCTGCTAATGCATACTTTGGGAGGTATATAGGTGATGGCTCAAGAGGTTGGGTCACTGCCACCCACACAGGAAATCTAGATTGAGTTCTGGGCTACTGGCTTCAATTTGGCCCAGCACCAGCTATTGTGGGCATTTGGGCTATGAACTGATGGAAGTGAGATCTCTCTCTGTTTGTTATGTCTCCGTGTGCCCAAGAGCTAATGTATTTTTCATTGGGTAATTAAGATTAAGATCCATGGGGCCGGCGCTGTGGCTCACTAGGTTACTCCTCCACCTACGGCACCAACATCCCATATGGGCTCCAGGTTCTAGTCCCGGTTGCATTCCATTCATTCTTTTTTCTACTGCATTTGAAATGTGCACATGTCAGGCTGGCACTGCGGCTCACTTGGCTAATCCTCTGCCTGCCGCGCCGGATCCCCAGGTTCTAGTCCCGGTTGGAGTGCCAGATTCTGTTCCAGTTGCTCCTCTTCTGATCCAGCTCTCAGCTAAGGCCTGGGAAAGCAGCAGAAGATGGCCCAAGTCTTTGGGCTCCTGCACCCATGTGGGAGATCCGGAAGAAGTTCCTGGCTCCTGGCTTCAGATCAGCTCAGCTCTGGCTGTCGCAGCCATTTGGGGAGTGAACCAACAGAAGGAAGACCTTTCTCTCTGTCTCTCTCTGTCTAACTCTATCTGTCAAAATAAAAAAAAAAAAAAAAAAAAAGATTAAGATCCATTAAACTTTGGAATATGGAGTAGAAAATATCAAATAATTTTCTACAATTTCAATATTCAAAGATAATCACAGTTAACAACTTTATACATTTCAAACAACCTTTAATCTATCAACAATATTCAGTTTATTAGAAGTTTGGGGGCTGGCACCGTAGCTCACTAGGCTAATTCTCAACCTGCGGCAATAGCACCCCGGGTTCTAGTCCCAGTTGGGGCGCCGGTTCTGTCTAGGTTGCTCCTCTTCCAGTCCAGCTCTCTGCTGTGGCCTGGGAAGGCAGTGGAGGATGGCCCAAGTGCTTGGGCCCTGCACCCGCATGGGAGACCAGGAGGAAGCACCTGGCTCCTGGCTTCAGATCGGTGCAGCGCATTGCCCGTAGCAGCCATTTGGGAGATGAAACAATGGAATGAAGACCTTTGTCTGTCTGTCTGTCTGTCTGTCTCTCTGTCTAACTCTGCCTGTCCAAAAAAAAAAAAAAAAAAAAAAAAAAAAAAACCAACAACAACAACAAGAAGTTTGGGAGCATACCACATTTAAGACTTGCATCTTGTATTCTTTTTTTTTTTTTTTTTTTTGGACAGGCAGAGTGGACAGTGAGAGAGAGAGACAGAGAGAGAAAGGTCTTCCTTTGCCGCTGGTTCACCCTCCAATGGCCGCCGCTGCAGCCGGCGCACCGCGCTGATCCTGGCAGGAGCCAGGAGCCAGGTGCTTTTTCCTGGTCTCCCATGGGGTGCAGGGCCCAAGCACCTGGGCCATCCTCCACTGCACTCCCGGGCCATAGCAGAGAGCTGGCCTGGAAGAGGGGCAACCGGGACAGAATCCGGCGCCCCAACCGGGACTAGAACCCGGTGTGCCGGCGCCGCAAGGTGGAGGATTAGCCTATTGAGCCACGGCGCCGGCTCGCATCTTGTATTCTTAATAGATATGACATGAGTGGTGTTATAGAAATTGTAATCTACATGGATTTTCTTTTTTTTAAGATTTTATTATTTATTTGAGAGGTAGAGTTACAGACAATGAGAGGGAGAGACAGAGAAAAACAGAGAGAGAGAGAGAGAGAGAGAGAAAGAGAGACAGACTTCCTTCTGCTGCTTCACTCCCCAAATGGCTGGGCTGATCTTGAAGCCAGGAGCTAAGAGCTTCTTCCAGGTCTCCCACATGGGTCCCAAGCAACATGGATTTTCAATGGTTATAGAAGCTGTGTGTTACACCAGTGCAATGATTCTCAAAATGTGGCCTCCTGACTATCAGTATCCATTTCCCCTGGAAATTTGGTTGACAAGCAAAGTTTGAAAACCTCAAAATTCATCCTACCATGTTAACAAATACCACAGCAGAATCACTGCTTTTTTCACTTTGTAGTTCCAATATGGCTTCAGTGAGTGTTGTCAAAGAAAAATATACTAGATACCTAAAAAATTTGGGTTTTCTTATTTTTATTGATTTCACCTTCTCTGAAAGGAAGGCACTGAGCCAGTCGGACAACACTTACTGAACCATCTGTTCTCTAGTCCTTAGATCCCCAAGAACCTGTGGAAGTTTTGTTCTGTGATTTTAGCAGACTCCGAAAGTACCATTGGTGAAAACTATAGTATAAATAGGTTTTATATTTTTAGTTTTATTATAATAAAAGGAATAATGTTTTAGCTTGTAAGTCCTAGGGGCATTTGAATATGCACATTTAATAAAAGTTCTGAAATTACATTCAGCCGCAATGATTCCATTCAGCATTTCCATGTTTAGTTGTGCAGGTTGTGAACCATACAATCTCTATGAATGCCAATCACTGATACTACAGTGTAAATGACTCCTCTTGGAGGAGCCATGACTCCTATGTTTAGGTAAAAAACATGAAGTGTAACCAGAACATGGTAGGTGCTGAATAATTTCCTTAAATCAGTGGCTGAGATACATCCTGGATAATCACTATCTTCATTTCAAAGTGAAACATTTAAATGAAGAGTTCCTTTATACAAATTCCTTAAACTTACTTAGGTAAATGCAAATTCATAAAAATGGCTGGAAGTTTACTCTGCATAACAACCACAAGAGCGTAATTATCGAATAAACTAGCTTAACGTAGGATCACTTGGACATTTTAGGAGAAACCACCTAAAATAACATTCTCCTTGGGAATCAATTTGAAATATTTTGTTTTCCAAGTCAGGCAATCTCAGAAATTTATGCTGAATAACCTGGCCACTGTTATACTGTGTGCATGTATGTGTATATCTGTTTAGATAATATATTCCAAATATTCATATATGATTTCACCTAACCAATTTTCCCATGAAGATATTTCCAGGTATGGTTTTGTGATATTGCAAGGCAATATGGTTATTGTCTTCTAAAACAGTGCAGTTTCTCATTAAGTGGTATCCTTATGAACAAATGATGCAAGTTGACAGGTTGTACAATGATTTATGTCAGCTGACTTTGACTGGAAACACCTTCCATATTTGCTTTTTTATTGTCTTTGTCCATTTTCTGTTGCTATAACAGAATACCACAGAGTGAATAATTATAAAGAAAAATAAGCTGATGTAGCCCATTCTCCTGATGCGTAGGAGGTCTAAGGATATAGCAGCAGCATCTGCAAGGGCCTTCGAGCTGCCTTGCAACACGATAGAACAAGAAATCTTGAGTAAGTCCATGAGAAAGAGACAAAGCAGGAGGACAGGTTCCTTTCATAACAACCAGCGCTCATAGTAACTGACCTATCCCCATGATAATGACATGAATCCATTCATGAGGACTCCACACCCATGACCCAAACACCTCACACTAGGCCCCACCTCCCCAAACTGCTGCATCGGGAATCAGCTCCCAACCCATCAATTCCAAGGATAGACAAACAGCAGTAATGGTTTCTCATGGTCTAGGCTTCAGAACAATGATAACGTTGACAGGGAATCACCTAGGGACCAGTGTGGCCGGCGGGTTAATGCCCTGTCCTGAAATGCCAGCATCCCATATGGGCGCTGGTTCTAATCCCGGCTGCTCCACTTCCAATCCAGCTCTCTGCTGTGGCCTGGGAAAGCAGTAGAGGATGGCCCGATCCTTGGGTCCCTGCATCTGCGTGGGAGACCTGGAAGAAGCTCCTGGCTCCTGGCTTTGGATCGGTGCAGCTCTGGCTGTTGCGGCCAGTTGGGGAGTGAACCATCGGATGGAAGACCTCTCTCTCTCTCTCTCTCTCTCTGCCTCTCCTCTCTCTGTGTTACTCTGACTTTCAAATAAATAAATAAATCTTAAAAAAAAAAAAAAAAGAAAAAAAATCACCTAAAGTCATAGTAGGTTAAGGAAAGAAGGCTTTCTGATATGGAAACTTCAATAGAATTAATGGCTTCACATGTTTTAACAGATTGCTGTTTGGATATAATTTTTTTTTCACAGGCAGAGTGAACAGTGAGAGAGAGAGACAGAGAGAAAGGTCTTCCTTTGCCATTGGTTCACCCTCCAATGGCCCCGCGGCCGGCGCACCGCGCTGATCCGATGGCAGGAGCCAGGTACTTATCCTGGTCTCCCATGGGGTGCAGGGCCCAAGCACTTGGGCCATCCTCCACTGCACTCCTGGGCCACAGCAGAAAGCTGTCCTGGAAGAGGGGCAACCGGGACAGAATCCAGCGTCCCGACCGGGACTAGAACCCAGTGTGCCAGCGCCCCAAGGCAGAGGATTAGCCTAGCGAGCTACGGCGCTGGCCTGGATATAAATTTTTCATGTGAGGACTTTAATTAAAATGAGAAGGAAATCATTTTGTGAAAATATTTTCACACACTCACACACACACACACACACACATGCTATGTTGCTAGCCTTGGGTTTGCTCTCAACACAGTGACAGCAAATTTATTTATTTATTTATTTATTTACTTTCAATTTTCCACAAAGGATTTATGGGCATTAATAAAATTTTATGCAATACGCTAGAAAACTGTGACTAAAGTCTTAGATCAGGGGCTGGCACTTTGGCATAGTAACAAAAAGCCTCCACATGCAGCACCAGCATTCCATATAAGATATGAGAGCTTGTTCCTGTCCCGGTCGCTCCTCTTCTGATCCAGCTCTCTACTATGGCCTGGGAAAGCAACAGAAGATGGCCCAAGTGCCTGGGCCCCACCACCCACATGGGAGACCCAGAAAATGCTCCTGGCTCCTGGCTCCTGGCTCCTGGCTCCTGGCTCCTGGCTCCAGGTCAGCTCAACTCCGGCCGTTGCAGCCATTTGGGGAATGAACCAGTAGATGGAAGACTTTTCTCCCTGTCTCTCTTTCTCTCTGTCTATAAGGTTACCTCTCAAATAAATAAGTAAATAGATCTTTTTTAAAAAGTCTTAGGTCATAGAAATATAAAATGGAGGTTAATGTTATAGGTACTGGATGAAATGTCAGAATTAATCTGCTTAAGCAATATTTGAACAATTCTGTGCAACTATGGAGCTAGATTTCCAGGCTGAATATATGGTGACATAGTTACAGGTAAAACCTAACAGAGTTCCCAAATTGAAGTGTTATTAGTATACATCATAAAGGAATGACTATAAAGGAATTTCTGAGCTAACTTAACAGAAGCTAAACGTGAGTTTCGACAGTGATAATGGTGGTGGTTGCAATGGGTTTTGGTAAATTTTTTAGAAGATTTATTTATTTATTTGAAAGAGTTATGGAGTGAAAGGGAGACAGAGACAGAGCTCTTCCACCCAGCACTGGGCCAGGCCAAAGCCAGGAGCCAGGAGCTCCATCCAGGTCTCCCATGAGGGTGGCAGGAGTCCAATCACTTGAGACTTCTTCTATTGCTTTTCCCAGGCCAATAGCATGGACCTGGGTCAGAACTGGGATAGTTGGAACTTGAACAGGAGCCCACATGGGATGCCGGCAGTGCAGGCAGCAGCTTTACCCATTATACCACAATGCTGGCCTTGATTTGGTTTATTTAAAAAAAATGGTAAAAGAAATGGGAATGAGACTGGCTGACGCTTTATATTTAAGCTTGGCCAGAAGAGGAAATGTCATTCACAATAAGGTGAAAGGCCATTACCAAGGAGGAGTGATTCCTACTTCCTGGAGTGGAAACAAACATTTTAACATTTTGGAAAGTATCTTGTTAGTACATAATAAAATGACTCACCGTGGCCAACTTTTGTGACAGGAGAATTGGGTAAAAATTGACTAGCCTTAGGAAGGCCTGAAGCTCTGGCTATATTTTTGAAGTCAACACATTACATTCTTTCCTATATAAAATCACCATTCACCCAAATGCCATCAGCCCTAGGAAGATGCACTCAACTTTGACAGCTTCCTCATCCCACTCATTCAGTAGGTATTCCAGTCACTTCTGCCTTAGAAATGTCATCCTATTCATTTGATGAGAAATCCATTTTTCAGTCTCATTAAATAATAACTTACTAATCACAGTTTAGTAAAATAGTAATATCAATAACTCCTGTTTATACCCACAACCCATGTCTTTCTTTATTGCCATTGATTGACACTTGATAATTGCATATATTTATGGAGTAAGTGTGATATTTTCTTCCATGTATATATTGTGTAATGATTAAATTATGTCTTTCAAAATCCAAGGGATGATTCTTCAAGAGTAGACCTTTGAGGGGCTGGCACGGTGGCTCAGTGGTTTAACGCCCTGGCCTGAAATGCCGGCATCCCATGTGGGCGCCGGTTCGAGACTCAGCTGCTCCTCTTCCAATCCAGCTCTCTGCTATGGCCTGGGAAAGCAGTAGAAGATGGCCCAAGTTCTTGGGCCCCTGCACCTACGTGGGAGACCCAGAAGAAGCTCCTGGCTCTTGGCTTCAGATCGGCACAGCTCCGGGCGTTGCAGCCAATTAGGGAGTGAACCAACGGATGGAAGACCTCTCCTCTCTGTGTAACTCTGACTTTCAAATAAATAAGTAAATCTTAAAAAAAAAAAGAAGAGTAGACCTTTGAGTATTATGTGCAAGAAGCATGCAAAGCAATGAGGGTTAGGTTTGCTTATTCCTATTTTTGTTTTGCTTTGTTTTGTTTTGTGTATTGATACCCTGTATAGAGGATTCAGGGCTTGCAGGGGAATTTTTTTTGCATATACAAATAGTCTTTTAAAAGTTCATGGACAAAGTGTATTATGAAAAATATATTCACAAGTTTCAAATTTTTTGCACCAAAATATATGTATCTCATTTTATTTTTCCATGAAATTTTTGAGGTTCTCTCCTATTTATATGAAACTCATCCCCAAGCAGCTTCTTTCAAGTTACTGTCTCCGTTCACACATTCATGAAGCTCTAAGTGTGGGAAGTCAAGCACATGGTTTTATTTCCTTGAGTCCTGTTGTTACGGTTCCTCAAAGCAGCCAAGTAAGTACAGAGTGGCCCTCAGCAGTGGGATCTAGAACTGTCAGGTCTAGGGGGTCTTTAAAAGATTCTGGCAAGCAGCAGGAGGTTTCTCAGTTCTTTTCTGATGTCACCAATCTCTGGCAATCATGGATATAAACTGTGCTGGAAGAATTCTTCCATGGATGACTGGAAAAGTACCCCAGTTAGGTCTTCTCTGTTGCAATATTTTATTCCTCCATCACACACAATTTTTTTCCCAAACTGGAAGAAAATTACAGCCCAAGAAGTCATATCTCACAAAAGCATAAAATAGAACTACGGTTTGTATATGTCACAAATATAACTGTAGGAAGAAAGGAAATGGCCATTTGTGTGCTAAGAATTGTCCTAGTTCCTGGGAAGGACACAGAAGAAAGAAATCTGGAGCACATGGATAGACCTGAGGTCTGGCAGCCACATTGCATCTGCTCCAGAACTACAGGAGGCTCCAAAGCATGATAGTTAAGGATCCCCCACAAGAGACAGGGCGCAATATTTCTAAGTGTTTCTAACCTCCTAGATAATAAATCCATAAAAGTATATCAATATTAAGTATGTAATTTCTGTTTGCCCCCACTCAACCATCCTTTCATTCTTGTACTTTTACATCCATTACATATATATAAGTATATATAATGTACATTTATATTTATATGTTAATGAAGGTACTTAAAAGGTCTGTGGAAAAGATAAATTTACTTTGGTGAAAATATTTGAAATTTTTCTGTAGCCTTCTCACAATATATGTTTTTATAAACCTTATAAAGACCCATTGTATACATGGAAATATAGACATAATATATATTAAGCATATATATATTACTTATATATGTATATACATAATTTGTAGTTAATATATACAGGGACTAAGTAAAAACATATCACAATAAGGATGTCAACATTTAGAGGCATAATTATGGTCATAACAATCTTTATTTAAGCATCATGCACATTCATTTTGTATACTATAAAATATTATAATAATTGTTCAACTCAGAAGTGCCATTAAGGAAATTGATGCTGTTCCAATAATCATTGTCATCTATGTTAAGCCAACAAATAAGCAAAAGTAGTAAATAACCTTAGGAACAAGAGTTTCCAACCCTTTGAGATTATTCTCATAATTAGACAAATGGTTCTTCTTTATATTCTATGTAACGATAGAATGATAGAATTATATACTATGTAATGATCCAAGAATACCACGTAATTTTTTAAATACTGGACTATTTTCAGATTTGGAGATATTTACAATGAGAATTGATCACATTAGATTCTAAAATCAAATGCATAAGGAAGCCTGGTTTATTTTTTCTAGATATATTAATGAATACATTTAAATTTTGTAAAAAGATACTTTGAATTTTTCTGACACACAAATGGATTGCATAGTGTGATTCATTGAAATTAGGACCCTACAAATTCCCTGATGTTCACTGATTGTTCAAACAAAAGGATTTCTTGGTTTTGAAAAGTGTTTATGCCCATTTAGGCTCAGGTTTGAGTCCTTGCTGCTCCACTCTGGTTCATTGCTAATGTGTCTAGGAAAGCAATGGAGAACAGCCCATCTTGGGCCCCTGCATCTGCATGGGAGACCCAGATGAAGCTACTGGCTCCTAGCTTTGGCCTAGTACAGCCCTAGCTGTTGTAGCCATCTGGGAAGTAAACCAGAAGATGAAAGCTCTTTTTCTCTCCCTCTGTTGCTCCCTCTCTCTCTCTCTCTGTAATGCTGACTTTCAAATAAATAAATAAACCTTCAAAAAAAAGAGTCCATGGGGCAGGCACTGTGGTGCAGCGGGTTAATGCCCTGTCCTGAAACGCCAGCATCCCATATGGGCGCTGGTTCTAATCCCAGCTGCTCCACTTCAGATCCAGCTCTCTGCTGTGGCCTGGGAAAGCAGTAGAGGATGGCCCGAGTCCTTGGGCCGCTGCACCTGCGTGGGAGACCCGGAGGAAGCTCCTGGCTCCTGGCTTCAGATCAGTGCGGCTTCGGCTGTTGCAGCCATTTGGGGAGTGAACCAGTGGTTGGAAGACCTCTCGCTCTCCCTCTCTCTCTTTGCCTTTCCTCTCTCTGTGTAACTCTGACTTTCAAATAAATAAATATCTTTAAAAAAAGAAAGAGTCCATGCAAAAAAGGAATTATTTCCAATGTTCACATGTATTACTTTGGGTTTAAAAAGATTCCAAAAATGATAGTCTGCAGCATTTACAAGAAAGAAGTAGATATGAAATATGATTGCTATAAATCCTAGTTATCAGTAATTTTATTACCACTCAGTGATCTCTAGATTTTAAAATATTTTATCCTGATATTTTCAATACTCATCTTTCTGATCATTACATTTTCCCTTTAGTGCCATTCTACCTAATTCTATGACCCCTCTTTAAATACCAAGTCAGTGGTTTTCTGAAACATAGTGTTTCTTTAGTTTATGCTAGCTTCTAGGAGAATAAGATAAAATGAACTGGCAAATTCCTTTCTTGGCATTCAAAGAACATGACTTAGGTGTTGACTGGGAAGAGGATGCTGCAAAGAATCAACCCTTCTGAAACCAAGTTAATTCTTTTTTTGTTCTTTCACAAACAATAATATTGGTAAGAAAATGCTTGAGGTTCAAGTTTTATTCTATAAGCTTTTTCCCCAACTTAGCTATTTTTCTTTAATCAATTATCTTCTTAGTATGTTCTAATACACTGCTAGCAGAGAAAAAAATGCAGTATTCTGGAAACTACATATGATCACTAAGCAAATGTTGCATATTTTGCTTTATGGGTACATTTATCTTATGCTTAAGCATGATAGTCTTTATTCAAAGTCTACAAAGCTGATCATAGAAAAGATTAATTCTCAACATATGGAAAACTCATTTGTCCTTTCAATAAATATTTCCAAAGTACTAGCAAATCATAACTGAAGTGTGATCCAACCTAAGATTAACTAGAACCATCCAATTTAGATCATATCTTGATTTTGTTATTTGTTATTGAGATATTATTTATAGATTTTATCCTTGCCTCACATTTACTCATATCATAAAGTAATTCTATAAAGCAAGAAAAATTTTATAATTTCTAATCTTTTATTTAAAATATCTATCACAATAGTTCGCTTCATAATTGATTTTTTTATTTAGATCTATGCTTCCCAGTCATACTCCTTTAGCTTTTTGTAGAGTTTTTTGTGTTTTTTTTTTTTTGCTTAAAGATAGATCTATGCTATGTGATATATCCCTAAATATTCAACTATGTAGAGAGAAGAATTGGTTTCAGAACCAAAATCCATAACTCAGTGAACAACAAATAGCTCTTATCCTTTATAAAAAGTCCTAAATATAAGCAGAAATATTATCAGATTAGCAATATGTTATTTCTAGTCAAATCAATCCCGACACATTAAAAAGTACAGAGTTCTTAGCATCTCAAAGTTTTCTTTCCAGCCAATGAATCTGTGAGTGGAAGTTGAAAAACTCTTTTCTGACTCTGAAATTCTACCACTACCTCACATGGCTGAGGCTCAATCTATTTCATCTCAGTTGAAAAAATATTACTGTAGCATTGCATTTGTATTATATAGTTTCTAAGAGCCATTAATGATCTCTTTATTGATTGAATTAGTCAGTTACAAAAATATCTTTGGTGTTCAAACATTGTAAAATGACATTAAAATTCCAAGCTACATTAGAAAGTGTTGCATAATAATATAATAGCCATATAAGAGGAAATTTTTTTAATAGAAAATGAAGTCTGTCACTTGGTTCTCCCACTGGACTAGGCTGACTTAAAAAAAAAGTTATTTTACAGCTCCCTGAAGAGCTAGAATCCTGGATCTGCCAAAATAGATTTAGCAGTTGGTTCACAAGATAAGAGCTCTACAGGGAAAACATTTAGGGTCCAATTAAGTTTGGATATCAGCAAAACTAAGTGAAAGAGGGTCTATGATGAGCATCTACTGGGTCGGATTTACGGCAACTGAAGATTGCTTGATAAGTGCTAAAATTGCAGGTCATCTCTAAGACTGCTTCACCTCTGAGCTGAGCAGCCATTCAATTGCCCTTTAAGTGTTACACAATTATGTTCATGGTCTCTGACAATCCTACCAGGTCAAGTTGCTATCTATCTAGCAAATCCTGGAATGCTCTCTAAATATCCCTGTTAAAAAGCCAAACCAGTCTTGATTTAAACTCTTCCAAGGATCAGAAGCTCACAGCTTCACAAGCCAAATATTCATGTTTAATGAGATTTTTAGAAAAGTTCTACTTTAGAGTGGGCATTTGGCCCAGCAGTTAAGATGCCCACATCCCACATTGAAGTCTGTGAGTTCAACTCCTGACTCTGGCTCCTGACTCTAGTTTCCTGCTAGTGCCTACCCTGGGAGGCAGCAGTGATGGCTCGATGAATTGATATTCTGCCACAGATGTGGGAGAACTGGATGGCCTTCCTGGCTCCTGGAATTAGCCCGGCCCAGTCCCAGCTATGGCAAGAATTTGGGGGATGAACTGGTAAAGTCCTCTCATTCTCTCTCTCTCTCTCTCTCTTTCTCTCTCTCTCCCTTCTTTCCTCACTCCATCCTTCCTTCTCTCCTTCTTAAATTAGTAATATTTTAATAACTTTATATTAGAAAAATAAATATATTTTATATCAAGTCTGTTCTGTGTATGCCTTGCATTGAACTGGTTATAACTCTGATTAAACCCTGTGAAACACAAACTAAGGCAATACATTCTCCATACAGTAAGTTTCCAAACTTTTGAAGATACACTAGGATTTGAATTTTAGCCACTCTGCTTTCAAGCTATGTGAATTTGCATAATAGTTTTAAGTGTCTGCCTTCATTTCTTCATCTTTAAAACAGAAAAGAGTGTACCTACTTTATAGATTAAATGCTTGGCACAAAGTAAGTGCTCACTGAAATGGATGCTTAACCTGCCAGTAGACTCCTACATACATCTAGCTGGGAAACAGTGTCTTAAAATGTCCGTGCTCTAGGAAGCTTACTTTGTCAGGAAGAAGACAAGACATTAAATATCCAATATAAATGACACATGATTAGTGCTATGAAGGTATCCTATGGTGGTGAGGGACTATTAACAAGACAACTAACATATCAAGTAGGAATAAGAATAGTTTCAGGAGGATGTAATGCTTAAGGTGAGATTTGATAAATAATTAATTGACTATGTAAAAAAGACAAAATTTAGAGAGTCACAAGTAGGCAGAATAACCTAAAAAATTAAGAAGTGATGGTGTGAACAAAGTTTTAGAAATAAAGCCTGTGTGGTATGGCTTTAGTGAAGTATGCCAGTTTTAAATAATATTACTAAAATAATAATACAGTTAAATATTTGAGAGGGGATCAAGTTAAAAACAATCTTATAAGTCAGATTTACTAAAAGGAATGAGGAAGATCTGTATTCATGGGATAATGTGAGGATTTTTTTTTTATGGACCCATGCATTGTGAGAGAGTGAAGTTGTCCACAGTCCCTGTGATGTCTAGGTGGCATAGACCATATTCTTTGTAACACTTCAGGGCCTTAATATGCCCTATTATCTTTAAGAAAGAGTCATCTAGACTATCCTTTTTTTTTAAAGGCGGTGATGAGGGTGAGGGTGAGGGTGAGGGAGAACACAACGCATTGTAGTGCCCGTCTCCCTCTTTCAACATTGTTCTAGAATAAATGAAAGTTATATGATCCCTGGGCCTAGTACCCATAAATCTGAACATTCATTTATCTCTTACACTTTTAGAGCTCTTACTAATAAGGCCTAAATTTCTGAGCAGGCTCAAACTTTACCTCATGAGTATAAGAAGTTAACATTTATTATTATTATTATTTTTGATCTTCTGATTAAGGAAAACTATCATTGGGGTATAATTTTGCTACTCCATTATTCTATTCCTAGTAAAACAATGACCAGAAAGGAAACTCTATTAGTGTTATATTACTCCTGTCTTTGGTAATCAGATAATTTTTTCAAAGAAAAAAAATATCTCTTGTTCTCTTACACCAAAGTCACTTTGCGTGTGCCTATGTGAGTTGTGTGTCCAACACTGAAGATTTCACAGCATATAAAATCATTGAGAAACCTGGTTCTACTGAGTATGACTGAATTTGGATGAGTTCCTGTGTGGTCATGTGAGAGAGTGGCCAAAGAATATAGGATAGAGGATCCCTAGGAAAGACCCTAATTGTTGGACTATCTTGGGATGATGGCAAACTCTAAAGAGGAAAGAAATCAGAAATCTTATGTTAAAGTTTTTAGTAAAAGAGGGACATTGACCAGAGCCTTCAAATGGAAGCAGTGAAAAAGGGTGGTAAATAAAACACCTAAAGAGTGTTTATTGCAAAGAGCAAGGAATTGTACATAAGGGTCAAGGAAGAGAGTCTGGAAACAGCTGCAGAAGGTAAGGAGCCTACAAGTCAGACTCATCATATATTAATATATTAATTCAATGAGCCAAGCTTTCAGCAACACAAAAAGGTGAAAAGAATGTTTAATGAGGAGACAAAGGATGGAAGGGAACATTTTAGTGAGAATCCTAACTAAGGGGAGAGAAAAATCTGGGAAAGAAACAGCACAGTGGAAGTTTGAGTTAGGAAAGGAGACGCATAAAATACAGCAAAGATAATAAGAAATTGCTCAGACAATTTTCTGGATTTATTACTTGCATGCTGGGCAGAATAACATGCACAGGACTTGACTGCCCTTAGAGCTATAACACACTCAATAACATCCATCCCTTGGGGAGACTGGATTCTGTAAGGCTTACCAGTATATGCTTGACCTCTGCAAATTCAAGTCTCTCATCAAGGAGACTTCAGCATTGGAAGGAATCAGCTATTACCAGGCTTTCATTGGGCCTTTGTTCAGAGTTCCTGGATATATACATACAGGTTCATAGTGAGGGTGCATTTTTCAAAAGTGGATGTGAGAAACAGATTTGAGAACAGTTCAAGGGCACAGTCTCTGAAGCAAAACCTGAATTTAGTTTCTGTCTATGCAATTAACTGGTAGTGGTATCTTAGGCTATGTTGTAGTAAGTCACACCAGGTCTGTCATATGTAAAATGATCATACTAACACTTCTTTTTTTAAAAAAAGATTCATTTATTTATTTGAAAGTCAGAGTTACACACAGAGAGGAGAAGCAAAGAAAGAGAGAAAGAGAGAGAGAGAGAGAGAGAGAGAGAGAGAGAGAGAGAGAGGCAGAGAGAGAGAGAGAGGTCTTCCATCCAATGGTTCACTCCCTAATTGGCCGCAATGACTGGAACTGCGCCCATCTGAAGCCAGGAGGTAGGAGCTTCCTCCGGGTCTCCCACACAGGTGCAGGGACCCAAGGACTTGGGCCATCTTCTACTGCTTTCCCAGGCCATAGCAGGGAGCTGGATGGGAAGTGGAGCAGCCAGGTCTTGAACCAGCACCCATATGGGATGCTGGTGCTTCCGGCCAGGGTGTTAACCAGCTGCCCATAGCACTGGCCCCCATACTAATACTTCTAATTGAAGGTGCTGTGATTATTTAATGAGTAAGTGCATAGAAGATGCTTTGAATAGGTCTATGACACATAGTAAGTGTTCAATGGATGTACTCTAATGAGAAGCCTGGTCTGGGAATAGGAGCTTGGTCTCAGATTGGAGAAGAAGATCAGAGAAGCATCCAGACTTTTCTTGTGTTTGTCTGTATCTAGTCTATGAAAGGCTCAGTGTGCTGAGGGAAAGGGAGGCATGAAGCTGTGAGGTCCTCCAGAAATGAATATAAGGCCTCAAAAGCAGAGCTGAGACTTCCTCTTGATATTAAGGGTACGTGTGATGATGTTCAAGGTTTGCAAGAATGGATGTGAAGGAAGTGGTAAGATCTGCACAGTTTCACAACCCAATGCTTCTCTCTTTATCATTACTCTCCACATAGGCTTTAGAATAGAAGACACATTTACAGATGCTAGCAACTTAAGAGAGAACTTTTAGTATTATTATTATTTGTTATGCTTGTTTTTCCTACTATACAATTTCTTAAGAAATATACTACACATATTTGACTCATATATTTTCCACCCCATCCTAACCCTAGGTACCTAACAGAGCTACATTAATAATGACTTCCTCAATAAATGTACGTCAGTATGATAAATGGTCTCAAAATCTATAACATCACAAGTGATCTAATGGATAGTATCCATGAGACCTGCATTAGGACATAAGCCCAATGCTTAACTATTCTGACTTTGTACACAGCATAATGTACTGGCAGTTCACATCTCCTAGACTTAATTTCCTTCACTCCTGTTTCCCACAATGTCTTCATTTAATAATGTAAAAAGCAAGGAACATTTGCATATACAAAATCCATTCCATGCCTGATTGAGAACATTAAATGGAATGTTGCCAGCTGACCACTGAGAAATGCCTGGCTGCCCCGTGCAGTCATCTAACCCTGACTTCCAAATGCTCAGGAGTAAGTTCAACAAAAGTAGAAATTCACTAGTTGAATAAATGCCATAAGGGGCCTGAGGAGGAATAGGAGTTTGTTGGGAAAAAAATGGGGATTGTCCTTTTTGTCATCTAACAGTCTGGATTATACCAAGTTTCCAGAGCAGCTCTGCCTCTGGTAAATTCCCAGGTTTGTTTGCAGAGGAAGAACAGAGACCCTGGCCAATGAGAACACAAGTGTTTCCCTTTGTGCAGAAAATACCTCTAGACTTCAGAAACAATATTTTTATTGCATACGCATTTCTTGTCACCTACCAAACAACTTATTAAAGGGCAAATTTCTTTATATAATATTCTTTTTCATTTATCCCATATTAAGAAAATCAAGTATCATTACCTCCAGGATTCCTTTGATCATATTTGGAAATTAGTTATAAAAATATTAATGGTCATAGAGTTAGGAATCAAATATGATTTTTTGCTATGGCTGATCTGAAGACACTCAACCTAAGCAACTTTATTTATTGTCTCATGGAACTATCGAGTGCGTTTTTAATTTTTTTAAAAAAATTTATTAATTTGAAAGAATTACAGAGATATTCATCTATTCATTCACTCCCCAGATGTTCACAATGGCTGTGGCTTGGACAGGCTTAAGTCAGGAGCTAGGAGCTTCTTCCAGGTCTCCCAAGTGGGTGACTGGGGCCCAAGAATATAGGCCATTTTCCCCTGCTTTCCCAAGTGCATAAGCAGGGAGCTGGATCAGAAGTGGAGAAACTGGGACTCAAACCAGCAACCATAACGGATGCCAAATTACAGCTTTATCTGCTATGCCACAATGCTGGCTCCTTGAGTGCTAACTTTGAATTTGGTTAATTTTATGCTCATGGATTGAATAAATTTACTCATAAATCTACAAAGTAGGGTTCCTTCATATCTATACACCTGAATTTAAGAATCAGCAATCAGTTGGCAAAGAGACAGTAAAGGTTAATGAATGTCTCTTAGATCAGACACCATTTTTGATTCCTTGTTCCCACCAGGTATTAGATTTGTAGCATTTTGAAGTAAGGGGTTGTTTAATAGCCATCTGCTATCCTCAGCAACTAGAATATATGTTATATAAATGTTATTTAGTTAACTGAGTTGATGTATGCATTGCCTCAGCCATTTCTTTAGCTCTGTGTTGATCTTTTTTCTTCTTTTTTAAGATTTTATTTAAGTTATACAAATTTCATATATTTCATATTCAGATTTAGGAACATAGTGATACTTCCTTCCCTTCCACCCATGCTACAACCTTCTTCTTCCTCCCTCTCACATTCCCACTCTTAATTTTTACAGAGATCTATTTTTAGTTTATTTATTCATCATAAGATTAACCCTACACTAAGTAAAAGAGTTCAACAAATAGTATGAAGAAACAAACAAAAAAAAAGCATAGGCAATAAAGCCAAAATTAACAAATGGGATTACATATCAACCTGAGAAACTGCTTCATGCAAAAGAAACACTCAGCAAAGTGAAGAGGCACCTTACAGAATAGGAGAAAATATTCACAAACTATGCAACTGATAAACCATTAATATCCAGAATGTATAAAAAGCTCAAGAAATTCAACAACAATCAAATAAACAATCCATTTAAGAAATGGGCAAAGGAATTGAACAGGCATTTTTCAAGAGAGGAAATCTAAATGGCCAACAGACACTTGAAAATATGCTCAGGATCACTAGCCATCAAGGAAATGCAAATCAAAACCACAATGAGGTTTCTCCTCACCCCAGTTAGAATGGCCCTCATACAGAAATCAACAAATAACAAATGCTGGTGAGGATGTGGGGGAAAAGCTACCCTCATCCACCATTTGTGGGAATATAAAATGGTCAAACCACTATGAAAGGCAGTATGGAAATACCTCAGGAAGCTGAATATAGATCTACCATATGATCCAGGAATCCCATTCCTGGGAATTCAGCATACGAATGAGAGATCTGTACCCCCATGTTTATTGCAGCTCAATTCACCATAGCTGAAATACGGAATCAATCCAGATGTCCATCAACTATTGACTAGATAAAGAAATGGTATATATATATATATATATATATATACACACACACACACACACACACAAACACACACACACAATGGAATACTATTCAGCTATTAAAAAATATGAAATCTTGTGTTTTGCAGCAAAATAGATGTAACTGGAAACCATTCTATTTAGTGAAATAAGCCAGTCCCAAAAAGACAGATAGCATATGTTTTCCTTGATTGGGGTAACTAATAGAGTACCTATAATGTGATGTATTGGAGTGTGATGTGTTAATCTTAACAACATGGAGCATCTTCCAGAGGATGAAAAAACTTGTCAAACCTCAAGACAGTCAATTCAATTGTTTGTGCACACTATCTTTCTCTAATCTGATGAGCTCTCTTCCTGTTTCTTGAGAGGACTATTAAAATATTATCAACCTTTGAGGAGGATGGACTGTACACAAAGTAATGTTTTTCCATTGAACTAAGTAGAAGCCATGCTAAAGGACATGTAGGCCTTCCAGTGCTATTTGGCAGGGAGAGGAGCTGTGGCCCAGCAGGTTCAGTCACAGCTTGGGATGCCCTCAACACACATTACAGTGCCTGGGATGGAATCTTGCCTCTACTTCCAATCCAGCTTCCTAATAATGCCACTGAGGGACAGAAGATAATGGCCCAAGTATGTGGGTTCTGGCTACCAACGTGGGAGACCCAGATGGATCTGGTAGAGTTATGGACTGCTGGCTTCAACCTGGCCCAGCCCTTGCTGTTGCAGGCATAAGAGAAACGAACTAGTAGATCAAACATATGTGTGTTTGTGTGTCTGCCTGTCTCTCTGCACTTCAGATAGATAAATACCATGTATACACATACATGTAAATTGGTAGAACTACTTTCTTTTTTAACTAGAGCTTCTTATTGTTGGTCTCTGCTTCAAGATATTTTTCCCTTGACATACTAGCTCATATAGTCCAAGTTGGACCCCACTTGTTATGTCCTTCAAATTTTTCAATTCCCTGTGGGACTTAAAAGAATTATTATCTGGCTTTAATCCTGATTGGTGTTTATGACAGCCCCCCTCACATATCATCCACAAATGTCATTAATATTTGGATTCTGCTGACTCTCGGATCGTTGGAGAAGACATCACATTCAAACAGACCTCACACCAATTTTTATAGTCTCTCTGGACTTAACCCACTTTTCTGAAATAATGTCATGTTATTTTTTATTTTCTTTGTCCTACATGCTTTGCCAATTCTACAAGCATGAAGCAATGCTCATATCTAAGGAAAAATGAACTTTAAATACCTCAATTATTTCCAAGCATCAGGCCCCCTTTGGGTCATAACAATAAAATATTCTCTCTGCAATTTCCTTTACCATGTCCCTGTGCAACACCATTAAATTCTTAGCTAGTTCTTTGGAAATATAACTTCCCTGATCCCTAGACCCTGTGTGGACTTATATTGCTGAATGTCACTGATTCTTTTTCTTAAATTGCAGAGTAATATAGGTAGTCAAAGGTTTTTCTTTGTTTCATGTTTACAAAAGATTGAAAAATCTGACTAACTGGCCAATGTATTTATGGATTAATGCTCTTGTACTTTCTGAATAGCAGAAATAAATTGCTTCTATTTTTTTTCATCCTTCAATAATATCACCTTTCCAATTCCAGAAGACTTTTCAAAAATAATTGCCAGAGTTTCAGTAACTTCATTAGCTAATCCTTTAACACTCTACTGAGTGTATCATCAAGAGCTACAGAAATGATACAATTCAATAATTTGACAGGAAATTGGGGTCAGATTCCTTGCAGCCTCTTAGACTTTATTTTTGCTTGTTTTTAACATTTTCATAAAGTGTTGGTATTTTTCTAGTTTCTTCTCTACTTCTTTACACACAGATATTTTCATACCATGATTTTCCTCTCAAAATGATGTGTCTTCTCAGGCTTTCAACACTTTTGGACTTAGATATAACACCCTTCTTTTTGCTACTAATTAAGTAAACAGTTTCACCTTTACAGCCACCAGCACATTATCAGTAAAAGAATATTTTGATGTGCCAACTTATCCTGAGATACTTCTGCCTTTTTGGTCAATAGCATAGCTTCAGTTTTTCCAGGATAAGAAATGAAGTAGAATATTTTCTTGGATATTAGATAATCATATGATTATCCAATCATATTAGATATTAGATAATTAGATCTTTGATATTAGATAATTGTATGATTATCATACAGTTATACCATAAAGATTACTTTCTAAATATATGCTCTCTTGCTAGCATATTTTTCAATCTTTAAAAAAATATTATTTGAAAGGCAGAGTTAAAGAGAGAGAAAAAAACAAACACACAGCAAGAGACCTTCTATCCACTGGTTCACTACCTAAGTGACCTAAGTGGCCAGAACTTGGCAAGGCCAAAACCAGGATCCAAGAGCTTCTTCCAGGTTTCCCAGTTGGGTGTCAGTGGCCCAAGCATTTGGACTATCTTCCACTTCTTTCCCTGATATGTCAGAAGGGAGCTGAATTGGAACTGCATCAGCCGGGACTTGAACCAGTGCCCATATGGGATGCTAGCATCACAGGCAATGGCTTAAACCACTTTTCAATCTTTTAAAACTGTAATTATAAATTATCTTCTGTAATATGTGGATAATGAAAAAATCAAACATTAGTAAAAAGCAACACAAGATTATCTCTATTGGATATATGAGCACAATTTAAAAATAATAAAATTTTAGTGTATATATATATAAATTATAACTATTATATTACATATATAGCTACAAGAAGGACCATTTGAATATACATACTTAAAATAAGTTATGAATCTAACACACACTGGTTATGAATCTAATGCTGTTAATGTTGTCCTTCATAATGAAATTTTAACAAAATAGCACTTCAGAATTTTATTTTAAAACTCTGCTACCCAATCCTATTTAAGCTCTAGAAAAATAACTACTTTTTCTTGGAATTATTTGTTGATTAACTAATTCCTCTTTGATATAATAACAATATAACTGTTGGAACAACTAGGAAAACAGCTATTGCTTAAAACTTAGTAAATATATAATGCGGATTCCTAAGACTTTTATTCAATTTTATTTGGTATAACATTAAATCCCTGGCATTTCACTTTAAAAATGTATGATTAGACTAAAAATATCATCTTTCTGAGAGAAACACAGATAGGAGTTTAAAGAAGAAAAATGTATGACTTTTCATAAGCTTGGTATGCAACTTTAAAAATATGAAATAATGATGATCATTTAAATGTGGGTGGTCCTGTGCTGCAATCTGATGATCACTGTCTACTCTTTTTTTGCCAGTTGGAGAACATGGAGCCCATTTCATCATTGTTTTTAATCCCCAATCTTTCAAATCTGGATAAACCACAGTTAAGTCATATGATAGTCATAATCAAATCAATCTGTTTGTGTGTAGTAGATTAATTTTATGATGTGTGACTTTTTTTATTTGTAATATATTTTCATTTACAAAAAAAGACATTTTAAGATACAAAGATTTTACCCAATGGAATTACTTCTTATAATTGTGATGATTTTATGTGTTGCAACAGATTTTCCTTAAAATTAACAAACTTTTGTCTCTAGGTCTTTTTTAAGTTCACTGCAAAATTGAGCAGAATGTAAAGAAACTATCCCTTTCCCCTCACATTACAAACTCCTTCACTGTCAATATGCCATACCAGGGTAGTGCATTTGTTACGGTCAATGAAAAGACTTTGATTGTCATCCAAAATCTGCAGTTTACACTAAGGGTCACTCTTGGAGTTGTACAATTTATATGTTTTGAGAAAAGAATAATGATGTGTATCTATTATTAGAGTATCAGATACAATAATTTCACTGCCCTAAAAATCATGAATTTTGTGCTTATACATTTCTTCCAAGTCCTAGCTCTTGGCAGCCATTAAATTTTTTATTTTCTATTATGTCATGTAATTGAATAATACCATATGCAGTGTTTTCACATTGCCATATTACATTTAATACTGTGCATTTAAGTTTTCTCCATGTCCTTTCATGGCTTGTTAGCTCATTACTTTTATTTTTTAAGATTTTATTTATGATCTGAGAGGCAGAGTTATAGACAGAAAGAGGGAGAGACAGAGACAAAGGTCTTCCATCTTCTGGTTCACTCCCCAGCTGGCCCCGACAGCCAGGACTGGGTCAGGCTGAAACCAGAAGCCAGGAGCTTCTTTCAGGTCTCTCACATAGGTACAGGGGCCCAAGCACTTGGGCCATCCTCCACTGCTTTACCAGGCCATAACAGAGAGCTGGGTCAAAGAAAAGCAGCCAGGACATGAACCAGCACCCATAAGGGATGCTGATGCCTCAGGCAGAGGCTTAGACTTCTATGCCACAGTTCCAGTCCTCGCTCAATACTTTTTAATGTTGAAAATATCCTATTGTCTGGCTCTGGGCCAGTCCCCACGGCCCCAGTCTCCAGTAAATCCAGGGTCCAGGCACCTCCAGCAGACCTCAGTGACAGGCTGGATATCAAGGACCAAGGCCCCAGCACTACCTGTGCAGATCTGGACCCAGGCTTTCCCTTAGATATTCAGACTCCAAGCCTTGTCCCATGACAGGCAAACACCCATGAGAACTCACTCAAGGCTGATCCCAAGACACACAGGTGTCAGACCCAATCCATTGCCCACTCAGCTCCTGCTGACTCAGCCTCAAGTTCCACCTCACCATCAGGTCAGCCCCTGTAGACTCAGACTTCAGAATAGTCGCTGTGGTTACAAGCTTAGGCCTGGTCCACTTTGACCCAATCAACAGGTGACCACAGGGGATCCAGGCTCCACACTAAATCTTACCTGGTCGGCAAGCAAAATACAATCACTAAACTATGCATGGACTAGAATACCTGAGGACTACAGCAGCAAGCCTATCTGCACCCTATGCCAGATGACTGATCCAAAAGAGTTTTTCCCACCCCAAGACGGACTGCAATGACTAGAATAAATTCCACCTTCAGGTACACATATTCCAAGGCACAGCCCCAAGAATCAAGAAGATTCCAAGTAATACAACAATATCAATGGAACATAGTGGAGCACCATATCAAATACTAAAGAAATAGTAGTGTTGCCGGCGCTGCAGCTCAATGGGCTAATCCTCCACCTGTGGCGCCAGCACACCGGGTTCTAGTCCCGATCAGGGTGCCGGATTCTGTCCGGGTTGCTCCTCTTCCAGTCCAGCTCTCTGCTGTGGCCTGGGAGTGCAGTGGAGGATGGCCCAAGCCTTTGGGCCCTGCACCCCATGGGAGACCAGGAGAAGCACCTGGCTCCTGGCTTCGGATCAGCGTGGTGTGCTGGTCACAGCGGCCATTGGGGGGTGAACCAATGGAAAAGGAAGACCTTTCTCTCTGTCTCTCTCTCTCAATGTCCACTCTGCCTGTCAAAAAAAGCAAAAAAACAAAACAAAAACAAAAACAAAAACAAAAAAACAGCAGTGTAAGGACTCCCTGGCAAAGAATTCAAAATAATTGTTTAAAAAAAAAAAGATTTATTTATTTGTTTTGTATTTGTTTTGTTTTCTTCAGTTTTTTTTAAACTTTTATTTAATAAATAGAAATTTCCAAAGTACAGTTTTTGGATTACTATGGCTTCCCCACCCCCCATAACTTCCCTCCCATCTCCTGCTCCCTCTCTCATTCCATTTATATCAAGATTCATTTTCAATTATCTTTATACACAGAAGATCAATTTAGTATATATTAAGTAAAGCTTTAAACCATTTGCACCCACACAGAAACACAAAGTGTAAAGTACTGTTTGAGTACTAGTTATAGCATTAATTTACATTGTACGACACATTAAAGACAGAGATCCTACATGGGGAGTAAGTGCACAGTGACTCCTGTTGTTGACTTAACAATTGACATTCTTGTTTATGGCATCAGTAATCACCCCAGGCTCTTGTCATGAGTTGCCATGGCTGTGGAAGGCCTTAAGGCATTTGGATCTGGCTGAAGAGCCCATGAAAGTATTTTAGGCATGGAAAGCCAAGATGCTCTGGCAAGGAAAAAAAAAATCTAAATGAAAGATGAAAGATCTCTGTGAGTGAGATCCCAGTGGAAAAAACGGGCCATCAAAGAAGGAGGTGCCTTTCTCTGAAGGGAGGAGAGAACTTCCACTTTGACTATGGCCTTGTCTAAATAAAATCGGAATTGGTGAACTCAAAATACTTGTTTTAAGAAGCCTCAATGTTGGGGCCGGCGCCTTGGCTCACTTGGTTAATCCCCTACCTGGGGTGCCGGCATCCCATATGGGCGCTGGGTTTTAGTCCCAGCTGCTTTTCTTCCATACGCGGCTGCTCCACCTCCAATCCAGCTCTCTGCTATAGCCTTGGAAAGCAGTGGAAAATGGCCCAAGTCCTTGGGCACCTGCATCCATGTGGAAGACCCGGAAGAAGTTCCTGGCTCCTAGCTCCTGGCTCCTGGCTTTGGATTTGCACAGCTCTGGCCTTTGTGGCTAGTTGGGGAGTGAACCAGCAGATGGAGGACCTCTCTCTCTTTCTTTCTCCCTCTCTCTGCTTCTCTTTCTCTCTCTCTGTAACTCTGACTTTCAAATAAATTAATTAACTTTAAAAAAAGAAACCTCAGTGTATTTCAAGAAAATAGAAAGAATTCAACAGAAACAGGAAAGCAATGAAAGACCAAAATTAATGACGAAAATTAATAAAATACTATAAAATCTGGAGCAGAAGCTGGAAAACATAATGAATACAGTGAAAAATATAATAGATGGCAATGAACAGCAGCATTCATAAACCAGAAGAAAGAATCTGGGAATGCAAAGATAAGTTATTTGAAAATATAAAGCAGAAAAAAAAAAACGGAGAGTCTAATAAAAATTATAAAGATAGCTTTTAGGATGATAGCATCAAAACTCAAAATTGTAAAGTATAGGAGCTCAAGCGAAAGATAGAGATTAAAAGATAGATGGCTTTGGTAAAAATAAAATAGGGGCAGGCATAAGGACTAGCACTTCAGTTGGCACTTAGGATGTCCATGTCCCATATTAGACTTCTGGCTCCTGACTCCAGCTTTCTGCTCATAAGACCCTGAGAACCAGCAGATCGGCTGAATATTTGTGCTCCTGCCCTCCATACGGGAGACCTGGATTGAGCCCTGGGTCCAAGCTCTGGCCTTGGTCCAGCCCCTGGCTATCATAGGTATTTGGATCTGTGTGTGTGTGTGTGTTTGTGTACGTGTATATATGCACCTGCCTGTTTGTACCTATTCTTTCTGCCTCTCAAATAAAGAAAAGCTTAGAGAAATAATAGAAAATTTCCAAATCTGGGAAAAGATATAACTATCTGGAAATAGGAAAGTCAAAGATCCTCAATCGGTTTCAATGCAAAACTAGACTATATCTGGACATATTATAATCAATGTTTAAAATATCAGTGACAAAAAAGACAGTCTGAAAGCGGCAAGATAAAGCAAGTTAATCACATGTAAGGGAGATTAATAAGGTTGCTGGAGATTTCTCAACAGAAACCTCATAAGCAATAATGGGTTAAGATGATAAATTCAAAGTATGGAGGAACAACAACAACAAAATCCATCCCATAACACTGCACTCAGCAAAGCTGTCCTTCAGAAATGAAAGACAAATTTTTCCCATATACACAAAAGCAGAGGAAGGTTATTACTACCAGACCTGTAATGCAAGACATGTTCCCAAGGGCTCTTCAAACTGCAAGAAATGTAACTAGTAAGTAACACAAAAACATCTGAAAGTGTAAAACTCACTAGTAAAGGAAGCATGCAACCAAATTCAGGTTACTTAATGCTGTAATGGTAGTGTGTCTATCACATATATCTTAAGGATGAAATTTAAAAGACAGAATATGAATAATCACACTTATAATAATTTACTACAGGATATGCAATATAAAAATATATAAACTGTGCCTCAGAAAAGTAAAATGTGAAGGGGTGGAGTAAAAGCATAGAATTTTTTTATGGATTCAAACTTAACTTGTTAAAAGCATAAAATAGCCTGTTCTAAATATAAGATCTTTTATTCAGGTCTCATGGGGTCACAAAATAAAAATCTACAGTAGATAGCAAAAGATAGAGTATAGGGATAAAAGTATAGCACTAGAATAAAAATTACATAATCACAAAGGAAAATAGCACAAAGAACCAAAGAAAATATAAATTGATCCTTGAAAAATCAACGAAATGGAGCTAGTATGTTCTCACCTATCAATAAGTTCCTAAACTATGGATATATATTTATTCTCAAATTCAAAGGTATACAGTGGCTGAAAAGATTTTTTTAAATGACCCAGCCGTATGCTGCATGTAAGTGATCCATTTCATCTATAAGGACACACACAGACTGGAAGTAAAGGGTTGGAAAAAGATATTCAACACAAGTGGAAACCAGAAGAGACTATGAGCACATACTCAGATAAAATGGACTTAACGTCAAAAACTGTGAAAATGCAAAGGTAATTATACTTCAAAAAGCTTAGTCACTGTCCCAAGGGACAATGAAAAGAAATTGGAAAAATGTGGGGGGTGGAGGAAAGAGAACATTTAATCTGTCAGTAGATGAGAGTGTAGCAGTCTTCCAAGTCCCAAGGACTACAGCTCTGCTGGAAGAGGGTGTCTGGGAGCTTGGGGCTACAAGTGAGGGGATGGCTATATGAGGACATTACAACAGAATTGAGGATCTTTGGTGTCAGGTGCCCAGACTTGTAACTAAATGGATGACATGCCTTCCTCCTGTTCTGTCATGGTGTTCCTTGAGGTTCACAGGTGTATGATTACATCTAGCCAGACCAGGTTCCCGGTCCTGGAAAAGAAGTTGAAAAGGAACAAGGTAATTTAGGCCTTAGGACATGTGTAAGTGGAAACCAGCTGTCCAACCCTGAAGCATCAGCTTCCCAGCTTTTCATGTAAGCAGTGAAAATTATCTGCTTATGTTATTTTATACCCAGGTATATATTATATAATTATGATAAATCATAAATAAATAAAATGTAATTATGTAAACAATTGTAATAATGTAATGCAACTAGCATCAGGACACCTAACTACCTAAATCAAATATTAATAGACTGAAGGTGAACTAGGAGCAATGCAAAAGTAGAGCTTTAAGGCTCTACTTAACTTACAACAATGCAAAGATCATTCAGACAGAAAAATACTAAGGAAACTTTGGACTTCTATTTCACTTTAGAACTATTGGACCAACAGAAATAGACAGAAAATTACAATCCACAGCAGCAGAATATACATTGATGTTAAGTGCACACAAAACATTTTTCATGATAGATCATATGTTAGGTCATACAACAAGTCCTAAATTTGAAAAGATTGAACTTGAATCAGGTATCTTTCCTGACCCTGATGATATAAAACTAGAAATCAATGGAAGAAGGAATTTTGGAAAATTCACAAACGCCTATAAATTAAACAGCATGATGCTGAACAACCAAGGGATCAGAGAAGAATTTTTTTAATTACAATATTTTTGAGGCTTATGATAGACAGAAATGCAACATATAAAAACTTACGGATTGCAGCAAAAGCAGTTACCAATATCAAGTACATAGCAGCAAATGCCTACGTGGAGAAAGAAGTAAGATCTCAAATGAGTAGCCTAACACTATATTTCATGAAACCAGCAAAAGAATAAATACAGCCCAAAGTTAGTAAAATGAGAGAAACAAAAATTATTAGAGAAGAGGTAAGCAAAGTAAATTAGAATAGCATCAAAAAAAGTTCAGCAAAACTCAGTTTTTGAAAAAATAAGCAAAATCAACAAACCTTTACTTACACCAAGAAAAAAGGGTCAAATAGAATTAGAGATGAAAAAGGAACATCACAACTGATGGTGCAGAAATATAAAGAATCATAAGAAACTACTAGCAGCATCTTATGCTCACAAATGGGTTATGTGGAGGAAATAGATAAACTCCTAGACACATGCAACCTACCAAAACTGAATCATGGGGAAATAGGAAGTATGAACAGACTAATAGCAAGTAAAACTATTGAATCTATAAAAAAAATTATTCAGAGAAGATCCCAGTAGCTGACAGCATCAGGGAAAAATATTACTGAACACTTAAAGAAAAAACCATGCCAACTCTCCAGAACTCTTCCAAAAATACTCAAAGGAAGGAATTTTCCAAACCCATTTTATTAGGCCAGCATTGCCCTGATACCTATAAGAAAAGAAATTTATGGGCAAATATCCCTGATGAACATAGATGAAAAAAAAATTTCTCAAGAAAATACTTGCAAACTAAATCCAACAATGCACTAATGGATTGACAGCTTTTCATTCAGAGGTCAAGAAAAACACAGTGACACCCACTTTTACCACTGCTGTTCAGCATATTACCGGAAGTCCTAACTGGAACAATTAAGAGAAAGAAAAGAAGTCATCAAATTCAGAAATGAAAAGACTACATTTTTCCTCTTTGCAAACAAAATCATCCTGTTCATTGAAACCCCTAAAAAAATTCAGAAAAAAACTACCAAAATGAATAAACAAATTCAGTAAAGCTTCAGCACACAAAGTCAATATACAGAAATCAGTAGCATTTCTATGCACTAACAATGAACTGTGTGAAAAACAAATCTAGAGAATAATCCCTTTTATAATAGTTTCAAAAAATTTAGGAGTAAAAAGTTAACAAAGATGATTTTTAAAAAACCTGACAGTGATAACTATAAAACATCAATAAAGACATAACTAAATTGAAAGATATCTAATGCTTATGGACTAGAAGAATTAATATTGTTAATATATACATATTATCCAATGTAATCTATGCATTCAATGTAGTTTCTGTCAAAATATCAATGGATATTATTTACATAGAAAAAAATTATACAAAAGAACATGCATTTTCAAATAAATCTTGCACAAAGAGGAAGAAAAAAAGAAACAGGACATATACTACCTAACTTCAAAATATAGTACAAAGCCATAGTAATCAAAATAGCATGGTACTGACATAAAACATACACACAGGACAGTGGAACAGAATAAAAATTCCAGAATTGGATTCACATATTTACAGCCAATTGATTTTTTTTTTAAGATTTATTTATTTATTTGAAAGGCAGAGTTACAGAGAGGCAGAGGTAGAGAGAGAGAGAGAGAAGTCCTCCATCCACTGGTTCACTCCCCAAATGGCTGAAATGGCTGAAGCTGGGCCGAACCAAAGCCAGGAGCCAGGAGCCTCCTCTGGGCCTCCCACGTGGGTGCAGGGGCCCAAGGACTTGGGCCATCTTCCACTGCTTTCCCAGGCCATAGCAGAGAGCTGGATCAGAAGAGGAGCAGCCAGGACTATAACTGGCGCCCATTTGGAATGCCAGCACTGCAGGCAGAGGCCTAACCAGCTATGCCACAGTGCCAGCCCCAGTCAATTGATTATTGAAGATCATGCTAAGAACACAAAATGAAGATAAGACAGACTTTTTAATAAACCGTGTGAGGAAAAGTGGATATTCACATACAGGAGATTGAAATTAAAGATTAACCCCAATAGATTAAAATCTTACAAATAAGATCTGAGGTGGTAAATTTCTAGGAAAAAACATAGTTGAAAAGCTCCATGACATAAGTTTGGACAATTTTTTTAGAGACATATGTCTCCAAAAGCATAGACAACAAAAGCAAAGGTAGATAAGTGGGATTACATTAAACTAGAAATTTTCTGTGGATCAAAGGAGATAAGGAACTGAGTGTAGAGACAACCCACAGATCTGGAGATAATGTTTGCAATCTATAGGGATAATATTCAAAATAGATAAGGAATACAAACAAGTGACCTCTTTTTTTAATGTGCAAATGACCTGAATAAAATTGTTTCAAAGGAAGATATACAAAATAGCCAACAGGTATATGAAAAAATAATGAACTTTACTATCATCAGGGAAATACAAATTAAAGCTGCAATGAGATATGGCCTCACACCTGTTAGAATAGCTATTCTCAAAAGACAAAAAAATCAAGTGTGACAAAGATAAAGAGATAAGGAAAAACAGTGGCTAGGAATATAAATTAATACAGCCAGTATGGAAAGCAATATAGTTTATCTATATGATCCTGCAAACTCACTCCTGTGTATATATGCTAAGGAAACAAGGTAGGTTGAAGAGATTTCTCAATGTCCTTGTTTATTGAAGGATTATTCAAAATGGCCAAGATACAGGATCAATTTAACAGATAAATGAGTAAAAATGTGGTACGTGTACACAATATAATATTATGCTCCTGTAAATAAAATGAAGCAAATCCTGTATTTTTTTGTGTGGAATAAGCTAGGCACAGAAAAAGAAATAATGTATAATTTCATTTATATTTGGAATCTAAAATGTTGAACCTGTGGAGAGCAGAAAGAGGGTTACTAGGGCCTGCTGGTGGGTGAAATTTGGGGAGATATTGGCCAAAGGACTTAAATTTCATTTAACTGGGACAAATAATTTCAAGAGATCTATTGTACAAAAATATGGTGACTATATTTGATAACAATGCATTATACTTTTGAAAATCACTAAGCTAGTACATTTTAAGTGTTCTTCATATTGGAATATGGGATGCCATGCAATATCACCGTGTGTTTATTAATAATTTCCCAATATTAATAAGCCTGTGTGGGTTCTTGCCTAATATTCAGAGAAGAATTCTAAATACCGGCATAAATGAACGCGGCAGCATGGTAAGTTTTAAGCTTTTATTCAGTGGGAGAAATGCATAGGATAGTGAGGGCCCTATCTAAAAGAGAGATAAATCTGGATTCATACCGAGTACCAGGAGCCAGCCACGTGGAGGAGCACGCAGGACAGGAAGCATGGGTCGGGTGGCCTGAAGGCCATGTGGACTGTGGGCGCAGGCCAGCACTGCCCACAATGGCAAAAGGTCAAAAAAGAAGAAAGAGAGAGCAGGCTTTTAATCTACTTTCAGAGGGGTGTGGTTAATTAACCTGATTGGCTGGTGGGTGCACAGGTGTGGTCAGGTAGGGCATTAGGTCATACAGGGAAGTGATGAAGGCGTGGTCTTCCAGCTCACAAACCTGATCAATTTTATTCTGTATGCCTGCCTACATCATTCTCACCACAAAAATAAAAAAAAAATGAGGTTATGCACATTCTAATTAGTTTGACTTAGTCACTGCACAATGTACAAATATTTCAAAGCAATAGATATATTTTTGTCAATTATAAAAGAAAAAGGGGGGCCTGTGCTGTGGCATAGAGAGTAAGGCCTCCACCTGCATTGCCAACATCCAGGCTGCCCCACTTACAATCCAACTCCCTGCTAATGGCCTGGGAAAGCAGTGGAAGATGGCCAAATCCTTGGACCCCTGTACCCACATGGGAGACCTAAAAGAGGCCCCTGGCTCCTGGCTTTATATCAGCTTAGCTCTGGCCTTCGCAGCCGTTTGGGGAGTCAGCCAGGTTGAAAGACTCTCTCTCCCTCCCTCTCTCCCTCCCTCCCTCCCTCTCTCACTCCCTCGCTCTCTCTTCCCTCCCTCTATGTCTCTCCCTTTCTCTCTGTAACTCAACCTTTTAAATAAAATAAATAAATCTGTATAAATAGAAAGTGTGGTCAACATGAAATACTGCACAAACATATCTTTGGTGAGTAGATTACTACTGATGTGCTCAGAAGGTGTAGGGCAGGGAGAGCAGCATTCTTGCGGTCAGATAGTTCACTCCCTCCACTTCAGTTAGGCTCTCCTAAAATGCCAGCAGGTAAGGCTCTAGTTAACTAGTTTCTCCTGAGGGCAGCCTTCATTAAGAAACACAGAGTACACTGGTGCAATTCAAAAGCCTCCTGTCTTCTCCCCTGCCAGACACAGGAGAGATATATTCTCAGACATTTACTGTGAGAACCCGGTGGAGCTTCTAGAAGGAAAGCACACAGGAGTGTGGGGACCCCCTATAACTGGATCCCTTAGAGTTTTGAAATCTCCCAGGTGTGTCTGTGCTGAGCGGGAGAACAATTCGCCAATCATGGTCCGTGCTTTGTACCCTGACTCTGCTTCCTGTGGTTCTTCCTGCCTGTTGCTTTTTGCTGAAGTCATGATTCTCTGGACTTTGCTGTTCTGTGTCTCTTATCTGGAGTGTGAGAGTAGAAGTTTGCTCTGTGTCCTCACTTCTATGACAGATCTAATAAAAGTTGTTCTTTTTGTTTGTTTGTTAGGCTTTTTAATCATTAGAATGGACACTCCAAGCACCTTAAATGCTAGACTGGGAACTGGAAATCAAAGCAGTGGTTTATATGTGGATCTTTAGGTACTCTGAAACTCCTATAGCTGTATTGTTGGCATTCTCTCAGGATAATCTTGGCAATCACTTTTTTTTTAAAAGATTTATTTTATTTATTTGAAAGACAGAGCTACAGAGTGAGGTAGAGACAGAGAGGTCTTCCATCTGTTGGTTCACTCCCCAAATGACCACAACAGCCGGAGCTGAGCTGATCCAAAGCCAGGAGTCAGGAGCTTTTTCCAGGTGTCCCATGCAGATGCAGGGGCCCAAGCACTTGGGCCATCTTCTACTGCTTTCCTAGGCTGTAGTAGAGAGCTGGATTGGAAGTGGAACAGTCGGGTCTTGAACCAGTGCCCATATGGGATGCCAGCACTGCAGGCCAGGGCTTTAACATACTGCGCCACAGCGCTGGCCCCAGCAATCACTTTCTATGATAAACGTAAAATGAAGAAATGACAAATGGTATAAAAAAACCTACTTAATGGAGATATCAAATATTGTTCAATGATCAGCTGGAAAGACAAAATAAGGATAATTATAATTAGTCCTGCTAACATGCTTTGAGGCGTTTCCTGAGCCAAGCACTGGGCAGCATTCATCTGATGATAATTTCACTTCAGGTTTTAAGGGAGAAAGTGTATGCACTATCATCATCTGATGAGGGAACTGAGATTAGTTTGGAAACTTAATTACACTTTTGAGAGGTTCATATGAAGATTGAACCAAAATGCATCCTAAGTGCCAATATTTTGTTGGAACTCCACGCCACCAGATTCAGCTGTTTAGAAATATTAGGTTTGCCCAACGAATCTTTATAGGGCATTTATTGTGAGCATAGTGCCAGTAGTGTGGAGAGCATAGACGTGTTAAAAATAATAGCCAATCTTAAATCAAGGATTTACATTCTAGTAGAGGAGACCTGATATCATTTAAATACATGCAATATAGGAGAAAAACTGCTAAGGGACGTAGGGGAAACAAATAGAGAATTGGAAGGAGGCATCACAGAGTGGCTGTGAGGGAACTGAGCTTTGGGAAGGGGGCTGGAGGCACCTTAGATCAAGGCAATGAGAAGAGCAAAGGCTTGAGGTCCACAAGCTCACTGTGTACTTCAAGAACAGCCAAAGTACTGTCATTGAGTGCGGTCTTGGTTGTCTTATACAAAATACTGGCACTGATGGGAAATCAGTAAGTACTGAGAGTCTTAACTGCCAGGCTAAGGCATTTATTTGGCACTGTATGGCCACTGGAGGACTGTCACAGTTTAGCCAATAAGTTGAAAAAAGTGCCTGTTAATTGAGACTTGACTGATATCTATACTGCAATACCGCACTTGGAGAAACTCAAAGAGATGAGTATGTTCAAAGTTGTCCATAATAAGAGCAAGAGGACATTAAATTGAGAGGATGTGCAATCCTGAGTTTAAAATCCTCAGAAGCAGCCCCAAATGTCTGTGACCTGTAACAAATTGTGGGGGCCGGTGCCGTGGCGCAGCGAGTTAAAGCCCTGGCCTGAAGTGCCGGCATCCCATGTGGGTGGCGGTTACAGTCCCGGCTGCTTCTCTTCCAATCCAGCTCTCTGCTATGGCCTGGGATAGCAGCAGCAGATGACCCAAGTCCTTGGGCCCCTGCTCACACATGCGAGACCAAGAAGAAGCTCCTAGCTCCTGGCTTCAGATAAGCATAGCTCCCATAGCTCCAGCCATTGCAGCCATCTGGGGAGTGAACCAGCAGATGGAAGACCTCTCTCTTTGTCTCTACTTCTTTCTGTAACTCTGTCTTTCAAATAAATCTTTAAAAAAATCGTGACTTTTATGAAGTTCTTATTTTAATCATAAGTAAGTAGGCTCTGATAAAGCAACCGATATCTCAGCAAAGAGGTCTAAACAGTCACGCACATCTTCATCTCAGCAAAGCTTAATGGTCTCATTTAATTTTCATAATAATTCTCAAAGTAGTTATCTTGTTGTTTCCGTTTAGTGGATGGAAATAAATATCTTTGGTAGTGAAATGTGTGAATTGGAATATTGAGGAAGTTCTTGAGTTAAATCTCTGGTGAACAAAATACTTTGGTAAGTTTTTAAGTTTCACTGCTACCCTTCAAGCCACCTTTATTCAAAATGTCTTCCCCTTTGACCCATAATCCTTAAGAAAATCAATCCATTAGCAGTGTGGGAAAGGAATTGGGGTTAGATACTGAGAGGGAATCAAGCTTTGAAAGTAGCAATGTCTGCCAAACAGCTATGCCTCTGCTCCTGCTGTCCCCCTCTGCTGAAATGCCTTTCTGGTGAATTCACTCAACACTGTCTTTCCAATAGGACTTGCTCCAAGTCTCTAGATTGGACTCCTCCTGAAGTGTTAGGTCTTCCTCAGTAGGGAAATGCGTGTGCCTCAGTCACTGCTGCATACTCTGTGTCTCAGTGACTCTTACTGTGCTGCCACACTATAGGTACTTTTATTTAACTATACAATTCCCCCAAGGCAGCTTGATGCAGACATTCAAGAAAAATGATTTCCTATGAAAGGTGTGAAGACTACCACAGGAGGAGTGCAGAAGTAATACACAGAAACAGGGAGGGAGGGCTGGCACTGTGATGTAGCAGGTAAAGCCACCGCCTACAGTGCTGGCATCCCATATGGACACTGGTTCGAGTCTGGGCTGCTCCATTACTGATCCAGCTCTCTGCTATTGCCTGGGAACGCAGTAGAAGATGGCCCAAGTCCTGTGCCCCAGCATCCGTGTGGGAGACCTGGAAGAAGCTCCTGGCTCCTGGCTTCGGATCGGTGCAGCTCCAGCCATTGTGGCCATCCGGGGAGTAAACCAGCAGATGGAACACTCACTCTCTCTCTCTCTCTCTCTCTCTCTCTCTCTTTGACATTAGCCAGAGTAAACTGACTTGGTAGGGCCTGGGGGATGTAAGAGACTGCCATCATCTATTGTAGTGTGCCATCAATGGTGGAAGTTGGTATTGGTAAGCAGGCAGATACAGATAGTACAAACACTAGAGGAATTGAGTCACATGTCCTCTGGCTGAGGATGGTTGGTAACCCCCAAGTCTCTGCTAAAGCATCATCCTCAGTCAGAGAGAACCCCTGTGCAGAAGAGAGAAAAAAATGCTAGCCTTTTGGTAGAGAAGAGGTCTTCCCAACTGGCTTTTTAGCAGGCCAAGGGCATCAGGCTCTTTTGGACCACAGTGCTGGGAGGTTTGCGTCAAGCTAGGTCCACAGTGCTACCTTGCATTGGATGGCTTGGTTAATTGTGAACAACTGTTCACAGAGACATCAAACAGAAGTGAAAGGGAAGGGAAAGCTAACGAGGCATAAAATAGCCTGAAATAGCCTGAAAATGAGTCTGATATTCTTCTTTTCTTTAAACAGTAATTATTTCCAGTCATCATGAATTTCTGCTTATCATTCAAAATATTGAAGTGTAGGGTTGTACCTTCTTTCTATTTGTAGAAATCTCTCCAGTAGACACCTCAGTTCAATTGGATAAATATTTTTCAGGCATACGTAATGAATAAAAAGAAAGAAAATGACTTTGCAGCTATAATTCTGAGTTTTGGTTAGCAGTAATTTAGAATTTTAACTTTGATGCCAAAAGGACCTAGGATTTGATTCTTGGTCTTCTAAGCTCTAACTGATGTGCTTCCTATGTGTGTATCTTTGGGAAGTAACTCAAGCTCTCTAAATTACAATTTCCATAAATGAGGTAAAATGATGATGCCTTGCCTGTAAGTTTATGGGAATTAAAAGCAATAATATATGTAAAACATAAAACATTTTTTCTTTAAATATAGTAAGAGTTCAATAGAGTGATGTTTACCTATTTATGCATACCTGTGAATACATCTGTGTGCATATTTCAGTGTTTATAAAAATTGTGTTCAGAAATGCTTTTAAAATGCCAAGAAGTATTTGGAACTGAATAACACTTCAATGAAATATGAATTCCCTTTATCTCATCCCTCTTCAAGTCCAGTTCAAGTTTATCCGAATAGGGTTTATTTATAGAGATTTTTTTATGTTTATTTTAAATTATTAGTTTGAAATATGTTGGTAACTCTAGCATGAGAGGAATAAATTTCATCTATTTTGTAAGCCATTGATCATATTTCTAAGCCAATCTTTTCATTCTAGTTGTAGTTCACTCATAAAAATAATTTTAGTCACAAGTGAATGTGACACTTAACAAAAGAACAAATTTGTGAATCTATTAAGTATGCCTTGACCAGAGTTTAAACTTTTTACTGATAATACAATATTATCATCATTATGGGAAATAAAAGGCAGGTAATTATATGTAAATTGTGACAGCTCAGGGTAAGCTCAGAAAGTCGCAGGCCTAAAACCATTAACACAAGGTGAAACATGTTTTTTTCCAATTTCTAACTCCTTGGGTTGGAGAGCAGGTGTTGACCCTATGTCATCACTTCATGAAATAAAATAGCGATTACTTGTGAAGAAATGGGTAATGGGCAGTTGTGTTCTGGATCACAGAGGTGGATAAAGCCATCCATATGAATTCATTAGAAGAAGGAACTTCATATTTCATTGTGTCCATGGTACCTCATATTTTTAAATTTTATTTTATTTAAGGTGCACCTCACAATTTTTACATGCATTTATAAGCTGTGATAAAAATTGTCCTAATCCTTCCAGTAAAGACTTTGCTACCAGTATATATTTATACCAGTATAAATATAACTTGGTATTTTCTGATAGATAAGTTTTATTAACTGTTTTTGATACATTATTTTATTCTGCAAAATATTTTCCAAAAAAATGAATTGCCTATGCTTTCAGCTTTCACAACATGTTTTAAAGTATTACTTGCAAGAGTTCTTTAAAAAGGCTGTGGAAAAATAGAATTGAAAGAAGTTTCTTTTGGTGTAAAAAATCTGAAATCCATGCATAGTATTTCCTAATACACATTTTTCACGAACATTTTGAAGATCTCCAGTATTTATAGGTAAATAGCATTTATATGAGTTATTTCGCATCTTAGGATGAAATCTTAATGTAACACAATTTAAAAAGCAATGGTAGGCTTCAGTTAAAAATGCATAGTCAGGCTGATGCAAGGTGTTACTTCAGCCCTTGTCTCTCTCAACCAAAGTTGTGGTTTCTTTTTGATCCTTTATTCTTTCCATCAGTAAAATGGGGACTTTTTTCCCCCAGTATAGGAAAATTCAATATAGAAAACCTAACTGTCATTCTGAAAAGCTAGAATTAAAATTGAGGATAGCTTTTCCTTTAAAAGCAATGACCTTTCATGTTCTGGCAACTGAAAGAAGCAGTCACTCTGTGAGAGTTTCAATAAGTCTGTTGTTGTAGGGTCAGAGCCAGGGGAAGTGGGAGTGGTTTCTATTAGGAGGACTACATAACATAGGTTTGTATACTCTTTCTGTTAGATACATGTCAGTTAGATCTATTAACATAAAAACATAGAAAGAACCTAGATACCTCATCTCTGTGTCATATGCACATTGAATCAAAGCAGCATGTTTTTGTTTACTAATGGCTATTTATTACTTTTGACATATCCACAATTGCATAATATGGCAATTATTACATCTATAAATGTCTGCTGTACTTATTCCTGGTGTACTATAGATATTTTATATGGCCTTCTATATCCTAGCCTTGAAATAACACATGCTCAGGGGACTGTTTGGTTATAAAAAGTTGATGCAAATGGAATGATGGATCACTTTGGAACAGAAATATTTCACTGCTGGTGTACAACTCCTACCTCACTGCTCCTGCCATGGCTATTGAGTTGCTTATGTAGAAGGTACTGTGAGCCATCATGTGGAAGATGACTGCCCTTGTCCATTCACTCAGCTCACAGAAAACTGTGCATGAATAAGGAGGTAACCGCCACTGGCTTAAGGCCTGAAGATTTTGGATAACTCAACCTATGTGATGTAATGAATATAGTCATGAAACATGCTGGTCTCTTTGTCCCAAAGTTAGCCCTTTAAGTATGCTGGCACAGTCTCAATGTTTAAGCATTCAAGTAAAAAAGTCAAACTCCACATTTTTGCGATGGCTTGCATAGCTTTCTCTCTTCACATGTCACTCTGCCTAGTAGAAATATGAAGGAAAATAAACTCATGATTAGATTTTCTCATCCCTAAGTGGGAGGTCAAACTTCATAATTGCATTATCAGAAGAGAAATACAAATAATGAGTGTCTCAGAGGATTCTAAGCAGATGAAAGCTATTTTTCAAACACTGTTTTTCTTACATCATGACAGATAAAGAAAGTTTCCATCATATCTTTGGGATTTTTAGAGTAAGTTTCTCCAAACATTTCAAGTCTTATTACATTTCCAACACACAGTTGTTTCTTCATA
This sequence comes from Oryctolagus cuniculus, assembly GCF_964237555.1. NCBI lineage: Eukaryota > Metazoa > Chordata > Mammalia > Lagomorpha > Leporidae > Oryctolagus > Oryctolagus cuniculus. The sequence goes on along the minus strand of NC_091444.1, from coordinate 73,056,829 downwards.
AGTAAAATGAAGCCTCTGTCTATTTGTTACAAGATCAGATTAAAATGGTGGTAGTTTTTCACCCTGTTGGGAAATTGTGTTTCTAATATTCTGTCTTAAATTGTAGACTATTTGATAAAGTTAAAATTCTCACTGTAGGACTTTCATTAGCATCTCATAGATATAGGCAGTTACCACTTGATCACCTGAATTGAGGCACAATGAATGGCCCTTTACTTTGCCAAAATATTAATATATGATGAACAAAATAAACATAGTAATTACAAAAAAGAGCTCCATGTTAAATATGAGCTCCACATCATCTATATTTCCTATGTTAACCTGCTATAAGGTATAGACTTTGCAAATTATTTTCTCCATTCTATAAGTTATCAATTCACTTAGCTGATTGCTTTGTTTTACAGAAGCTTTTTAGTTGAGTGCAATACCATTTGGAAATTTGTTTGTGTTCCCTGTACTTTGTAGATAACCCACCCCCCCAAAAAAATCACTGCCTACACCAGGGTCATGGCTTTTCCCATATGTTTTTTGTAAAAGTCTCAGGTCTTATACTTAAAGGTTTAATCAATTTTAGTTGGGTTTTGCATATGGTAAAAGATAAGGATGTAATTTCATTTTTCTGAATGTGGATATGCCACTTTTCTCAATGGAATTTGTTAAAGAAACTATCTTTTTCATATTGTGTATTCTGTACCTTTGACATAAATCAGTTATGAGTTTATGTATTTATTTCCAGGCTCTCTATTCTGTTCCATCATTCTATGTGTTTAATTTTATCTTAGGACCATGTCATTTTGTTGGATACAACTTTGTAGTATAATTTGAAGTCAAGTAGTCTAATGCCTCCAACTTTGTTTTTGCTCAAGATTGCTTTGCCTATTTGGGGTAACTGTAATTCCACAAAATTTTTTTTTCTATTACTGTGAAGAATGAAATTGGTAATTTGAAAGAAACTGTGTTAAGTCTGTAGATTGGTTTTGGATGAGCATTTTTTTTAATATATACTTTTCCAAACAATGA